>NC_035107.1:186571014-186903901 GCF_002204515.2 Aedes aegypti
TGACGAAGACATTTCCTTCGTTTTCCCGTCCTTCATTGCCTGTGCTCTCAGCGACATTCAGGTGTTTGTCGAAGTGCTGCTTCCACCTTTTAATCACCTCACGCTCGTCCGTCAAAATGCTCCCTGCACATCTCGGCTCGCGGCACAAAGCCGATGCGGGATGCGTTGAGCTTCTGATAGAACTAACGTGTTTCTTGAGACTGGCAGCTGTTCCATCTCTTCGCACTCCGTCTCCTCCAAGTGGCGTTTTTTCTCCCGAAAGAGACGTGTCTGCTGTTGCCGTTTCCGTCTATAACGCTCCACGTTCCCCGTTCCGGGTCCCTGCGACAGCTTGACCACCCGCGCTGCATTCTTCTTCTCCAGAATCTGCCTACATTCCTTGTCGAACCAATCGTTCCGTCGGCTCCGTCCCACGTACTCGACGTTGCTCTTAGCTGCATTGTTGATGGATGCCTTCGCTGTTCTCCAGCAGTCCTCAAGAGGGGCTTCATCCAGCTCACCCTCTTCCGGTAATGCAGCCTCGAGGTGCTGCGTTTACATATACCGCTGCGACATCCGGTTGCTTGAACCGTTCTAGGTCAAACCGGGGCGGCCGTCGGAACCGTACGTTGTTAACGACGGAGAATTTTGGGCGCAGTTTAACCATCACCAGATAGCTGTCAGAGTCGATGTTAGCGCCACGATAGGTCCTGTCGTCGATAATGTCGGATAAGTGCCGTCCATCAATCAGAACGTGGTCGATTTGTGATTCTGTCAGCTGTGGTGATCTCCAGGTGTATCGGTATGGAAGGCTGTGCTAGAAGTAGGTGTTACAAATGGCCGAATTCTTGGAGGCGGCGAAATCAATCAGTCGTAAGCCGTTTTCGTTCGTCAGCCAGTTGGCGCTGAACTTTCCAATAGTCGGTCTGAATTCCTCCTCCTGGCCAACCTGTGCGTTTAGATCTCCTATGATGATTTTGACGTCATGGTCTGGGCAGCTTGCAGAGTGAGGCTTGTGCTTGCAGAGTGAGGGCAGTGCACGTTGATTATGCTGAAATTTAAGATCCAGCCTTTGAGCCTCAACTTGCACATTCTCTCATTGATCGGCCACCACCCGATCACGCGATTTGATTTGATTTTGCACCGGCTCAAGTTATATAAGGCATTACGGAGCCAATTTTGTAAATATATTATTATTTCTAATATGTTGTTATAGCTCAACTAGATGCCCCGGCTAACTTTGTTCTGCCCCAGAGCTTAAATTTGGATTGCTGAATTATGCACTATTGGCCAAACAATGGCACTCTAGACTACCATCAATACTTTTGTGATCATGTGTAATATACATTCCAACATTTACTTTTTTTCACAAATCTACAATCCTACCAGCAGGTTTCCCGGTCTCTTCGATCTCACAAACACGTAGAAGTGCTGGATAAATACAATAGTGAAACAATTGTGTAAACCAATCAACCCATTCTCAAACCAACTCGTAAAGATTAAGCCTCAATACTTAAAATACGTCAGGAAGAGTAAGATGTATCCGTTATTATTTGGTTTAATTGATTTCAAAATCTTAATACTGGCAGAGCTTCATTTTACATGTTTTACTTAGATAATATTTTCTATTCTTTTTCACTTCCCCAAACTTCATTAGCCCAAGTGTCATCACCCTGAACACATCATTACACTGAATACTATTGTCCCGAATAAATAATTACCTTGAATAACATTGCCCCGTGATAATAGAATTTGTAGTAATGCCATTCTAGGAACTAGAATTCGAGGTGATGATTCTCAGGTTTCTGGTATTCGAGATAACGGATTTAATGGGTATAATTTCAAAAAAAAATTAAAATATGGTGAAAACATAATTACTGATGGATACTGCGTAACTTCCAGTTTTTGTTACCGGAATTATAAATTGTTCTGTGACCGTATTCATTACCTGTTAATCTATCCAACATTACATGATTTAAATCCTACACAAACTGAAGATAGTTCTGTAAAAAATCTTTTTTTTTTTCGATCGCAAACTGTGCCTGTGAAGTTAAGACTTACCTGCTGGTAAAACCAGTGAAGACAAACAAAAAATAATATCACACTTTTGAACTCAAACAAACTTTTCCCAGGTCACAAAGACAAACATTAAAAATTAAGCTCTGTAAATGTTACTTTTTTTGAATTCCTTTAAACAAGACAATAAAGGATGTTCTACACTTTGTATTATTACCTTTATTGTTTGTATCGCTGCTTTCTAAGTCGTTAATTTCAATTTATTCCAAACCCTGCTACCCATAACCGAAAACTCAAGTCCTAAAGTATTTTAAGACGTCTACTTGCACTTCGTTACACAACATGAATAGTATGTAAAATTATCTAAATCGGAGTAACGTGGTTCACCAAATTATCGAAAACATTGTGAGCATGAGCATGATTGACCGCCCGCAGATGCTACTCCGTTATTGCTAGAAAAGCTGTACTTACACAGGGAACCAACAGACACTACTCGGGATCAGTAGCGTCCTCAATGTGTAAGTACTGGTGCTCTCATTATTATAACACACATTAACGGCGCCGGCTGCGTTCGAATGCAGGTCAATTTGGGGATGAGAGGGAAATGTTGACGTGTTACTTGCTTTTTGAAGCCGAGGAGTCCTCTGCACTTCCACAAGTAGACACTGGGAGTTTGGATATGGGATGGGAAAGGTTTGGGTGAAGGATTTGTTTTGGTAAACGATAAATATATTATTTGAAATGAATGCGTCTAACCGGATTAGCGATATTACTCGATGAAAGCATTGAACGCTGAACAAGTGTTCGTCGCTCGCCCCACAGGAGCAAGCGACAATATCAAAGGATCAAACACTACTAACGCGATCCGATACTATTCCACCGTGCTACGCGAACGATGCGTGACATGTTTAATCCTGCTCTCATCGCCCGCCCCCACAGGAGCAAGCGTCAAGGTCGAAGGATCAAACAGAACTCCCAAAATATCGAGAATATTGTGCTACAAAAGATAATATTGTAACATCATGAAATTGACTCTGTAATGCCTTATAGCACTTGAACCTATGAAAAATCAGTTGATTATGAAAGACTTTTGTGGCCTGTAGGTGCAATGTGTCATTGAAATATTTGAACATGATTAACTGAATTAAAACGCCTAATTAATCTATTTAAAATTAGTTTTTTAACCTCCAAAAGGGTGTAACTTCATATTTTTTTGATCTTCTCATTCAAATCTTTGCCTAGAAGTAAAAAAGAACAAAATAATCCAACTATTTATCAAATTTTAATGATATCTTTATTCTGATAATCATGGTCAATGAAAACCTGTATAAATATATTAGATTTTCTTTGAATTTGTGAACTTACATAATCAAAAGGACGTAACTTAACCCAAGTAACCAGTAAGCACGATAATGCGGCACAGTAACAGCATTATATGCGCATATAGGGTAATCATTTGATGCATGTCAGTTTTATAAACGCATATAATGCTATTATAATGCCAGAAAAGGCGAAATACCGTGCCATTATAGTGCCAAGATATAACCGTGCTTCTCTGCACCACTAATGCTGATATAAGACCACGTGAGAAACGTCAGTTGTTTTCGCCAGGTTTTTAGGGCGAATATTTTGTGCTTTCGCGTATGCAGCCAGAGAGCTTTCGCGTATGCGGCCAAGCAACTGGTACACGAGGTAAACAAATGAATGAATGAAAACGGAAACCTCTAATAGTATGCAAAAAATGTAATAAAATGGTACAAATAGTACTTCTCCGTATCAGACATATTCGTTTTGGTACCGTAATTTCGGGTGAAATTGATCACTTTTCACTGCTTTCCATGTCTGATTTCTATTACGTTGCCAATTCCAAATAACTTAATGCAGGAAAACAAGTACGATGGTGAGCCTCATGGGTTTATATACTCAAATTTTCATACAGTTGTGATTTTAGTGCTGAAAATCGTCTCTAAAGTAAAAAATCAAGGAATTCCATTTCGGGGTGAAATTGATCACCTGTCAAAACAATAATTGTTAACTTTGAAAACAACTTTTCTTATTCAATTTGGGCCTCCTGAATCCAATTATGCTTGCCAAATTCTTAACTATGCAAAATTTATGGAAATAATAAGCAATTAATTTTCAACAATACCGCAGAAAACGCCTAAATGTAGGCAATTTCCGAAGGAATCTTCTGAAATCTATAAAAAATCAATTATTACCAAAATAAGGACAAATTGGTACAAATTTTGATGATAAAATTCGTTTTGGGGATATATTTCAAGCATCCTTACAAATTTTCAGGTTGACACCATGTCCAAATCCTTGTTTTAAACTATAAGTTCATTGATGTCTGCCAATACCACACAGAACACGAATATGGAATTTTCTATTATTTTCACAGAATTAAACATTCCTTAACACAAAAAGGCTTCACTACATGCAATTCGACAATAGTTAAGACAAACAACGTTCATTTACATAGGTTGCATTGATTTCTGTGCTCTATTAGAGGGAAATAAAATCGTGTGACACAGTGATCAATTTCACCCTACTGATCAATTTCACCCGAATTTACGGTAGTTTTCATCCTTTTGAGGACTTGCAATTGCCACATTTTGATCCTCGTTTTATGGTGATGAAATTCCTCATTTTGCGTCTCGAACCTGCGACACCCGTATTGTTGAGTTGTTGTTCTGCTCCTTTGCTCCTACGGCCACATAAGATGGATAGTATTGGAAAGAAAAGTGATCAATTTAAACCACTTTTCCCCGTCATTAAACCTGCAATTGTAGTAGTGAGAAGATTTATGTTTGACTCCCTCTTGCCTTATAATAGCATTTGTGGTGCTATTATAAGGCATGTATGCATCTATGATGCTGATTAAGGGCTTATTATTAGTGCTTATGGTTACTTGGGAAGAACTGGCCAAACGATTTATTTTTGTTTATTCCGACGGGACACGCAGCTTAGCTATAGAAAAGTGGTGAACACAGATTTGATGGAGCTTTTTTTTCTGATAATAACGGTCAGGGGAGCACCGTGCACCGGAGTGTTCTGGGACATTTCAGTTTTTGTTTCAAGACGAGGCATTCAATGGCTCTATTTTCTAGGTTTATTGATCATGAGACACATCTCACACAATAAAGATTGGATGACCAGACATTTTCTTTGTGGCCATAGAAATGACCCAGGAATGACCACCGCAGAAACCCGTACGTATTGAGGGACATTTTGGTCTTCGTTCCAAAACGAGACAGAAGACAGCTCAATCTCCATGATTTTTGAATCTGTGACATAATGCTCAAGAACCAGGAAGATTGAGCTGTCAAATGCTTAGTTTTGGTAAAAAAATGGAAATGTTTCACAATGTGGATTTTTTCAGTATTCATTCCTGCTGTGTTCAGGGCACAAGAATTGAAATTGGCTGAAAACATGCACCTGGATCCGGGCTTTTGAGATGGGTTGAAAATTGATCCACCGAATGTCTAGGTATGGTACAAAAACAAACTCGTTTATCCAGAAGTACCAAAGTGGTCATTCATTTATAATTGAACTAAAAGAGTCACAGAGACCTAAAACCATGAAGATTGATTTTTGTTTCCGCAAAAATTAAATTTCGCACAAAAAACATTAAGAACATTTCAAGTTGCTGGATTATACCAATCGAAAGTTTCATTAACTTGAGTTTTTAAATGGAATGAAAAGACCCAAAGTCCTTATTGAGGTTAAATTCTCAATAACGCAGAACGGTTCTGATAGGCATAAAACCCAGGTTTTATGCAAGTTTCAAGTGAATAAGTATTTGACCATGATTTGGCCAAAATCAGTAATGGTGGCTTACACGTCCCAAGTAACCAAATAGCACGTTAATTCGTCCTGCGTGCCAATAAAGTGCTATTATATAGATTTACATGCCCTTCAGTAGCCGTACTATAGCCCTATAAGGCCTAAAAGGCGAATAAGCGGGTAGTGGTTACTTGGGGTTTGCACTTTTTGGTGGACACTTCATATGGAAATCCATTTACAAAACTTAATCAAAATACGGATGCTGACTAAGGCTTCTCAATGTCTCTAGGAGTTTCATAATCTTCTTTAGTCTAAACGAATTTAACATGCAAATTTTGTTCTATGTTAGTACACGGAAAAAAAATTGTAAATTGTAAAAACATTATTGAAAAATATCGATGAATATACGTTAAAAGGTCACAAATTAAATGTTTTACTGGGAAAAAGTTAATAGTTTTCCAGTCAGATTTCTCAAATAGGAATTAACTTTCAATGGGGAAATTGCTTTCGAAGATTGTATAGAAATTCGATAAAATCAACATATCTTTCTTTTTTCGGATTATTACTGTCGAACTTTCCCTCCAATGTTTTTGAGCAGTAGGCACATAGACTTGTTTTTGAAACACATCGGTACCACTTCAGCAAGTGATTAATTTCAACATGTAATGAGATTCATGGTTTTCAATTTTAGGCCTACATTTCTGCACCAAAGCTACTTTTAATAGGAAATTGTGTGCTTGTGTCATAAGGTCCATCGTCATACTTCTTCTCTACGACCTAATTGGGACAGAGCCTGCTATACAGCCTAGTGCCCATATAAGCACTTCCACAGTTATCAACTGAAAGCTTCATTTAGTGATTGACCAATTTTTGCATTAGTTTATCGGGAGGCAAGCTCGATGATTCTGGGAAGTCGAGAAAATTGCCATTACGATAAGAACCTCAACCGGTGGGATTCAAAGCCACGACCCTCATCTGCACGGTTGCAACTACGGTTGTCTAGGCCCCTTTGTCATACTTATTTTTCAATTGGTTCAAATTGAGAGCTCTATGAAAAGAAGACATAAACAGAGAAAAAAATCAACTACTCCAAATTACGGTACAGAAGCTTGGTAGTCCTATGGTAGCTAAGGTAGTCCAGCTTGATATAGTTTAAAAATGTACTCAAAATTCAAATACAAAAACCGTTCTGCATCAGCAATGTTATCGCCTTCGAAACACTCTTGTACTATAGCAAGCAAAGAAACTTTCCGATGCGGGGCGATTGGCTCTCATTTCTGTAACTCACACACACCGGGCGATCATTTCCACCCTCTTCCAGGTCGCTTTCACACAATTTGGTTGCAATTAATCATAGACCGACCACGAAGCACGCCGGCGATGTAAGGGGCCAAAAGGATAAATCGCAAAATGGACCATCCCAAACGGCAGCAGCACCCGGAGAGTGGCGGTCATCAATTTGATAAATCGTTCCAGTGTAAATATATTCTCGCAGCAATCACCCTTGAGAGGGACGCGCATTACTCCATAGGAAATACCTACCTACGGCAGATCTAGAACGAAACCCGAACGAAGGGATCGGACGGAGTTAAAATCCGAAAATCGTTATCAATTCGTTACGAAATTGAATTCGCTAGCTGTGTCGGCAGAAACGGGGAAAGGCTTTCTTTTTTCCCTCTTGGCCGTATCATCCTTCTTGTCCTGAAAGTGTGCAAAGTTTCACCGTGTAACGTACTAGGGCGGTTCAAAATACAAAAAAAGTTTGAAAATACAATACATGGGGGGTTCCCTACAATATTCTCACGTTCCAGGACCAGACTTTCCAATTGTTGTCCTTTATTCGTTGCCGGATCTGGTCGTTTGCTGTACTTCTTCCTTTCTTGGTTGATAATAAGTATACGATAGGCCGCCTAACTAAGGTTGCACTACCTACATCGTGCTAGAGGGGCTGCCTCCTCGGTGCTGACGCAATGTAACACACCACGGTCACAGCAATCACACGGTGAGTTTGATTTGATCTTTTGAGCAACTTTTTGTGATATGAAGAATTTGTTTTGAACATATATCTCAATTTCTCCATAGTAACTTTACTCTAAACCTACTTCGTTTATGAGAGATTAAACTTTCAAAAATTGTTTTTAAATTTGTATCGCCCTAGCAGCTTATACGTATGGGTTTTCGAAGACACACGGACGGCAAACGGTCATCAGAAAACACCCTTCTTGACGGCCACGTCGGCGTTTGTTTCCCACTCCAAGCAGCTCTTCGCTTCATCACACCGAAACTCGCAAATGGGTCGTTTACTTCCGCTCGCTGACCGTCGTCGTGGCGCAATGAATCTCCATTTGCAGGATCTCTGCGATATGTGTGTGGCCGGCGTCCAGGGAGAAAGGGGGAAACGATATATTTCAAATTTCTACTTTCTTTCACGCTTCGATGGATGTTGTTTATGTGTGAATGGGGATGCGAACTGCCGGGAGAGATGCGTAAGAAGAACTTTTACTGACTACTATACTGGACCAAGTCTTGTAGTTTCCTTAAGAATTTTACATTGAATATTAAAATAAAAAAAAACAGCTGTAAATAATGTAAATAATACATATAACGATAATTACTGAGTAGGTGATTAACAAAGGTTGAGATTCGAGGTTTGTGTGGAAAGAAATAAGAATAAGTCAGTTGTTTAGAAAACTCTAATGTTTCAATAATGGATATTATATGTAACTTAATAGAACCAGGGAGGAAGCTTTCAGAATAATTTTCAAAGTTTTATTTCGAAAATGGCGACTTTGGCAAAGAAAGCTCTCAGTTAATAACTGTGGAAGTGCTAATAAGTACACTAAGCTGAGAAGCAGGCTCTGTCCCAGTGAGGACTTAACTTCAGATGATCAATTTATTGGAACCTCTCTCATCGTAACAACATGTCTACTTGAAGGTTTCAAATATAGAGCTTTTGGTTCATGTGGGAATATTATTAGTTGAGTTTTGGAAGCATTAGGAGAAATCTTCCATTTCTGCAAGTATGAAGAAAAAATATCTAAACTTTTTTGCAATCGACTACAGATGACACGCAGACTTCGTCCTTTGGCGGAGAGGCCTGTGTCATCCGCAAACAAGGATTTTTGACATCCCTGAGGTAACTCAGGTAAGTCAGATGTGAAAATATTGTATAATATTGGTCCCAAAATGCTGCCTTGGGGAACACCAGCTCTTACAGGAAGTCTTTCAGATCTGGAGTTCTGATAATTAACCTGAAGTGTACGATTTGACAGATAACTTTGAATTAATCTAACAATGTATGTTGGAAAATTAAAGTTTTTTAATTTTACAATCAAACCTTCATGCCAAACACTGTCGAATGCTTTTTTTATGTCTAAAAGAGCAAGACCAGTAGAGTAGCCTTCAGATTTGTTGGAACGGATAAAATTTGTTACACGTAAAAGTTGATGAGTGGTCGAATGTCCATGGCGAAATCCGAACTGTTCATTGGCAAAAATTGAATTTTCGTTGATGTGAGCCATTATTCTGTTCAAAATGACCTTTTCAAATAGTTTACTGATGGAGGAAAGCAAACTGATTGCACGATAGTTAAAGCTTCTGCAGGATTTTTGTCTGGTTTTGAAATTGGTACAACCTTGGCATTTTTCCATTTGTTGGGAATATATGCTAATTGAAAACATTTGTAAGATATATCAACTAAAATGATAAGCTACTTTCTGGAAGTTTCTTCATGAGAATGCAGAAAATTCCATCATCGCCAGGAGCTTTCATATATTTGAATTATCTAATATTAGTTCTCACTTCTTCCGCACCAGCCTCCCAGGAATTTTCGAAAACGTTCCTTTGATTGAGAATATTTTCGAAGTCCTGAGTAGCTTGATTTTCAATTGGACTAGTAAGTCCTAGATTAAAATTGTGCGCGCTTCCAAACTGCATAGCAAGTTTTTGTGCTTTTTCACAATTCGTTATTTTTCCTCTTTCAATTCCAGTATTGGCTTCTGAAGTTTCTTTTTAAAATTTTAGATAATTTCTAAAAATGCTTAGAGCCAGGGTCCAATTGAGAAATTTTGTTTTCAATATTTCTGTTTCTTAATAGCGAAAAACGTTTCTTGATTTCTTTCTGCAAATCCTGCCATATAATTTTCATAGCAGGATCTCGAGTGCGTTGAAATTGCCTTCTCCTCACGTTTTTAAGACGGATCAAGAGTTTAAGATCATCGTCTATGTTAGCAGGGAGCAGAAATGGGTAGCTGGTCACCAGGTTTCCAGCAGCATAAACACTGTTTCTGTGTAGTTTGGCAATGCCCTAAACTGCGGTCGTCCGATAGATTTGGCTCACGGATTCGCGCATGTTTTTGTCGCCGGAGATTTTTTTTCCTGTTTTGGAGCGTCTTGCTGGGTAGTGCTTCGTAAAGCCCAAGCAGGACAGTTCGGTTTTGCGTCGTCAGATAGATTTTGCTCACGGTTTCGCCCGTTTTTTTTTTGTCGCCGGAGATTTTTTTTACGCGTATCGTTATTGTATACAATCCGATGACCCTGGAGGGATCGGTTTTGCTTTTTACTGGTATTGAGCAAAAATATTACTGCACAATCGACAAGCATTTCGCGAAATACTATTTATACTATAAATAAGCTATTGTTTTCTCTTTTGATTGCCGGCATTCAAAAGATTAATTTGAAAACGCTTAAACAACAAATATTTATGGTCTATCGCCAGCTTTCTAGGCGAATCCTGACAATATACTTTCCCCAACCTCCAACTCCGTAGCACTTATGACGGTGTCGCTGAGTCGGTGGCCTCTCATTAAGTAAGTGCTACATCAACATTTCCTTCCCCTATCCCAAGTTACGGTAAAGATAGGCGTGGCCGGGAATAGCGATATTCATGCTTTTAGTTTTCTTGTTTATGATTTGAACAAGGTATACTCCCCTGCCTTGTTCTTGAAAGTAGTCAGGATGAGATTATTAAAAAGAAAAATGAAAGTTGTTAGTATCCAATCTACGAAGTATACCGTAACTACGCTAACGCTAGTTTGGCAATGCCCTAAACTGCAAATTTTATTTATTAGTTTAGATTATTTTTGTCTTTTGTATGCTACTTACTCGATCGGTGGTTTTACTACAGAATAACTGTTCTGCTTTGCTTCTTATATCCAATTTTAGGCGCAATTCAACTGTAGTTGATAACGTAATTAGTACTATAGTGCATGGTGCATGATTAATTTTTAAGTACGTTTAATGTAGCATGTAGGATTTTAACCTCTCTAGCGTTAAGTTTTAGCTTTGGAACTGTTTTGTGTTCTGTAATAAAAAGTAATTTTACCTGTTTCATAGTTTTAAGTTTTACCATTTCACACATGTTTCAAATTTTGATTCAAAGAGCTCAAGGAACAACAATCCAACTTTTATAATACTCTTCTTAATATTTCACGGAATAGCAAATCTGCGCACTCATCCACAATGACTCTGAAATATATTCATTAGATCCTCCAGGCTGGTGGACAGATTCCAGATCTGTCGGAATGACGTTTACTCCGGTGAGGATAACTCTGCGGAATGCTTAGCCGTGGAAGTGTTTCCAGCGGCAACAGTTCATATTCAAAAATTTTGACTTATTGCGAGTCAATTTTCGCAAGTCAGTTTGGAGCAAATGAACTTACTGTCCAGAGCATTGAAAGTGCCAGAGTTGGGAAAAGTTCACACTACAGTAGGCAAGCGTAGCGAATCACAGTCACCGGAGCCAGTGAAACTCACGCGTATCGCTGCTGTAGGCAAAATGCCTTGAAAATAGCAAAACACCCGTTGCTAAGGGCAACCCAAAACTACTGTAGAAAAATGTTCTACAGTCGGCTCTCCACATCTCGATGTTCTACATCTCGATATCTCTCCCTATGTCGATGATTGCTTCGGTCCCTTCATTCTGCATACGATTTCTCTCTCTATATCTCGATATCCTCCTTATCTCGATATCTCCATATCTCGATGTCTTCCTGTTGATTGTTTGTTCCTAATTTTCTCTCCATATGTCGATAAGAACATTATCAAAGGTTACTAGACCAGATTTAAGGGATTCAGAACAATTTGGAACCTCGAAATGAAGTTTGTTTGTTTATTATTTTCCTAGTAACGGAGTGATTATCAATCTAGTGTTCATTAAATTCATTTTCTTGGTCTCGATCTCTCCCTATCTCGATGGTCCCTTCGATATCGAGATGTGGAGAGGCGACTGTATTTCTCGTTGCATTTCCCGCATTTGCAGCCTTCAATGACACCCCTGATTTAGAAAATTCATGTTCCCAACATAGGCTACTTGATGAGATTCACAATTTTAACTATGTATTAGGAGAGCCACGTGATTTTCACAAAAACTCAAGCCTACTACTATTACCATTCCCAGCACTGGAAAAGGCAAATAGGCAGCTATGAAACTATATTTACCAAGCTGTGTTTCAACAGAAACACCTAAAGTTTCAAATGACGTCTAATGACAAAAACAGTAGATGTTTTATACGCCTGTGAATGATGATTGCAACTTCTTTATTGGATCCATTATAAAAAACGTAATCCAATAGCAATTTGTTTAGTAAATTTTAGACCAACTTGGACTGCCCGCATAATTGTGAACCATATTTCAACTATTTCCTATTCTGTTTAGAACCATTTGTGACTGTATCTGAATAATTTGGTATAACACCCAAAAAAACAATAAACCAACCTTACCGCAAACAATTTTTACAGTTTGTGAAATTGTAATTAGGAAATTCACAATATGGGTAATAGGCGGTTAAGTTATGTAACCATAAAAAAACCTTGATTTTTCCGAACAAAATTTTTCGTATACAGTTTGTGAAACTGTCAATATACTATCCATTTTTTCCCAAATCCAATGTAATGCAAACAGTTGTTGAATGGTCTGACTATAAAATTGAAATGAGACAAATAACGTATGTGTAATGATTGATTAATTGTGAAACATTGTATTTCTACCCTTTACCATACTGTTCCTTTGTGTTCATACCATAAAAGAAAAAATATGAAATGCATTTTATTCATTTATTTTTTTAATTTTATTATACTATTTCAATAGTTGTTATATATAGGGTTATCTTTAGTGTTCATATTTCACCATATATACATCATTTGAACATTGTTGTCGATTATTTGCACTAATAGCTCTCGATGACGCCTTTCCCTCTCACTTGTTGCAGACTTTGGAAGTTTTCAGGACATCATAGCCAAAATAACCTTTATGAAGGAATTCATCTCACAAATGTGGTTCGGGGTAATATATTCCGGCAGCTTCCTATTGGTTTCTTGGATCGGATCCTCACCGCAGCGGATGTAAGTTTGTGCCACTTGTTTGCACTCGATGCTTCGGAAGTTTCGTCGTCATGTCAATCATCCTGAAAAAAAAATCGATAGGTCGTTAGTGCTGGCATTTGAATTTCTAATTCCAATTCTAATGGCACGATAAATATGAAAAAATACTTACGTTGTGATCAAATCCAACCGTCTGTACAGTGGCGACTTGGAGGATGGTTCCTACTTCGTTGATGTTTACGTTTCCGGATCAACGAAGATAAAACAGCAGAAGCTACCGTTGATTTCGAAAGGCCGCCGGATCTTCTCCCAGCATTGGATGGTGCACTTTTGTAAGCCGCTGAAGAACCGATCATTCACTTCTAAATATTTACCAGTAGCTTCCTCCGGTATTCCTTCTGGACTTCTGGAACTTCTGTTTCTCAAACATTTTTTGTTTCCACTCACGGTTTTGGAAAAAAAGAATGCAAAATTGCACGCTCGAAAAACTTAACTCAGTTATTGCAGTAATTTTCACGAAAAAAAAACCATAAAATTTAGTTTTTACACATGTTTACTGAAAAGATACAGAATATTGATAAAAATATTTGTTGCATTAAATTTAATCTACCTTAGATTATAATGTTGTATAATAATAAAAAAAAAACAAAAAAAAAACACCGGTTTGCGAAACATTCTACATCCAGAATAGCGTTGGGCACATTTGTCCAAAACATCGATGTTAGTGAATCGATTCACATTTGAACTGCCAAATCGATTCACCGATTTAATCGAATCCTTTACATCGATTTTTTTGAATCGATTCGAATCGGATGCATATTGAAAATTATGAAGTTTAAAATGAGACCAAACTCATTTGCATTCGATTTTAGCATCTTTCAATCAAATCAGTTTTGAAAATCAATTGAACAAATTTATTATTTCAAAGCTAGTTAAAAATTTGTTTTCTTGTTCAGTGACTCATTAAGAAATATTCATCGATTTCAACAGAATGAATCGAATCGAAAAATCGAATGAAGAGAATCGATTCAACCGATTTTGGGTACTCCAAACATCGATTTAAAAAATCGATTAATCGGAATGAAAACATCGATTTTCGGAACATCGATTCAAAATCGCCCAACGCTAATCCAGAATGTATTTTTTTTTGAAAGTGTGTTGAATCAATGAAAACTTACTGTTTGTCTAACTGTTAAACAAACGTTGTATACAGTAAAATGCACATGGGTGAGTGTGTAGTGAAAATTGGAAGAAAATTCGTTTGGCAAATGGTAAAGTTATATTTTTACCATTTCTCAAGAGTTTTTATCTTCGTATCATTCAACTATATTTGGACATTATTGCATATTTGCACTATCTGGGATACTTTACTCAAACCGTGGTTTATAGTCTAAAGCTAAAGGACTCGTATTGTTCAACAAAAAAGCAACTGTTTGTGATACATTAACAATAACAGATAGTTTTGTTTAATTGTTTTGATCATTAGACAAACTGTGTTTTCCTATGCGGGTGCTTCAGTCATAGTGGTGGCATTGAACATTGCATCAATCATTAGATTCAATTTTTCAGTTAGAAAATTAAAATCAGAGGCAGACATATCACTTGAAGTGGATACATTATCTGATGATTTTCCGATTAAAATTGGTTTGTGAATGAGCATGATTATTTTCTTCTTGATTAGTATGATTCTTAATCAAGTGATCGTTAACTGAAAAATGAGCATTTTTCTAAACACTACCAGGTAAATTCCGGAATCGACCGTTATCGTAACAGACATTATTGTTCATCTGCCTGGCACAAGCCTCGACTACTCGCCTACGCGAAGGGCAAGCCCAAAAATTTGGACTTATGATTACCCCCGCAATTGGCGCATATGAACTTATCGGTATCTTCCTTCACTGGACAGATATCCTTAGCGTGAGAAGAACCTTCCCAAATCATGCATTTAGCATCCATGCGGCAAGTTTTTGTTCCATGACCCCACTTTTGGCAACGACGACACTGAGTGGGGTTCTGAAAATTTCCTCCAGGTTTCTGGAAATGTTCCCATGTCACACGAACATGGAACATAAGTCTTACTTTTTCTAAAGCTTTAATATTATTTAGATATTTTTTGATAAAGTGAACTAAATAATATTCTTGAGAAAACCCCTTTCCGAACAACGCCAGATTTGGTTCTCTTATTCATAATGATCATTTGGACTGGGAAAAATCAAAGTAAATCATTTATTCCATTTTTTTATCTTTTTAAGTGACTTATAGTCACTTGAGAGACCATTGAAGATGACTTTGAACAAACGTTCAGTTTTGTCGTCATGAGTAAAAACAATGTGCTTCTTCTCTTCAAGATGTTTGAGAAGAAGTTCGCGATCTTTAAGAATTTCCGGCAAAACGCGACAGTCTCCTTTCTTTGCGATTTGGAAGGAGACCTTGATTCCCCTAATGGAGTTCAAAATCTCCTGCCTAAATCCTCCAAATTCGAAACAACTGATCACGGGATTTTAAAAATAAAAATCTCGAATCCCAGATTTTTTTCAAGTCCCGGAAACAAGACGCTCTACTGGTACCCAATAAGCCCATCATTCAAGCATGCACTTAAGGCGTCTCCATGAACCAAATATATTGAAATCCTCCAAAAATCAATCAACAAGATTTCACAACCATGAACCTGAGTGCAACGAACGGACAGCGCAAAGCGTCGTTGACGAACAAAAATGTAACGGATGCGGTGAGAGATGATATTTGATCCGGTTCTCAAGGTCGATGAAATCGCCAATTGCCGCGCCAGGAACAAGCGAGCAGTGCATTACTGAATGCACTACCATCGTGCGATAAAGCAACTTTCGAGTTCTTTCGAAAACATTGACTCGTCTTATTTGTAAGTCGAATATAATGAAGCCGTATTTCAAAAGCTCGACGAATTTAGATAAATTATATGACATCGAACCCAGCACCAGCGGCTTTTGCAGAAGCGCGATTGTTCGTCAAAGGTCCTCACTTAAACCTCCAATTTTCGGTTACACGATGCACCGGATGACGGTGACGTGATGTTGTTGTTGCTGCTTTTGGTGGCGGTTTATCATTCCGGAGCATCTGCGAAACAAGAGTAGGTAAGGGAAGAAAGTTCAAAATGCTACTTTAAGCTCAACCGCATTTTACAGAGATTTACTAGAAGCTAGTAACGTAACACAGTAGTATTTTGTTGACGAATCAAATATTATTCTTGAAAAACAGTGTATTTGAAATAAGGATTTAAATGAAGCATTCAAAAACAGAACTAGTTCAAAATGCCAGATGCAGGGAGCCGGATCCTATTCTTGCACTTTTGATTCACTACGGCAGTGGGATTTTTTAAAGATACTGAGTCAATATCTGACCACAATATACGTCGTACTAAAGTGCTTCCTTTTGCAAAGTTTCAAACAATTCGGCCGAGAAAACCCCGCCATGCCAAAGTGAACCATGGAAGTGCCCAAGTAGCTTTGCACCCTACGCATCAAAATATTAGGGTAGGGCGAATCAAAAATTTGGATAAAACGCATCAAAATATTAAAATAGAATGCATTGTTAGATTGTCATTGCACTATGGGACAGGGACGCAATCTGGCGGGACAAAATTAATAACTCGGTAACGAAGCGTTTCCGGTATTTGGTGTCTTCGGCAAAGTTTTTTGTAACAACGAGGACCATCTATTGACATAAACGGATAGTTGGTAAATCGTCCGCATAGGTGGCGCCACAATCTAACTTTTTACTTTGACGTTCTAGAGACTTGGCATGTTCGGCTAAGTTGTTCATTTTAATAAAATAAACAACTTTCTCGAAGACGTCAAAATTCCACAGCCTACTGTTTTCGAGTTATAGGCGAAATTAGATAAAATTAGTGAAAAAACGATTTTTTCCACCGAATTTGACCTTTTTTCTAAGAACCATGTCATATAATATTTTTTGCTGATAAATATACAACGAACGCAAGCTCTGGTGGAAAAAAATAATAACGCGGCGCATAAAACCTAAGAAATTATGAAAAAACTTGTAAAATAGAGCAATTTTTTAACTCTAATATCTCCAAAAGCGCAAAAAATCGCAAGCTCAAATTTTCAGGCAACATAGAGCAATTAATATTGTCATGGCAAATATTTAAGTGTATGTTTAAATTATCGGAAAAATATATTTTATTATTTCATGAAATTATTATATCTGCTCACAGTACAAGCTGGCTTTGGATTTCATCTCGAATTCGTTGTCACAGTTTTCCGGAAGCTCAAAATTTAAACAAATCCGGTGATTAAACACATATTTAAGGTTAAACAACCTAACAGTTCTCAAAATCGAAGGAATCTCCAAATTGATACCATTGAACTGTATCATCTGTTTCGAAACATCCAAGAATCAACGCTCTTTCCGCGTTACAAGCTCCGGACAAGAGATCGTGCCCTCTGAAATTTTAGTATTTAGAGTTACCGACATGAATATGCTTTAAAATTTGATTTTTCGTGTTAAAAGTAACACATTCACAAAATAAATTGCTCACCTCGAACCATGATGACAACAATTATCTGACACATGATCAAGTCTTTCATGCCATACTATATCATTTGAATTATTGAAGAAAAACAATTGTGTACCCAGTTTTAATCTACACTTTCATCTACATTACTCGATATCAACTCAAGAACTGCTCTTAAACTGAATTTCATGGCTACTATGATGGCTTTTTTAAACAGTTTTCTGTAAGTTTTTGTTCCACGACTCGTTATTTCTGGAAGTCGATCGTCCCTTCAGATTCCTCATGGAAATTAACTGTATTGGAGAAATATAATCATTGTAAAATAAATGATAGATCTCAAAAACACCAAAATATACCTCTCTGGAATTTTGACATCCGTTTCATCAAGTATTGCTCTATGTTGCCTGAAAATTTGAGCTTGCGATTTTTTGCGCTTTTGGAGATATTAAGGTTCAAAAAATGCTCTATTTCTCAGGTTTTTTCATAATTTCCTAATTTTTATGCGTCGTATTATTAAAATTTTTCCACCAGAGCTTGCGTTTGTTATATATTTATCAGCAAAAAATATTATATGACATGATTCTAAGGAAAAATGTCAAATTCGGTGAAAAAATAGTTTTTTCTCTAATTTTCTCTAATTTTGCTTATAACTCGAAAACAGTAGGCTGTGGAATTTTGACGTCTTCGAGAAAGTTTTTTATTTTATTAAAATGAACAACTTTGCAGAACATGTCAAGTCTCTATAACGTCAAAGTAAAAAGTTAGATTGTGGCGCCACCTATGCGGACGATTTACGAACTATCCGTTTATGTCAATAGATGGTCCTCGTTGTTACAAAAAACTTTGCCGAAGACACCAAATACCGGAAACGCTTCGTTACCGAGTTATTAATTTTGTCCCGCCAGATTGCGTCCCTGTCCCATAGTGCATTGTGTTGTAAGGGTGCTCTGATGTGTTTTTTTTTCGATATGAGTTGATGCAATAAAAAATTATGTGCAGAATAAAAAATCAATGTGTCCCAACATAATTTGAAATCAATATACAATGTATAAATGAAGTCCAGATAATCGTAGCGGTAAGCGCGCTTCAGCATGACCCAGTTGTTCAAGTGCAAAAATATTATTTTGAGATCTCCGTTTGGTATGAACTCACCAAAATATATAGATAGTTTTGCAAAAATATATGTTAAAACAGGATAGCAAAATTCTATAGTTCTACGAATGATGTTATACTAGTGATTTTAAGTATTTCTCACCCGGCAGGTACTTTGAATATCATCAAATTTAATTGAAATGTAAACTGGGCCATTCTACCCATGAACGCATTTTGGACCACTTTGCCCTACCGAATCGGACGAACGTGCGGTTGGCGAATTTTATGCAAAGCATGCTGCAGGAGGAGTCTCACGGCGAGGCGCCAAATCCTTCCTCGAAACTCTTCTCGTTCTCTGCGCGGTCCCCAATCGCCGTTGCCGGTCGAAACCTAACAGCGGATGTGGTAAGCGGCTCACCAAGACCTCTAACTGCAGCATGGCAGCAGCAAGGGCCAAACAGCCGCCTGCAGGTCGGTTCGCTCGGCGTCGTTCTCACATCAGCGCGCAGATCGCGGACAGCGATGTTGGCGATTTTTGCGATATCTACCACACGCAGACGAAATGACGATGACGAAAACGATAAGGGTCGCCTTCTCTGAGCAGGCGAGGGCTGAAGCCAGGGGTGCCAGGTGATTTTTTTATAGTATCTTGCAAAGACACGGGAAAATGGCAACCACTTTAAGGTGAAGCGGCGTGTAACTCAAAGAATCATTAGAATCATTATTGATGTAACAGTAGTAGTGTCGCCTTTCCATGTATATTTTCAAAACAAACAAACAAAAAATATAACATTTGTGTTAAGCATATTTTTATGTAAACACATGGAGAATTTAGTAGATTGACGAGTATTGAATATCAAAATCAACTGTTCAATAGTACATATCAAAAGAAAACATTACAATTTAATGAAAGGCAACGGAATTTCTCTGGTTTTTATTGGATTTATCGCATATTTTTGTTATGCATCGGTATGGTTTATGTTTGCAAGGGATGACGGTGTTGCCAGGTGATTAGTGACAGAATTTTCTAACAATTGTTATATGCTTGTTTTCGGAACATTTGCTGCATATTATAAAAACTTATCATTTTGCAAATAGTTTTCCATCACAAGATTACTGATTTAATAAAGTTTTAATGGTTTTTGTGATCAATCCACATTTAATGCTATGATTTTACAGATAGCAACTCTGACTTCACTGCACTCAACGTTCGCGATGATTGTGCACACACGATAGACGCGTCCCGACGCATCGCACTGTGGAGCTATTCAATTATTTTGGGTGGTCCAAATTGATAAACGCTTGGTATGATTTTATGCTTCGTAGAGATGGTTTCTGTAATTTGAGAGAATCGAAAAACAAACAACGTATGAATTTCACGTTTCTATGCTTTGTCCAACCTTTCCGCACTGAAAATTAATAAAACAGAAAAAAAAGTTGAATATTTTAGATTATAAACACAGGCATGTCTCAGTGTGCGATGGCGGCGTCGATTCGCAACAAGTGAAAACCATCGTCATAATGGTTTTGAGTGATGCGGTTGATAAAACTTTATAAATATTGAAATCCCGGTAGAAATGTGTTCCTTTAAGGAAAGTGAATAAAAGATTTGTTTAGTGGAAGTGTGGTGAACGCAATATGGAATCCAAAACACAAATGCTTGCCGCTGAATTACAATCGAAAAGGTAAGCACCTTCTATTTACAAGTGTAGTTGTGTGGGGCAATGAAATGCGGCATGAAATCGGAGATTTTTTTGAGAATATACACAGTTAAAAATAATGAAGATTACACGTCATGTAAACTTCACTTATGCGATGTAAACATGACGTCATGTAAATTTAAATCTGGAATCATGTAATGATAACATATAACACAAATATATGTCACGTAACCACGCAGGATCCTGCTGGATTACATGACATATAATTGAAGTTTACATGACATATCATGTAAATATCCATTATATACCACGCTCCAATTATGTGCATTATATGTCTCAGAAATTTACACGTTTCGTTCGAACTGTGTAAATCTCATGTACATTGTCGCTAAATTGATAATGCTGTATCTGAAAGTGTTGATTAAATATTGAAATACCACCTGAAGCATTTTTCTTCGCATAAATTATCCATTTAATCAGGTGATAAGCAGTAATATTTCATCGATGTTGCAAATACCAATACTATCATAACAATATGTTAATGATTTTGGAAGAAGCCATTTTGTGATGACGCATTAAAAGGCCTTAATATTTCCATTTCCAGCTAATTCACTTATGGACGACATCTAGTCTAACCTGGCATCACTGACTGAAGCAGATGTTTGTGGCGACAGACGAAGACGCGATGGACAGGGAAGCAACGAACGCACAAGTGAAAAATGAGACCAGATAACCGTAGCGGGAGAGCGGGAGCGTTATTGCGATGAGATAGGGAAGTCTTAGTAGGATCGCGTCGATCCCACAACCTTCTTCCGCCAAACGCGTTCCACTATCTGTGCGTGAAGCTGTCTTTTAATTAATATATTAATGAGCTCATTTGTAACATTGCCAATGCATGGTGAAGTGTTCTGACACCAATTATGTAGAATCAGCATTCGATCGTGTCAATCCCGCCGTAAGTGGGTCACTGAAGTGCAACGACGCTGGTCGCGGGGGAAGTAAATTTCGTGATGCATTTTATCCCCTCGAAGTGGTTGAGCCGTAATCCTCCCAGCAAGCATTAAACCATTCACGGCTCACGAACCAACGGATGAGCGATGAATTAAATAAAATTAATGGAATATAATATTCATTACTATTCGCGCTGGATGCCGTGGTCGGTGGTGAGCTGGTGGTAACTCAATACCCTCCATAATGCAGAAAAGTTTATGTGTGAAAGTGCAACAACATACATTTGTGCCTCAAATGTTCTTCTGAGACGGTGGCGGTTAGCCTTTCCGCGTGCTTGATGTTGATGCGCGGCGATTTGCGATGGCGATGGCTTTGATGGAGGCGATGATGATGATGATGATGACGAGAGTAGCGATGCGATACATGCCAAGAAATTTTCTTCGCAGTTCGATTTGTGTTTGTTGGCAAAATGATAGGGTAGATGTACCAATAGTGGAGGTACTAAGCACGATTGAACTTCATTTAACCGCCTTAATTCAAGAAGCGCAATTAATGTACATGTTAATGTTGTAACGAGAAGTAACAATCATTTACTTTAATGAGAAAAATGATTTCATCGTAGTAATCTATGACATGTCAGTGAAAAATAATACCTCCATTATTACTGTTACACTGTTCCTTTAGTTGCGGTATATTTTTAATTTGTGTTCCTATAGTTGCGGTATCCGTTGTTTTCTTATGGGATCCTCCACTATAGCAACACTTTACCGCAACTATTGGTACAAGCAAGAAAAGTTTTAGCAATTTTAGTGATATTTCATCAGTTTTAAAGTAATTTTAACGTTTTTTTTTCGACTATACCGAGTATCAACAAGCCAATACATCGATTGGCAGTGTCGTTTCAGTGGCCAATGTAATAAAATCAGTAAAAACAGAACTACCGCAACTATAGGAACACCCACAACTAAGGGTACAATTACCCTACTTATAATATCAAAACGTGGTAAGAAATGGAGCGAAAAGCTGGAACAATGTAATCTGAATATGAAAGATCAATACATATCCAACAATTATGAATCAACGCTTTTAGGAATATGGTTGACGTTTTATATAGTTCACGTAAGTAAAATGTTCTTTCAGTTGTTTAAAATATAGGGAGACTTACGGCTTCGGCACCATTCGACTATTATCGGCAACCAAATTTTAAACGACAAATACACAGTATTTTTCTGTCAAAACACATCAGTGGAAACTTTCAGATGATTCTTTGTTTTGCCCGCTTCCCGCTGGTGAGTTTTCCAAGAATAAACAAACAATATCGTCGGAGATGTCATCAATTCAAATGAGCACGCCTCAAAAAGCGACTGATTTGGAGCTGCCGAAGAGATTCACCAGCAGTTGTTATGGAAAAGTTGCCGAAGAGATTGAGGCTGCCGACAATAGTCACACTGACAAGGGATGTTTGCAGCATTGTAAAAACGTCTCCAAAAGAATTTTGACAAGTCTTTCGGTGTGAATCGATAGAGGATTGAGCAACGCATAAATGTAAATAGACAAACACGGAATTTGCCTGCTGATGTCCGAGAAAACTACAAAACAAGCACGGCATCGGCTTAAGCTGCCGAGAATACGTAAGTTCCCCTATATGATGACGAATTTTTAGTTTTTTTTTATCCAGCACTGTGCGTTCCATAGCTGAGGGGTTACGTGCTTGGGAAGATTTAAATATGATGTTCATCGTTTTACTGGATTTCTAGACCACACCTTCCCACTCTGCCAGGCTATTTCCAATACCTATTACCTGGGAGGGAGAAACCAATACAAATGTTCTGTACGTCATAGTGAGCCGAGATTCCGCTGTCACGAACTGTCACTGTGAGCCCAGATCTCAAACATTGGACTAACATGAAAAAAGCGCGTAGCTGATTAAAACACATTTTCGTATTTCTTCAAAAGTGATAAAAATCGAATGAAAATCAATTCATGAACAAAACGCAAATAATGTCACGTGAGCAACATTTAATTTGATTGAACATAAAGCATTGAAAAACGCATCGTTCTACTTTTTCCAATAAAAAAGAATATTTAGTGCATAGAAAACTGTGGCCCTTTTTTCATGTTTGTCAGGAAAGATCGAAGGTGCACAACATGTATTTCTTTTTCGTATTTATTAGAAAAAGTAAAATGGTTCGTATTTGAATACTTTGTATTCAATCGGAATAAAAGGTGCTATCGTGAAATTACTTTTGAATAGGCATGAATAGCTTATCAATTGATTTTTGTCACATTTGATGAAATGCTAAAATATGTTTTGATCAATTACGCGCTTTTTCCATGTTTGTCCATTGTTTAAGATCCGGGCTCACAGTGACAGTTTGTGACAGCAGAATCTCGGCTCACTATGACGTACAGAAATTTCGTATTGGTTTCTCCCTCCCAGCCTATTACCTGGGAGGGAGGCACCGATATTACACACGAAATATGACACAAAGTTATTTTGAACTGCAAGAAAACTCCAGCTTGCCAACGACAATCAAGGCAGACTTGGTGAAAATCGCTAGTTTTCTTTTGTTGTGTTCCTTCGATCGTTCTGGACAAACATGGAAAAAGGGCCAAAGTTTTCTGTGCATTTAATTTTCGTTTTTATTGGAAAAAGTAAAATAATACGTATTTGAACACTTTATATTCAATCAGGATAAAAGGTGCTATTGTGACATTACTTTTGAATAAGCATGAATAGCTTTTCAATCGATTTTTTGTCACATTTGATAAAATGCAAAAATTAGTTTTAATCAATTACGCGCTTTTATCATGTTTGTCCATTGTTTTAGATCTGGGCTCACTGTGACAGTTCGTGACAGCAGAATCTCGGCTCACCTTGACGTACATAAATTTCGTATTGGTTTCTCCCTCCCATCCTATTACATGTACTGTGACTAGCGTTGGGCGATTTTGAATCGATGTTCCGAAAATCGATGTTTTCATTCCGATTAATCGATTTTTTAAATCGATGTTTGGAGTACCCAAAATCGGTTGAATCGATTCTCTTCATTCGATTTTTCGATTCGATTCATTCTGTTGAAATCGATGAATATTTCTTAATGAGTCACTGAACAAGAAAACAAATTTTTAACTAGCTTTGAAATAATAAATTTGTTCAATTGATTTTCAAAACTGATTTGATTGAAAGATGCTAAAATCGAATGCAAATGAGTTTGGTCTCATTTTAAACTTCATAATTTTCAATTTGCATCCGATTCGAATCGATTCAAAAAAATCGATGTAAAGGATTCGATTAAATCGGTGAATCGATTTGGCAGTTCAAATGTGAATCGATTCACTAACATCGATGTTTTGGACAAATGTGCCCAACGCTAACTGTGACTCTCAAGTAGACCATCGGCACCATTTGCAATGGAAACTTTGTAGGGTAGATATACCAGTGGAGGTACTAAGCACGATTGAAATAAATTGCACCGCCTTAATTCAAGAAGCGCAATTAATGTACATGGTAATGTTGTGACGGGAAGTAACGACCATTGAATTAATGAGAAAAATGATTTCATCGCAGTAATCCACGGCATGTCAGTGAAAAATAATACCTTCACCATCGGTACACTGTTCCTTTAGTTGCGGTATATTTTTTAATTTGTGTTCCTAAAGTTGCGATATCCGTTGTTTTCTTATGGGACCCTCCACTATAGGAACACTTTACCGCAACTATTGGTACAAGTAAGAAGAGTTTTAGCAATATAGTGATTTTTCATCAGTTTTAAGGCAATTCGAACGCGCTTTCAACTATTCCGTGCATCAACAAGCCAATACGTTGATTAGCAGTGTCGGCTCTGTGGCTAATTTAATAAAACCAGTGAAAACGGCACTACCGCAACTATAGAAACACCCACAACTAAAGGAACACTTACCCTTACTGTGTACAACAGGAAAAATATCGTAATTCGTAGACTTGTTTTTTATTAACATACAATTCGAATGGGGCGGGTCAATGCCGATAAACGTTCAATGCCTTTTCTCAAAAGTAGGTTTGTGTCATGTACACTCCTTTTACTTCTAACCTCCTCAAATGTTCTAGATCATAGTGTTGTGTATGAACTTGCGATTTGAACATCATTTTTCAATTAAATTTTGGTTGAAACCCTAAAATTGGTATTGGTCTCTTCTTTTTCGTTGGCGGTTATATCTAAGGTACTACCAAAATAACTCCATTCGAACCGATTCAGCTAACAAAGTGCACACGATAGTTTTCTCAATAATTTCAGATAAAAAAATATGTCTATTTTATTTTTCAGCAAATGATATTGCAGTACAAAAATATGAAGTAAAAACTCTTAATCCGTCTTTTCAACGTAAGGAGAGGACAATTTCAACGCACTCGCGGTTCTGCTGTGAAAATAATATGGTGGGATCTGCAAAAAGAAACCAAAATTCGTTATACATAATTCAGAGTAGATTGCACAAAATAGTTTGGAAATTTTTCTACATACAGTCAAACCTCCACGAGTCGATGCTCCATGACTCGATATCGACTCATGGAACCATACTCGATATTTCCATGAGTCGATGTCCCTTCAGATATCGACTTATGAAGGTTTGACCGTACTCGCAAAGATTTCTCCTTACTTAGGTGCAGGCTTTCCAAATGTTCAGCCGAAAACACCGAACCGATTGTCGCTGCGTGTTTTCACTGCCTCTTGCTGCTATACGTTTCCCACAACACATAGACCAATCCAGTTGCCTGCGTAGTAGTGCAATGTTGACAAAATTTTCTTTGTTTGCTGTGAAAACTGTCACAACATTGCTTTTGTTTGCTGTGAGAATGCAAATATAACCAGAATTGCTGCCATACATCCACTTCCTTGTTGGACTGACGTTGACCGAAAGTTCATTGACGTCAAACAAACATCGATACGTTTTCATTCTGAGGAAATCGACTTGTGTAAGATTGATTGTGCGTTGGTATTCGTGGCCGTTTGCTTGGAGACCTCTATTGAGCTCTCGCCGAGCGGTGTCACGAACACATGCGCAAATTTGCTGGTTGAAAATACTGCCGTTTGATTTTGCTGGGAGCAGCTGATCTTTGTTTATATTTTCAACCAGCACTCTTTAAGTAGTGTTAGTGACATGTAACGTGTATGTACACGAGCGCAGAAACCACTATGGAACATAATGATAACTCAACCCGGGAGCATCATGACAGCTGCAGTACAACGTCAGTGTACCGAAAAATTTTTGTCCGTGGTACTGTCAAACTCAATGAAATCGTGGAGTATGCTCAAAATAGGGCGTAAACTAGAATTATGCTGATGGACATAAAAAAAAGTTTTACAATTTTTGTTTGGCATTTGGAATATCATTATAAACGAGTGATCACCAAATTACGATTCTCTGAAAGGATTTGTACGGCCATCGGGAAGATTTTGTATGGCCCACGAGCGAGTTTTGGATAGGGGTGTGATGTGGTCCGCATGCTGTAAAGTTGCTTATAATAACGAATCATATGTTTACGAAATTATTTTTGACCACTTGGCAATTCAAACCAAGACTATTTTGTCAGGGCTCGTTCAAATATTACGTAACATAACCGGGGTAGGGAAGGGGTCTTTTGTAGTGTAACGTGGTGTAACGGTCCATACAATAAATTGAAATCATCCATACAAAATCTGTTACTCCAGGTAGGGAGGGAATTTAAATTTGCAAATTTCTTCGTTACGTAATATTTGAATCATCCCTTAGATATTTACGAGGATTATTATTATTATGGAAAATTTACTGTAGTTATCCAGCTTTTTACGAGCGCTAATGGCTGCCGCCAACTTTTCTTTCTGGTAGGGATTGGTCGATTTGACGTTTGGCTTGGGTCCGCTCAATATAAAACGACTCAAGCCAAACGTCAAATCGACCGATCCCTACTAGAAAGCGAGCCTATTTGCGGCAGCCATTAGCGCTTTTGAAAATCTGGATAAGCTTGAAATCAATCTGAGATCATATCCAGATTTTGACTCACAGTACATTTTCTTTTGCGGTTTTGAACACTTTTTTTTCTCACACTCACCCCCAGATATCTAAGTTTCAATCAGATAAACTTATTGGATGAACTATCCAGCTTTATACGAGCGCTAATATCACCAAAAATTAGCCCAGTTTTATAAAAAAAAAGGATCCAGTGATCTGACTTTTGACATGTGTCGCTTGGTATGGACTTATCCACCGTGCACCAAATGTACTCAGTGCGTGAATTTTGACACTTGACCGAAACACGTGAGCTCTTGCCGAGCGGTGTCACGAACACATGCGCAAATTTGCTGGTGGAAAATACTGCTGTTTGATTTTGCTGGGAACAGCTGATCTTTGTTTATATTTTCCACCAGCAATTTTTAGGTAGTGTTGGTGTCATGTAACATGTATATACACGAGCGCAGAAACAACTATTGAGAAGCGTGACCCGCTAAAGTGTCAAAATTATTGGACCGAGTGAATTTATCAACCCGGTGGACAAGTCAATTGACCGGACCCAAACCAAATGTCAATGTGTTGGATCCCTACCAGAAAGTGAGCTAACTTTTGGCGGCCATTACCGCTTTTGAAAAGCTGGATAGTTCATCCAATGGACTTATCCACGGTCTTCTTTTCTTGTCGTTTGTTTTACTGTATACATACATTTTTATACATTTTTCTGTATGCAGTAAAGGTTTTCCTCTCGCTGGAAGTTGCAGCGTGACGTCATCGTACATTAGTTCATAGGCTTATTTGATTGAAACTTAGACCTCTGGTGGTGAGTATGAGAAAAAAGATTCAAAGCCGCATAGAAAAAAAAAATCTGCAAATAAAAAAAAGATCACTTTTTTACTTGATTTGATCTTATTGAAACCAGTTCAAATAAAAAGACAAGGACACTGTCTTCCGCCATTTAGCTGCACAAGCTGTAACTTAACACTAGACAACGGACAAGCATGCTCCAGTGGCACAGCCGAGAAACATTCCTGACGGAAAGTTTCAATGGCTGAAGCGGGAATCGAACCCATACCCCATGACACGATGCGCTTAAATGCCTGACAACTCTAACCGTACGGCCACGAGGCCCACAATATTTCTTTTGAGAGCAGAAAAGGGATCCACAAAATCAGTTAGGCTGTATTGTGAGTAATTTCTCATGAATTACTTTCCCGCAAAATAAAGCACTAACAGGTCGTTTGATCTTTTCAGTGAACAAATTGGTGCGCTCTTAAGTTCTTGGTGCTTAAACTTGATGATTTTATTAAATTTATTACCATTGACAGACGAAAATATCAGATTCGCCCTTATTTCATTTCATGCCATTCGTTGTTTTGCATCCATCAACAACGAAACAAAATTCCGATCTGCCATAGTGAAAAATCGTGCCGGCAGTGGTGGATGGCCCCATTGTTTACGTTGCAAGTAGGTTGGGGGACTGGGGGTAGTTTGCCCATGTTAAGGTGAACAGACATTTTAGATGTGAAAAACATTATTTTATGCTGTTTTTTAATTATGGGCGGATAAACAAACATGTTTTGTACCAAAAAGCAGAGACTATAGATGCTATCTATTTTTTTTTTCTTTGCTGTCTTTAGAGCTCGGACCTAGTTGATCCATCTCGCAGATGCTATCTATTTTAGCTTTCATGGGGTCTATAAATTAGTTTTAAAAAAAATGCTTACTTAACTGCATATGTATTGTTTTGCGGGGTAAAATGCCCCGCTTGAGTTCGGCGTTAGCATGCTGTAAACGAACGCACACATTCATGCTTGTTTATAGGTTGCATATATCCAGGCGTTTGTTCAGATATTATTGTTCAATAATAGTATACATGCTGATGTGAAAAATGTACATTTGTAAGGTTCCAATTTTTGCGTAACTTCAACGTGGCATTACGTTTGGTAGAATTGAATTCAAACGGCTGTTTTGGTGTTATGAAATAGGAGTGGGCGTTTTGCCCCATGAGTTGATTAAAGTTTAGGTCCCTCAATAAGCTTTTTAAGGACAAGTTTAACATATGTTTTGCATGTAATACATACTATGACAGTGCACAAGTTGGCTTTTGGCAATAGTTTCAGAAATTTGGTTATTTATCGACCTAAAAAATGACATTGAAAATCGTACAAAATTGCAACGAAAACAGCGAAAAACGTTTTTATACGTTTTTATCGATTTGGTTGAGAAAAACACATAAAAATATATTGGGAGAAGCATTTATATCCATTTTCTATGATATAGGCTGAAAAAAAGCATTCTAAAACACATCGTTCGTCCAAATCGATGGTGGCGCGTTTTGCCCCCTATGGGCATATTACCCCCAGTTCCCCTACGTGAAAATTGCGTTATCTGTCACTGCGCGGGGGGGTTGTGATAACTAGACACACACGCATGAATGTTGGCTGTATTGGAACAGACGCTACCAAACGAACTCAGCTGACAGCATTCGTGATCATGCCGTAGCGAGCCGAAAGGGCTGTTTCACATGACAGCCACAGTCTTCGGGTGCTCGAGCCAGCTGTCGCGAGAATGCTGTCGTGTGCTGTCATGAAACTTGAGATTCACGCTAAACATTTTACACATAAGATTACAATATTGTACAAATATGAGTAATATGATTTGAAAATCATTATGTTCAAAACGCTGATCCTCTTGTAGGTGTATAGCCTAGTGAATGCGGAGCCAACATTCGTGAATGAAAGAATAAAAAAAATACGTGTGAAAAAGACGCATCACATTGCGTGAAACAAAAAAACACGAAAGGCCCCGACTGCATATTCATTGTGCCAGTGCGACATTCGGGTGAACGAGACATGTTATGAATGAACAATCGAGCTTGTCATCGGCAAACGAACACACTACAGGCAATGTGATCAAACTGCCGTGTGCTGTACAAGGCGGCATCGTTACATGTCGCATGACCACCTCATGGTAGGCTGTCATGGATAGTTCATTCATTGTCGTGGAAAGTAGTTGATGATAGCCGTCGAAATATTGTCGTGAGGCACGGTTAAAAGAAGCAAGATATTATACTCCGAAAAATTACATTTGGCAGTGACGTCATTCCTATCGCAAACTCGAACGAGTGCAAAAGAAAGCAAGGCCTCCTCTCCTTTACTATCATCAAGGTCTCATGCTTGACGATAGGAATGACGACACATGTTTTGATGGAAAATCGTTGTTTACACGTGGGAATAGCCGACCTTGTTCTGTCTACAGTGGTCGTGAGCGGAGACGAGACTCGCGAAGACGGTCTTCTTTTTCTGTGATTGCTGAGTTTTTTCTTATTCCACTTTGTATTTATACCAATTATGCGCAAGCCGTTCAAAACCTCACATGAACCTCTCAGCAAAAAATGATTGAGTTTGCATCACATCGAATCATAAATAGCCGTTTGAGTGAAATTTCATGCCAGCAAACGTAGCAGACATTAGAAATAATTAATCTTCTGCTTAGATTTATCAGCAACTTTGGAAAAAACTGCTCCGCTGACTGAGGGTTTCAATAACAATTTACTTTGAACACAATACTTTTCACTTTTTCAGCCATAAAAACGGTGGGCTACATTTGACGTTTCGTGAGAGGGTAATCTGGGCTGCATATGACGTTGATTTTTTTTCTCTTCGCGAGTCTCTCTCAGGTCATGAGGCAGTATATTTGGGAAGCCTGCTTAGGTGTCTATTTTGTAAATCAATCCATGTCGATCAAAATAAGCAAGCATATTTCAGATGTCAACCGTCGACTCCAGTCATATAGTCATATAGAGTGACAACTGTTGATAAATTAGAGTGACAGAGCTGGATCGAGCGAATGTTTTGGTCGACTCATTTTGATCGACCCGACTTATAAAATAGGTCCCTTACTTTTACTTTTGATGGCGCTACGCTCTTCAAGACATGACCTGCGTCACATATTACTCCAACAAACTCGATTCATGGCTACTTGCCTGCAGTTTCTCAATCTTCCTACACTTCCAAGATCCTGCTTCACTTGGTCAAACCACGTAGCTCGTTGCGCCCCTCTTTAACTTGTACCGGCCGGATTTGAAATAAGCACATTTTTTCGGGATTGTTGTCTGGCATTCTCACAACGTGTCCCGCCCATCGTAACCTTCCAGCTTTGGTGACTTTCTGGATACTGGGTTCACCGTAGAGTTGCGCAAGTTCGTGGTTCAATCTTCTCCGCCATCCGCCGTTCTCATATACTTCGCCAAAGAACATACCACGCACACGTCGTTCAAAAACTCTAGGAACTTACAGGTCATAGTGCCGAGTAAAAGTCAAATTGTTTTTTTTATTCCTTTTGTTTATTAGGTAGGCACTCCGTGTACTTGATCGCTATTGTGCCGAGTTATATAGCTTCTCTGTATCAGCTACTAACACTTCGATCTCTATCTACGATAACAGTATAGCACAGAACAGTTGTTATTGCCTGATGATTAAGTGGTAAATCAACGAATTTCTTTTCCTCGGTAGTCAATCGTGTGAGTAGAATTCCAACGACATAAAAAACTCGTGAAGAACTAGAACTAGCGTATTCAACGAACGATAAGAAATAAATTGCAGTCAATCGGATGATATCTGGATTTCGAGATCGCTTTCGTTCGCCACTGTCATTGGATCTATCTCTGCAAACAATAGCACGGCATCTATTCTTTGAGAAACCAATTCACAGTTTTTGCTTGACGAGTTTAACAAAAACACATGCACGCAACGAATCTTACAACACTCTCGTGAAGGATGTAGTTGAAATAGTTCGATGTTCAATTCCATTGTATGGGAGTCTGCACAAAAATCATTCTCTCTTTCGTTCCTCCATGAAATGTGTGAACAACAAGGCCAGTAAAAATCGTTTCTCATTCTGAATCAAAAAGAGAAATACACTGTTTCTAACCAACGATGCTCAACTACCAGCAACCAAGCTCCTCGTCGCGATGAATTTTTTTTTTGCCGTTCCTCCCTACCTGTGTTTTTGATGAACACGTTCAGCTTGAATAGAAAGGCAGACAACTAATCGGTGCCAATGGAATGGCCGAGCAAAAAGAAAACTCGCAAAACAAACATGAGCGCGCTTCCGGAGTTGAACATAAAACCGATGAATTATCGGTAGCACGCGCCTGCCAACAGGGCTAACACAAACTTTTGAGGATGTGCTTGCCCAAATGCCAATGCAAGACTCATGCAAGCACACCCCGAATATTTCAGTGACAAAAAACTAGCACTTCCCGATTATACGATTTTGAAAAACAGACAATTCACACCGTAACAACCAGTTGACCAGTGGAGAATTTTTAGTTAAACGAGATTTTTTTTAATTCGACTGGAGCGGAAATCGAACAAGACGCCTAAACGACTGACGGCACTAGCTGAATGCCCAGACAACCAAGATGTACGTTTAAGGTGAAGATGAATCGAAGCCAAAGTTCAAATTTTCAAGAGCTCGGATCTGGAGAACCGAACATCCGTTCAAGCTGAAAACTTAATCGATTGGTCACTAGCTGGCGATGACCATTCGATTGAGTTTGCAGCTCAAACGGATGTTCGGTTCTCCTGATCCGTGCTCTTGAAAATTTGAAGTTTGGCTTCGATTCATCTTCACCATAACAAAATCACCTGGAGGCTTTGCATGTGCAAAATTTCACTTTTAAGATGTCGCGAAAAGGCCTCCTACGTACAAAGTGGAGGCGATTACGTGGTGAAAATTGGCATACAATGCGAGTCTTCAAATTTTCTTCCGAACTAATATGTGACCTTATGCGACTTAACTTATGATAACAAATGTTGATTTGACAGCTGCTACGGATTGATTCGACTTACTTTGTACGAGTGTACGGGACGAAACAAAATGTACAAAAGAACGCAGAAGAAAAGCGTTTTATGCGAGGAAACTCATCAATCTGACGATTTTATTTACGATGTTGTGCGGGTTTGAAGTAATTTGTATGAACAAAGGAGTTATTACGTGACTTTTTATGCGAATTTTGGTTGTCTGGGTGGTCATTGGCTAGACCCCCTCCCCCCATAAATGTCCACGTGGTTTATGGACGACCCCTCAATCAATTCGTTTTAGATATTCCCAGAGTCAGCTGTTGTCAATTATATTCAGGAATCCACCGAGTATTACCTCTTCGCAATCATCCGCGGATCGTCGATTGGGAATCCCTGATATAATAGAATATGAGAATAAAATCCGTAGTCTGAGATATTTACGTGGGTTATGACTACGAATCGGTACCCCAAGGAATTTAGGGACATCTCGGAAACCAGGTTACCAATTATCATAATCGACATAGGTTTTAAAAATAGAAGAGTTTTTCGAGATCTTGTACGAAATTGCAGTTTATATCAGAGAATTTGTTCATATAGAGAAGCGCGGATTCTGAAACTAAAGGTTTCCAATTGAACCGTCAAATGTGGTTCCAATCGAGCAAATTCAATGAGACTCAAAGAGATGTTACGCAAAAGAGACGATGCATGTGTGCTAGTGAAAAGCGATACGAAAGTGACGTCATTGCACATTGGTCCACGGAATGAAATTAAGTGGAATAAATTAATAACTTGAAAAATATAAGAGATAGGGTTTTGTCCTCTGAACATTTGTTTGTCTGGTCAAGGCGCGTTATATTCAAAAGTATCCTAAGCGCCAAACTTCATAGCTTTCAAAATTTGCTCTCAAACTCAAAGCACAACAATATGTTCTACAATATTGAAGATTATAGAAAATTTAAAAACATTGTAGAGATAGGTCACTTAGAACTTTATGGTCAAAAATCGGTTTTCCCTCAATACCAACGAAAATATCAATTTTTCCGGCCTACTTTGTTCTGAAGAGTTTTAGATGTGAGTGAAATACACATTTTCTCTAAGGACGTCATATCTCTCAAATTTTCATACGAAAAGGTATAAGCGTTTTTGTAGTTTTTTCATCCACTTTTCCAAGCGTAACATTTCAAAATGGCGCAAGTGAAATTAAAAACTTTTCCCGCTACTTGAATGACCATATCTTAAAGTGTATTTTAAGAAATATTGGTGATAGTATTTATCGATTTTCTAAAACAAATGTGTTTTGAATTATCCCGTAATTTAACTTAGAAAACAGATTTTTCAAAAATGCCATTATGCACTTTCAGACCGCCATTTTGAACCTCGCCATATTTTTGAGAAGGGCGTATCGGCAAATCCTTAAAAAACTGTAACTCGAAAACGGTTTGTCCAATCGATTTGAGATCTTCTACAAAGTTGTAGGTAATGCTTAGAACTATATGGAGAAAAATATGCACGTTAAAAAAGAAATACAGATTATTTTTTATTTCAAAAACAATATTTTAAAATCGATTTTCTCCAGAAACGCAGTTTTGATTTTTTTTATTTTTGGATATGTTTTAAGGGACAACTTATGTGATTTATTGCACAATGTTTCAAAATGGAAGAATTATGGACAAAAAAGTTATGATTTAAAAAAAAAACAGATTTTGAAAAAAAAAAACGAAATAAAGGAAAACAATACTTTTTTATGTGATTATTTGAAAACACAGAAAGATTGCAATCAAAAAGTACTTAAGTAATTGTTTTCTAGGTTGCATAAATTTTGAGATATACTCATATTTATAAAAAATTTTCAAATAAAAAAAGTAAAATAGGCCCTTTTCAAGCATATTTCGTGTTTCTCCATTCCAGAAAAAAATATTTTGATTGAGCGAATCGTAGCTGAATCGTTTATCGTTTGATCAAAACAATTATGCTTAAGTATTGAAAAAAGAGTGCACGGTAAAAAATATAAACGATATTTTCAAATGAAAATTTGAAGCTAATAGTTCTTTAAAACCGCAACATTGATGTTTTCAATTTTTGGATATATTTTGCGGTTGTTGTAGGTATTGTTTAGGACTATTTGGAAAAGACGAATGGCATTTTTTTGCAACATCACATGGAAAAAGGCCATGCGATGCCATAGGAGGGACATTAAAACGTATGGCTACCAGAGCCAGTCTTGCCAAAGAACGTGAACATCCGATAAAAAATGCTAAGGAACTATATGATTGAGCTCAAAATCGGAAAGAAGAGCAGCTTACATAAATCTTTTTTTGTTATTCAACTACTGAGGAATATGATATCATTGCACAAGAACTTAACCAACTATTTTCAAGTACAAAAACAGTTCAAGGCACTCAGAAATATCACTCGTTTATCCCTATCTCTGAAACACAAATTGAAGTTAGACAATTTTCGAGCTGTGACGATAACAAGAAAGTGGTTGATATAATCAAGAAATAAAATTGCAGTATATATATATATATATATATATATATATAAAAAACAAAAAAAAAAACAAAAGAACAAAAAAAAACAAAAGAACAAAAAACAAAACAAAAACTCCTTTTCCATGGTTGTACGATATTGCTGCGATGAGAGGGCTTAACCCATTAGCCGGGCTTAGCCCTGGGGACCAAAGGTACACCGTTGTGATAGAATCACATTTTTAATGCCACGTTTAGATTTACCGTGTATATCTCGGAAGCGATGCATCTCAGCTAAATTTTACTTGAGTATTTTTCGATAGAAATTTTTCATATTTAAAAATATATAGTCATTTTTCTGTACTCAAAAAACGCACCAAAAATATCGTTTTACATAAATTCGTTTTATTTATTTTTTTAAATAATTTATTTTTTATCCGTTTTGAGGCATTGTGCAAGAAATTACAAACAATATGCTTCAAAACATATCCAAAAATTAAAAACATCAATTTTGCGGTTTTAAGAACAATGAACTTCAAATTTTCATTTGAAAATTTCGTTTATATTTTTTTACCGTGCATACTTTTTAAATACTTTAATATATAGGTTTTGATCAAACAATAAACGATTCAGCTACGATTCACTCAATCAAGATAAAATACTTCTGGAATGGAGAAACACGAAATATGTTTAAAAAGGGCCTATTTTTCTTTTTTTATTTGAAAATTTCATATAAATATGAGTATATCTCGAAATTGATGCAACCTAGAAAAAAATTACTTAAGTACTTTTCGATTGCAATTTTTCTGTACTTTCAAATAATCACATAAAAAATTATTGTTTTCCTCTATTTCAATTTTTTTTTAAATCTGTAATTTTTTTTAAATCATAAGTTTTTTGTCCATAATTCTTCCATATTGAAACATTGTGTAATAAATCACTTAAGTTGTCCCCTAAAACATATAAAAAAAATCAAAACTGCTTTTCTGGAGAAAATCGATTTTAAAATATTGTTTTTGAAATAAAAAATAATCTGTATTTCTTTTTTACCGTGCATATTTTTCTCCATATAGTCCTAAGCAATACCTTCAACTTTGTAGAAGATCTCAAATCGATCAGACAAACCGTTTTCGAGTTACAGTTTTTTAAGGATTTGCTATGCATTTTCCGATACACCCTTCTCAAAAATAAGGCGAGGTGCAAAATTGCATATTTGGTCATAAAGAATCTGTATGCAAATTTTCAGGCGATTCAAAAAATACAAAAATTAAATTTAAAAAAAAATTCGTCATGTTCGGTGGAATTGCTCTTCTTGAGATTCTAATTCAATTACAGTCATACATTTTGTAATACATTAATAAATATTCCATTGCATTTCCTTATTTATAAGTTTGTATAAGTGTTTTTTTTTTAATTAGAAAATACTTAACTACATCGGCCTCCGTTTGAGGAGAACATTCAAAAATAACCTTTGATCAATATCTCAAAGATATAAAAAACTAATTATTTTCGATACCATTTAGCATATATATAACCTTAACTAAGCCCTTATTTATGCGGGGTACATATTAGACTGATGTAAATTTTGAAGTTTTTGCTCCCCTATGCTTAAACGGTGTCAATTATGATGAAAATCATTCTCCCAAAATTTGAAGTGATTTGGAAGAAATTTGGTTGTGCAGTTTATATGGGAATTACTATGGAAAAGACAAACTTTTTGTGTTCAGTCCTCTAACTGCTCGTCGTAATAATCTGTAGAAAAGTGAACAAACTCTGCTTATGTGAAATCTTCCCAGCTACAACGTTGCCGAAGACCACATTTTGATGGGACGTAAGGATAATTTGTAATTATTGATTCCAAAGTGTAGATCATGCTGAGATGATCATTTAATTACTTTCAGAGCAACACTGCTTTTTGCTGTAGAACTTAGTAGCCTGGATTACTTTGATCTATTCTTCCCGCCAGGAGCTCCATTGTTGCCTGCCGAGCAGTTGGTAAAGCATGCAAAATGCAAACCCAATTTATAATTATGAATAGCAATTTAACCTGACGTCCAATTAAAATGTGGTCTTCGGCAAAGTTGTAGCTGGGAAGATTTCAAATGAGCAGAAATCGTTCACTTTCCCATAAAATATTATGGCGAAGAGATAGAGGGCTGAACACAAAAGGTTGGCGTTTTCCATAGTAATCTCCATATAAACTTCAAATGGCGTGTGCACAGTCAAATTTCTTCAAAATCATTTCAAATTTTGGGAGAATGCTATTTACCATGATAAAAATCGTTTGAGCATAGGGGAGCGAAAATTTCAAAATTTGCATCACTCTAGTACATATGTTTATTTTCATGAGCTTTGAACTCATCTACATAAATAAAAATAGAGTGGTGTTTGAATGTCACGAAATGGCTTGAGAAGGGATCAACGGATTGATGTAAGTTTTTCACTGTTGCACTAGACAAGGGATGCGACGTGTTCGTGCGACGAACAAGTTTGGGAAAGTCTCCGGAATAATCGAGAAAAATGGAAGAAAACTAATGTGGCATTTTGTATGAGGGATTACATGGAGTTTTCCTACAGCCTACTTGATGGCAAGACGAAGTTTGCCGGGACCACTAGTTTTTAATATTAACTTTGGAATATGACCGTCACAAGCAAATAATGATAGATTTTGACTATTTTTTAGCTTATGTGACTAAAAAACACAAAACAATTGTCAAAACCCACATTTTTTTTTTCTTCACAAATAAATAGTTTATAAAAAGCGACATCATAAGTATGGTAGAAGTGCAGGTTTGCGAATTTAAGTGCGGGATAATGTCGTTTAGTGTATACACTGTATCTATCCAACATGAAAAGAAGCAGTTTTATTTATGATTCCACTCATAGGTATTGGGGAAGTGGAAAAGGATCAAAATAGCAATTGATTGTCTAACATATACCATTTTTACACCATTTTGCCAAAAAAAATGAGAACTGGTGGTGTTGATTGAAATCACAATGATTCAACTGGAATATTTTTTAAATTTAAATTTATAGGCAGCGGCACGATACTTACGAATCAGTAATTTATTGATAAATGATCGTTGTTCGAGTATTCACTCGAAAAAGTATACTACGGCGACATCTAGTTGTGACACGAATTCTACTGACAGCATTTTATATCGCCTATCATCGATCATGGCGACTAACGACAGAGTGCGTTGTGTTGTTGTCTCATCTTCCGGACAACCTCGCCAAGATGGAGAAACTATCAACTATAAAAGGCCACCCGTCATCTTTCGAATTCTCTTTTTTGGCAATATCTACCAACGATCATCACCGTCCGTCATCGAGCGAAGCAACAAACCTAAACTATTACTGCAGTGAATTTTGAATTAGAGACTAAACTAGTGTTAATTAGTAATTAAAATAAGAAACTGAAGTTATTAAATGAAGTGAATTTGTGACAAAAATAAAGTGAATTAGTTTACTTACCTAAAGAACTGCATCCGCCATAGTGAATTGTATATAGTTATTGAACCAGAAAAGAACTATTACGTACCGGTGTACTAGATTGTGTCCCCGTTGTGAGAATAAAATTCAGCACAGAATCCCGTTTACACTGCTCATTGCCATTGAGTTAACATCTGGTCCTTCGAACCGGATCCCGGATTGATCGTAGAACTCCGTCTATCCTGGGACCGCCATCATCACTGTGAAGATCACCGTCGGTGCCGCCATAGTAGCTACTCAACTGGTGCAGAGGTCAGCCATCGCCGTTGCAGATTGGAAAAATCAGTACAAGGCTCGCTATAGCCTTACTCAAGGTAATTAGCATTCCATAAGCTGTATAATTTCCCATTTGAGCTGCGCGGTCTTTTGCATTCCAGACCCGGCTCTCCGATCGATCTTCATTAAATTTCATCGTTACGACCCGGAGATCCCCGTCACTCTACAGGATTCCCCATCTGTACTGGAGTGTGCGATTGATAATACAAGGCATTTTATTTGCCTTTAAAAGGTAATTAGCGTTTCAAACTCCTTTATTTCGTCCCGTGTGAGCTACGCGGTCTTCTGATTTCAGACCCAGCTCACTATACAACATGTCGAGTGAACGTCGGCTCAAAGGATTGAAGACGAGACAGAAGAGCCTCCTCTCTTCATTCAACCTCATTAAAGTGTACGTGGAGAGCTTTGATGAAGAACAAGATGCTCCTGAAGTCCCGGTTCGGCTTGAAAACCTCATTGCACTGTGGAATGACTACAAGCAAGTTCAATGCGAATTAGAAGCTCTTGAAGATCCAACTGACGATCAGTTCAAAGAAAAGGCTGAATTTGAGACAGCGTATTACCGCGTTAAAGGATTCCTTCTTTCAATGAATAAATCTCCAGTACCTTCCTCGCCCACTTCTTCTAATTCAAGCTCGCAATTCCTGGGTTCTTCATCTCATGTGCGGCTGCCAGATGTCAAGCTGCCGATATTCAATGGAAATCTGGACAACTGGTTAAATTTCCATGACCTATTTGTCTCACTAGTACACGCTTCGCTCGAATTGTCTAATATCCAGAAGTTTTACTACCTTCGTTCCTCGCTGGCCGGTGACGCTCTGAAGTTGATTCAAACAATACCGATAAGTGCAAACAACTATCCTGTAGCATGGAAACTTCTGGAAGATCATTTCCAGAACCCCGCTCGCTTAAAACAAACCTACCTAGATGCTCTTTTTGAATTCTCGACGTTGAAACGTGAATCAGCGGTCGTTGGTAGAAAAGTTCGAGGCAAACGTGAAGGTGTTGACTCAATTAGGAGAAAAGACCGAGTTTTGGGATCTGATTCTTATTCGAATGTTGAGTAGCCGCTTAGATCCGACCACTCGCAGAGATTGGGAAGAGTACTCTTCAACAAAAAACTATATCACGTTCAAAGAGCTTACATCGTTCATCCAAAGAAGAGTAACTGTACTCCAGACAATTCAGGGGAAGTCTGTAGACACGCCAGCTTCCACTATTTATGCAAAGAAGACAACATCTCGTCCAGTAGCAAGCCACGGGGCTAACCAAATAAATTTCGGTCGAAAATGTGCGGTTTGCTCCAACCACCACCCACTCTACATGTGTCCAGTCTTTTCTAAACTCGAGGTAACGGAAAAAGAAAAGGAAATAAGAGGACTTCAGCTTTGTCGAAACTGCCTCCGTCAAGGGCATCAAGCACGCGATTGTCCTTCGTCAACTTCATGTCGAAAATGCCGAGGTCGCCATCACACACTGCTATGCTCCGGAGACAAACCAGTTGCTGCGAACTCTAGGAATGTGGAATCCATTCCATCGACAGCTTCATCAACCATTCCATCGACAGCTTCATCAACGAACAACAGAAAGCATCCATATCCGCTATCGTCAATGAACCGGTAAGCTACGCAAGCACTAAACAATCGCAAAGGAGTGTTTTGTTAGCCACGGCAGTTGTAAAACTTATCGACGACAGTGGTGTCGCACACACCGGTAGGGCACTTCTCGACTCCGGCAGCGAATGTTGCTTTATCACCGAATCATTGTCACAGCTCCTCAAGGCTCAACGTAGAAAGATCTCCGTTCCAATATCTGGCATAGGTCAATCGTCAACGTACGCTCGATATAAACTATCCGCGTCGATATGCTCCAGAATTGCTGACTTCTCTGCTCTTGTTGAATTTTTGGTGCTACCCAGGGTAACCATCGACTTACCTTCTGCATCGTTCGATACGTCTTCTTGGAATATCCCGCCTGGTGTCCTTCTTGCCGACCCACATTTCTATGAGAGACACCCAATCGACATAATTATCGGTGCGGAAATATTCTTTGATCTATTTAATGTTCCTGGTCGCATCCAACTTGGCGAATCCCTCCCAACTCTAGTTAATTCTGTTTTTGGTTGGATAGTTTCTGGGAAAACCTCTAATGACACCTTAAGGGCTCCAATAATTGCCAATATAGCGACACTTTCTGACGTACATCAACTGATTGAAAAATTTTGGAAGCTTGAAGAAGATTCGAACTCTCCAATCTACTCCGTCGAAGAGGCCAATTGCGAGGAACATTTTCGACGTACAATCAGACGAAACAATGAAGGAAGATACATCGTGCGACTACCGTGCAGGGAAAATGTAATCAATCAACTCAGCGACAACCGCAATACAGCAGTTCGCAGATTCCGCATGTTGGAAAATCGACTTGGGCGCAATTCCATCGTTGCCGAACAATACCGCGAATTCATGGAAGAATATATGGGTTTAAATCACATGGAGCTAGTTCATAGTTATCAATCGCCACCACCGAGATGTTACCATATGCCTCACCATGCCGTAGTTCGCGAAGATAGCACCACGACAAAGCTACGCGTGGTCTTCGATGCATCGTGCAAAACACCCGAAGGACCTTCCCTCAATGATGCACTAATGGTGGGTCCGACCGTTCAGCAAGAGATTCGCTCCATCATTATGCGTTCGAGGACTCACAAGGTAATGATCATCGCAGATGCCAAGCAAATGTACCGGCAAGTCCTTGTGGATCGACGAGATACTCCATTGCAACGTATCATTTGGAGACCATCACCCGAGCTACCTCTGCAAACTTATGAACTACTTACCGTTACCTATGGTACAGCTAGTGCGCCTTTCCTTGCTACCCGTGTTCTTCAGCAGCTTGCTGATGATGAGCAAGATAATTTCCCAAAAGCAGCTAATATATTGCGTAAAGACTTCTACGTCGACGATTTATTCTCTGGCGCAGACACGATTGAACAAGCAACGGAACTCCGACAGCAACTGGAAATGCTATTGTCCAAAGGTGGATTCCAGCTTCGTAAATGGGCGTCAAAGGAGGAAGCAGTATTGGAAGGTATACCGCCAGCTAATCGCGCTCTGCAAACATCATTTGATCTTGATCGCAACCAGTGCATCAAGTCATTAGGACTTCATTGGGAGCCAGCATCCGATAAGCTTAAATACCGCATTGATCTCCCACCGGAGTTCGTCAAGACACCACTTACAAAACGCTCTGCTCTGTCGCAAATCGCTCGCCTTTTTGACCCGCTTGGACTTCTGGGTCCGGTTGTGATCACCGCAAAGCTGTTCATGCAAGCTCTTTGGTTGATGAAAACTGATGACGGTAAACCATTCGACTGGGACCAAGAACTTCCATCATCCATGCAAGAAGCTTGGTTTACTTATCGTTCGCAACTCTTGCTACTCAACAATCTTCGAATTGAACGATTTGTTCTTTCGCCAATAACCATTTCACTCCAGTATCACTTCTTCTCTGATGCGTCAAAACACGCATACGGTGCATGTTGTTATATCCGATCGACGGATACATCTGGATCAACTAAAATTGCTCTTTTGACGGCTCGCTCAAAGGTTGCACCTCTAAAACAGCAAAGTATTCCAAGGCTAGAACTATGTGGAGCCTTGCTTGCGACCGAACTCTATCAGAAGGTAACATCAGCTCTCGAAATTCCTGGTGAAACGTTCTTTTGGGTTGACTCGATGACTGTCATCAGCTGGCTGAAAGCAACTCCATCAACATGGACCACATTCGTAGCAAACCGTGTCTCCAAGATTCAACTTGCTACGCAACATTGTTCCTGGAATCACGTATCTGGACAGGATAACCCAGCAGATTGTATTTCTCGCGGAATTCCGGCTGAAAATCTGCTCCAAAATCATCTTTGGTGGCGAGGACCGGAATGGCTTAACCACGCTGAAACCGATTGGCCACCTCAACCGCATCATCACATAGTGGACAATTTCGCCCTTGAGGAAACAGAAAAGCGATCAACTAAGTGCTATAATGTGTCTACAGAGCCAACTTTCATTGACCAACTCGTAGGAAAATTTTCCGACTACCACAAGCTACTTCGAGTTACTGCTTACTGTCTTCGCTTCATACTACATTGTCGTCGAAAATCGAGCTTTGAATCGAATCCAAACTACATTACCACCAAGGAACGCAACGATGCTGAAACCACACTCATTCGTTTGATACAGCAGCAGTCTTATCCCGAAGAGTGGAAACATCTTGAACAAGCTAAAACTGTCCCGTCAAAGTCTCGATTGCGATGGTTTAACCCATTCATTTCAACTGAGCAGATCATGCGAGTCGGCGGTCGTCTCACTCAAGCTCCACAGCCTTACGACAGCAAACATCAACTGATCCTTCCAGCATCTCATCTATTCTCAAAACTTTTGGTTCGCTCCTGCCACGAAAGAAATCTGCATGCTGCACCCCAATTGCTAATCACCATTCTACGATTACGATATTGGATCATAGGGGCCAAGAGCCTAGCCAGATCAATCGTCCACAATTGTATCACCTGCGTTCGTGCTCGCCCGACAAGTCTTCAGCAATTTATGGCAGAACTCCCTGCATCTCGGGTAACCGCTACTAGACCGTTCACTATCACTGGCGTGGATTACTGGGGACCGATATTTCTGCAACCAACTCATCGACGAGCTGCACCGCGAAAGGCCTACGTTGCAGTCTTCATTTGCTTTTCAACACGCGCGGTGCATCTTGAATTAGTAGTCGACCTGAGCACAGCGAAGTTTTTACAAGCAATGAGGCAGTTCGTTTCGCGCCGTGGGTTGTGCAGTGATATCCATAGCGACAACGGTAGAAATTTCATTGGGGCAGCAAATGAACTCCGCCATTTGATTCAAAGTAAGGATTACCAACAATCGATGGCTAGAGAATGTGCCGAAAATGGTATTCGATGGCATTTCAATCCGCCGAGGGCTTCCCACTTTGGTGGCTTATGGGAAGCTGCCATTCGTTCAGCACAAAAGCATTTTGTTCGCGTTCTGGGAACCCATACATTGCCCCACGACGAGATGGAAACATTGCTGACACAGATTGAATGCTGTCTCAACTCTCGCCCAATCGTTCCTCTGAGTGACGATGCGTCCGATTTTGAAGCACTTACTCCTGGCCACTTCCTTGTCGGGTCTTCGCTGAAGGCCATTCCAGATAAAAACTTGACCGACATTTCTTCAAACCGTCTGCGACACTGGCAGCAAACACAAAAAATGTTCCAACTTATTTGGAGACGATGGCAAGATGAGTACCTTTCTACACTGCAACCTCGGACGAAATGGTACAATTCTCCTGTCAGCATCAAGCAAAATCAACTGGTGCTACTACGCGATGAAAATTCTCCTCCAATGTCCTGGCCAATGGCAAGAATTATCGAACTGCATCCGGGAGCCGATGGAGTTATTCGAGTAGTAACTGTCCGAACTCCTACCGGCCGCTATGTTCGGCCCGTCACCAAACTGTGCTTGCTGCCAGTTCCTCCTACGCAGAATGAACTGAATAATAACAACAACAGCATTGAATGAAATTGCTTCGTCAACCACAAGAGCAACCACAAGCCATCGAGTCCAAGTGATTCGTCATCTGTTTGACCAAACATTACATTCCTGGCCAATTCCTTCCATTTTCCAAGGGTTGCAGTCCGGATCACCTATAAATAAAGATTCAAGGTCCTTTTGTTAAGAAGGACAAGGTAAGAACCTGTCCTATAACATAAAATTCGCCGTAAACCGCTACCGGGTCTTTTTTTCTTTTCCCAATGTTGTTTTGTTATGTGAGCCGTGCGAGTTTGCTGTGCTGATAATCATCATCGACCAAAACAATGATTGAGTTTGACATCCACCTCAACGAGTGAAACGTCACCGCTTAATCGAGTTCGTCGACGAGAACATCTGCAACATCTAGCGTAACAGTTGAATGGGGCTTAACAACGCATCCATCGAAAAAGTCATGTGAACGCACGCGACCAGATGCAGAAATGGAATTTCTGAGGGGCCAGTATGTTCGAGTATTCACTCGAAAAAGTATACTACGGCGACATCTAGTTTGACACGAATTCTACTGACAGCATTTTATATCGCCTATCATCGATCATGGCGACTAACGACAGAGTGCGTTGTGTTGTTGTCTCATCTTCCGGACAACCTCGCCAAGATGGAGAAACTATCAACTATAAAAGGCCACCCGTCATCTTTCGAATTCTCTTTTTTGGCAACATCTACCAACGATCATCACCGTCCGTCATCGAGCAAGCAACAAACCTAAACTATTACTGCAGTGAATTTTGAATTAGAGACTAAACTAGTGTTAATTAGTAATTAAAATAAGAAACTGAAGTTATTAAATGAAGTGAATTTGTGACAAAAATAAAGTGAATTAGTTTACTTACCTTAAGAACTGCATCCGCCATAGTGAATTGTATATAGTTATTGAACCAGAAAAGAACTATTACGTACCGGTGTACTAGATTGTGTCCATGTTGTGAGAATAAAATTCAGCACAGAATCACGTTTACACTGCTCTTTGCCATTGAGTTAACAATCGTGATTGTACAAATTATTGCGCACTTCCCCGTCATACGGTGGACGGTCACACAAGTTACAGGGTGCAGAAAAGTGTGATAAAACTGCACGTTCGCATCAGATCAATTCGATTCATTCGCTGAACTTGGTTCTTGAAATACAAGGAATAAGTGCACCAAATACACCATCGGTATTGGATGACACACACAGTATGCTATCAAACTTTGAGGGAGCGTGCATAAGCAATATGCATAATTTGGACCGCATTTTCAGCTTCACCATGAAACTTAATGTTACAACGTTAACAAAATTCTATAATGAAAAGTCAAGGTAATTAAAAGACCTAACTTTTCAGTAAGGTTAAATTTTTACCTATATGAATAAAAAAAATGGCATGATAAACATCTACAAACTTCTTGTTCATGCTAAGAATGATACTTTATTTATTGTGTATTAAAAAATGTAAAAAAAAAATGTTAAAAAAATGCTGCTCTACAATGTTTTCAAATTTTCTATAATCTTCAATATTGAAGAACATTTTGTTATGCTATCTTCTGAAATAAAAAAAGTTTGAGAGCGAATTTCGAAAGCTATGAAATTTGGCGCTTAGGACACTTTTGCATATAACGCGCTTTGATCAGACAAACAAATGTTCAGAAGACACCAAAACCCTATCTCTCATATTTTCCAAGTTAATATATTTTTCCACTTAATTTCGTTCCGTTGACCAATGTGCATGGATAAGCTTGGTTTCTAATGGCGACTGACAGGATGACACGCACACTTAAATATTGTTTGAATGACCTCAATTATTGATAGTCATTGAAAATATTGTTTATAAACAAAGTCAAAATCCTCTCTGCGTTTCTCTAGTATAATCATATGCTCTGGTTTATACATGTTTTTGTGGCGAAAAAAAATATGTTGTACGGTACAAACGAACACTATCTTTACAAGGTTGCTGTCCGAAATTCTTGCAACATGCCCTGCCCATCGTATCCTTCCAGCTTTGGCCACCTTCTGAATACTCCGTCTATCGTAACGCACTGCTACCTAGTAAAGATGGTCGGGTTTCACTTTTTTCAAACCCGAACCCGACCCGTACCCGATAATTTTGTAGCCTTCAAACCCGACCCGAACCCGAACCCGAAAAATTTTAGATTTTCAAACCCGAACCCGACCCGAACCCGAGACCCCAGACCCGCCCCAACCCGAAAAAATTTCGCTGTTCAAACCCGAACCCGACCCGAACCCCGAAAAAGTTTTCTAAGAGAAACCCGAGCTCGAAAAGATAATAAATTCATTGTTTCCGATGTATTGAAACGCTTTCAGGTTGTTACTCTGTTCACAATTCTCATCGAACCCGACCCAAACCCGACTAAACCAGACTTTTTTCAAGCCCGTACCCGACCCGTACCCGATAATTTTGTAGCCTTCAAACCCGACCCGAACACGAACCCGAAAAATTTTAGATTTTCAAACCCGAAACCGACCCGAACCCGTCGGGTTAGGGTTCGGGTCGGGTTTCGGGTTTGAAAACCCGAGACCCGACCATCTCTACTACCTAGGCTAGCCCTGTCGTGCTCGGCTCCACCAGCTAGCATGTACTTTGTCTTGGTCGCATTCACCACCAGTCCAACTTTTGCTGCCTCGCGTTTCTGGCGGGTTTACAGATCTGCCACTTCTTCAAATGTTCGGCCGACAATGTCCACATCATTCGCGAAGCAAACAAATTGACTGGATCTTGTGAAAATCCTATCGCGGCTGTTAAGCCCGGCTCTCCGCATAACACCTTCTAGAACAATATTGAACAACAGTAAAGTACCTTATCGTAGTCCCCGGCGGGGTTCAAACGAACTGGAATGTTCGCCTGAAACCTTCTTACAATTTCGCACACCGTCCATCGGTGTTTAAACCAGGCTTGTGAGCTTCACGGGAAAGTTATGGAAGGAAATTTTCGATTAAAAATAGAGTTACATATTTCTCAGGAGCACATAAATGTACTGACGAGCCTCCCACCAAACCGTCTCTCAGCTCATCGGAATCCTAGTGTGCTGCGCTAGCCGGAGGCTCACGAAAATTCTAAAAGCGCGCGCAAGGCGATGTGCTCCCGAGGAGACTCGTCTCATGCGCTGCTCGCTACGTCTCACCATCGGTATCCAAGTTGTGAAACAACTGCTTAGTAACGAAGAGTCTCTACAACTATTTTCGCCTCATTTTTCAGCTGTCTAGATGGTCTACATGATAAAGTTGATGACTCACGATCCAAGAGTTACAATTTCGATCCTCGTTGAAAAATTTTGTCATCACTTCAATTATTGCGCTGAATTTTAAACAGCACATGTGACGGAGCGCATGAGACCGCATTGAGACAGTAGAAGCATTTACCTAAGAATGCTAATGTCGCTACTGTTCGTGTTACCAACATCTAGTTTGCCACGCGCTGACAGCTTGAGTACCGGTCCTCAAAGTGTCAAATTTATTTTAAAATCATCCACTACAACATGGCATCGAACAAATAATGAAAAGATACAGTTAAAGGTGATAATAAACTAATTCAGTTTTGTGAAAACAGCGCTATTAGCGTTTTACTACTAATATTTCTATTATTGAGACACATCTCAAGAAAAATAAGCGCACCAAAAGAGATCTCACAATGTACAGCGCGCCCGTGCGCTAGCAAGCAATGAGCCTCCTGCACCTAAGGCTACAGAACGAGCACAGTAACTCTAATTAAAAATCTATATAAATAAAAATGGAGTGGTGTTCGTATGTAACGAAATAGGTTAATAACGAGACAAAATTATACAATTGTAGAACAATTTCTTCACTATTGTTCTCCTCAGGGGCTCCGATGTGTTTGTATAGAATAATATATATGGAATCCACCGTAAAAGTTGGTAGTTTTGAAATGCAAAATTGAGGTAATTACAGGATTATTTTTCAAAGCCCAATGAAAGCCCGTGCATACAGTCGAATATATGTTTGTGAGTGTAGTTCTATTTCTTAATGAGTCAATTAAAAAAAAATCTAAATTTTAATGAACCTCTGAAGTATTGAATACGTCCTATTCATTTTCAGATCTAATTTAGTTGAAAGATGTTATTTCGAATGCAAATAAATTTGATTTCATTTCAAACGTCATAAAATTTAATTCAAGTTTGATTCGAATCGATTGAAAAACATCGATTCAAAAGATTCGATTAAAACGGTGAATCGATTCCACAGCTCAAGTATGGATCGATTCAGTAACATTACACAGTGCACAGTGGGACGGATTGGGGTTTTAGGAGGAAAGATGGAACTCATGCCTTCAATTGCGATTTTACGTAAAAATGATGTTTTACAAAGTTGTTCTTATTCTAAAAACAATTTTTTTGGTCGGAACAAAAATTAGGGTAGTCCTTTGTAAAAAAAAAGATAAACATCAAAACTTTTTTACTTTAAGGAATATTGAAACAGTTTGTTCTACAAAGTTGAAGATCGGAAAATTTTAAGCTAATTTAACGAAACAAGTTTTTTTCTAGCTCAAAAATTGACCGTTTTAGAGCATTTTGTGGTATTCATGTAGGGTGGCCCATCAAAAATTGTTTTTTTGTGTTTTATTTTTATTATTTCAAGTTTCTCAGCAAAACTGTCTTCCCATCACTTTTAGAGCTATTTGAAACGCAAATATAGAAGATATAGCTAATGGAAACAAATAGATACAAGAGTCTTTTCGTAATGAAAATTTCATTTACTTCCTTGGACATAAAGTATCATCGATACTAATACATACGATATACGAATGGTAAAAAGTGCTCTTAACATCAATAACCTGAGAAGTATGATCTGTGCCAGTGGGTACGCAATGCAAAACAAAAAGATTATTTATACATATTTTTTATGGAAAATTAAAGACTTTTAATAACAAAAATTAAATTTTTATATGTTTGTATAGTTGGGAAAACAATAAGAATTGTGTTGACATGGCGATAGTGTTTGTCAACTTAAAAATCGTATTATTCTTCGGTGGATCTGTTTGCTAATGAAATAACTGATTCCATGTTAAAAACCGATAATAACAGATTTTAAAAGCATCTCCCAAATTTACTACAAGGTTCCATTTTCAGGCATGGCTATCTCTAAACTAGCGTTGGACAAATTTGTCCAGAACATCGATGTTACTGAATCGATTCACATTTGAACTGCCGAATCGATTCACTGATTTGATCGAATCCTTTGAATCGATGTTTTTGAATCGAATAAAAAATGACATTTATGAAGCTTGAAATGGGACCAAATGCATTTGCATTCGATTTCAATATCAAATTCAATCAAATCAGTTCGAAAATCAATCGAACAGATGCACTTCTTCAAGATTAGTTCTAAATATGGTTTCTTTTTCACAAACTCATTAATAAATATTTAACGATTTCAACAAAATGAATCGAATTGAAGAATCGTATGAAGAGAATCGATTCACCCGATTTTAGGTGCCGCAAACATCGATTCAAAAAATCGATTAATCGGAAAGAAAACATCGATTTTCGGAACATCGATTCAAAATCGCCCAACGCTACTCTAAACTAAAGCCTTAATCAGTCAAAGCATCTATACATGATCTAATAATGCATATAGTTATTCTCCTTAATCTAGGCTGGACAGTCAGCGTCATAGTCAGAAATCGTATTCTAACAATATATCGTTTCAGATACGATATGTATATCTCCTACAATGGGCAAATCACTTGTAAACGAATTTACGGTAATTAAGCATTCGTTACTTCCAATCAGATTTTTTCCCAAAGAGCCTGGCAAATCCGAATACAGAAGCGTTCGGTAGTTTAAGAGGAACCATGCTAGGAAATTCAACCGTGAGGTAAATTTAGAAGATATTTTCAAAATACTTTTCTGCTTATTTTTATTGCTGAACTCTTTTGACCCTATTTAGAAGTACCTATATAAGAATATGAAACAAAATAGTTTTTTTTATTCAGATTTAAAGTCGAAAGATGATTATTATCATGAAAAACAATCTTTTCATTTACCCAAACTAGATCTACATGTGAAAGAACGTTTGTTTTTCATGAAAAATGTTTATAACAATTCACCGGCAAAACTGTACAGGCTTTAAAGTATGCGTTTCAATCAGCTATAAAGATGAAGGGGAGACAACTTTGCTGAGAAATCTACAAAAAAAGTAAAAATACAAAAATCTATTTTCGAAGGGCCACCCTACATCAATAACAAAAAATGCTCTTAAACGGTCAAATTTTCAGATAGAAAAAATCTTTTATTGTCAAATCAGCTCAAAATTTTTCGATCTCCAACATTGTAGAACAAACTATTTCTATATTCCTTAAAATAAAAAATTGTTTATGGTTATCTTTTCCCACAAAAGGCCACCCTAATTTTCGTTCCGACCAAAAAAATTGTTTTTATAATAGGAACAGCTTTGTTAAACATCATTTTTACGTGAAATCGCAATTGAAGGCGTGAGTTGAATTAAATTTTATGACGTTTGAAATAGTCTAAACTTCCTTTAGATGTATGAGATGTCCAAAGCGAGAGAGATGTTATTCCGACGAAATAGAATCTCGGCCGATCAAAAATTTAATTAAAAAACAGCATAAACCATAGCATACTAAAAGTTGATTTCAGCTTTCGAGAATCTTTGCTCTGTAAGAATGTCCGAAATACACGTCCACTTTAGGGAAACTTCACTGCAGCATAGAGAAAACATAACAAACGCATTGCGCGCGAAACTCTCACGGATCTCTGTACCCCCTGCCGAAATGCCCTTCCCCTCAGCTTTTGACCATAGAAACTGAATGGTTCACTGAAGCCCACTACATGGAACCATAAAACTGCTACACACCTATCCGATAAGTATGCACATTGCCGGTTGGTTGTTGACCAAGTAAGTGGAGAACCCTTTTCGCCGGGAATGACGACGACGACGACGACAACGACGCTGATGTTCGCGAACAGGAACAGCAGCACCGCACTACAAAGTCAGCGAAATGAAAAATTATATCGAAATGAATCGCTGTAATTTAAACGAATGCGATGTGCGATGAGATACCGCTGACGACGGCTGCGACGATGGTTTTGAGCAGAAGTTCCCAAACAGTGTTATGTGGTGCTCTGACGCTTCGTAAATTTTGTTTTTACATTTATGGTGGTAAGCTCCATCGAAGTTACGACGCCAATCGCGTATTATCCTCGATTTTACTATAGTAAAATCCAGGATAATACGCGATTGGCGTATTAACTTTGATGGAGCTTACCACTATTAGTGTTTTTTGTGTTGGTGCTATTCCCAGATTTATTTTAAGGACACCGACACGTTGATGCTTCCAGTGGACATTTTACCCTTTGAAGAAAGCATCACGCTAGACAACGGACTAGCATGCTACGCCCAGTGGCACAGTCGGTCTTACGCCCAGTGGCACTACGATCTTAAAAAGTTTGGGAATCTCTGGTGTTGAGGATATATGCAAACCAACCGACCTACCAATCTGCAGCCAAAGGGACAAGATGGAAGATTTTGCGCGGCCACAGAAACCGCAAAGTAACGAAACTCGGTTGGTGGGGGAAAAAACGTCCAGTCTTAGCGCGACGTGATCGTGGAGCTGGCTGCACGAATGCAAAAATGAGCAGAAGAAAAAAATCGCGTGATTTTCAGCTGACTGAAATTTATGGTTTTTTATTCCCGGCCTGACAATATTAGCATTCTGCTATCATGAGATAATTTATGCAGCGGAGGACCTTGGCTCCAGCAACAGACTGCGACGTTTATTAGCTTGGCGTGGTTAGTTCTCTTCGCGCATCGGAGAGTGTTTTGGTTGATTAGTGGTTCCATCGTCAATGTCCGCTCGACGGTTGGTCGATAGGTAGTCTAGTGGCGATTCAGCACAAAGTTTCAGACAAGGAGACATATGTAGCTCTCAGAGAAGAAAGCATGCCAGGCTTGAATTAGACTAGGATGAGTAATTACGGTGTCGAGATGTCATCTTGATGCATGGGTCACACGAATCGAGTGTTGTGGTATGAATATCAGAGCGAACAGATTGAGCGTAGATTACTGTAGTATGTAGGCAAAGAGTTTCCATCACGGAAAAACAATAACTAATAGATTAGTTTTAAGCAAATATATGTATTAGTTTATTGTATAGACCAGTGCTTCCCAAACTTTTTCATCTTTCGCCTTCTTAAGGCCAATCTCAGTGAATCAAATTATCATCAAAATAGACGAAAAACAAACAACAAAGCAAGCTCGCTCACAACCGTTTGTCACAATTGTTGCGGATGAAGACACAATCAAAAGCAAAATTGTCATGACAATCACAGAACGCAACATTGTTTTAAACTTTTCAACTCGCGATTAATCAGTTATTCCAAACACAAAACCAAATTTGTTTGATGGATGCTGTTTGATAATGTGTCAATGTTTACCAAGACGGAGAAAGATCTCGAAAATTGCAATGCGAAGCCCAGAAAATCGCTGCGCATGTGGTGATCGATCTTTGTCATATTCTGTTCAAATGATGATAAACTCATGTTGCGGAATAAAATTGTTGCAACAATAATAGAATTGATTCACTGGCCAATCTATATCTAGAATGACCCCCCCCCCCCCCCTGATCCGTGATTCAAATATTTTAATTAAGCGTTGTACGCCAAAAACTGTTCTCGCGTAGAACCATAATAGAATGAATACTGTGTACATTTAAATATATTTCCTTAAATATCGATGACCCACAATCATTAGGAATGATTCACTGGGCTGTAATTTATAATAGCAATTTTACTAATATATTGCGTGCATAGACTGCTGAACCATTTTTCAAAACAAGTTCGACCCTTTCAACTATTCAAATCCAATGTATGCATAGGCACCAAATTATGACGTAGTTAGGGGCGAAACTCTTTAGAACTGAACCACATCAATTCACATCAATGTGTCATATTTGGGTGAACTGCATTGATTTTGTTTGCAATTGTGCGTTTTTGAAAGGTTTGCCCTCCCTTCAAGTACGTCACAAGTTGATACCTATGCATACATTACATTTGAATGGTTTAAACTGGGTCGAACTTGAATCGAAAAATGGTTCAGCAGCTCATGCACGCAAGATATTGGTAAAATTTCTATTATAAATTACAGCCCAGTAAATCATTCCTAATGATTGTGGGTTATGGGTATTAAATAAAATATGTTTAAATGTACACAATAGTTATTGTATTGTGATTTCATACTAATTTCTTATTATCTGAATAATAATAAAGATAATTTACACCGTCTTCAACCAAAGGCTGCACACACTGAACAATCACTAACATTAGGCAACGGACAACACGGAACACCCAGTAGCCCAGTGATGAATTTTTCGTTTGACGAAAAGTTTCCACCGACCGGAGCGGGAATCGAATCCACACCCCGTGACACAATACGCCTAAACGACTGACGCCGCTAACCGCACGGCCACGAAGCCCACAATCCAGAGTGTTTTTGTACTCATTTTTCAATACAATATACAAAGAGGCTATTTTTTCCGACACCACAAAAAATTCGATTATTTGGACGTCCTGAAGGTTTATATCCGCGCATCTCTGATATTCAAATCTATTTTTAAATCGAGTGTTTTTCGTCTTCAACATCAAACTGTTTTATCGTTGAAATCCGATTTTTACGCTATTTTTTTCAAAATTTGTTTCTAAAATGATTTGCACTAAAAGAGCTGATAAGAATGAGTGCAACCGTAACATAAAAATGGTTACTGTAGGTTTTTTTTTCGTAAAAGCTGATTGCCATTACAAGAAAAATTACCTCCCTAACCTCAAAAAAATACTTATATAAAATATTGGGCATTCGCAAAATAATAGATTTTTTTATAGATAAATGTTTTGTATATACAAAATATGTTGTATGTTTATATGTTATCTGTGAGTAATCATTCCAACCTTGCAGAATCTCAAATTCCGACTATTCTTAACACTCAATTGATTTAAAAAAAAAACTTTAATACATTTTGTGTATGACAATCATCAAGTGTTGAATATCATAATTTAAAATGACCATGACATGAGATATAACGCTCTAAGGTAAAAAAGTGGAAATAAATAAGTTTGGAATTGATTTTCCCCCAGATGTGTGTCCTCCAAAGGTAACTTACTTTACTTTTGCTGACTCTACGTCCTTCAAGACATGACCTGCGCCACAATTTTACGCCAACTAACTCTGTCCATGGCTGCTAACCTCCAATTTCTCGATCGCCCACACTTCCAAGATCCTGCTCCACTTGGTCAAACCACCTAGCTCGTTGCGATCCCCTTTGTCTTGTACCGGCCGGATTTGAGGTGAATATCATTTTTGCGGGATTGTTGTCCGGCATTCTCACAACGTGTCCCGCCCATCGTACCCTTCCAGCTTTGGCGACTTTCTGGATACTGGGTTCACCGTAGAGTTGCGCAAGCTCGTGGTTCATTCTTCTCCTCCATACGCCGTTCTCACATACTCCGCCGAAGATCGTCCTAAGCACACGTCGCCCAAAAACTCCTAGCGCTTGCAGGTCCTCTTCGAGCATTGTCCACATCTCATGCCCGTAGAGGACTACCGGTCTTATCTGCGTCATGTACATGGTACACTTAGTACGGAAGTGAAGTTTACCAGACCGCAAGGTGTTGTGGAGTCTATAGTAAGCACGACTTCCGGCCTTCGAATTTCTCTGCTGCTGTTGTTATTCGACGTTATCAATGATCCGAGGTAGACCAATTCGTCCACCACCTCGAACTCATCCCCGTCGATCATCACGCGTCTGCCAATGCGAGCTCTATCGCGCTCGGTTCCTCCAGCCAGCAGGTATTTCGTCTTCGACGTATTTGCCTTCAATCCAACCGGGTCTGCTTCACGTTTCAGCCTGGTATACTATTCAGAAACCACCTGGAACGTTCTTCCGACAATGTCCACGTTGTCAGCAAAGCAGATGAACTGGCCGGATTTATTGTAGATCGTGCCCCGCTTGTTGAAGCCCGCCCGTTTCATAACACGTTCTAGCGCTATATTGAACAGGAGGCAGGAAAGACCATCGCCTCGTACCATCGTTCACAAATTTCGTTACACCAAAAATTGCAGTTTTTGACACCCACCCACCCCTTCGTAACACTTTTTGTAAGAATGTTTTACAAATTTTGTATGAATCGTAACGTTATGTGGATACCCACCCACCCCCTTCAGCGTTTTGAAATTTGTGAATGGGCCCATGTGTTGCCAAAATCGGGAAGAAAATGTTGCCAAAAACGGATGTTGCTAAAATCGGGAACACACTGTAATTATCTTTTTTCCGAAGTTTCGTTGTTAACGTCGAGGCCGTTTGTGTCAACTGTGAAATTCCTTTGCTGTAATAGTGCATTTTGAGCATTTGCATCTAATTGAGCATTTTGAACCTCTCCTTGTTTTTTTTTCTAAAATATATAACTGAGATTCGAACCTCAACCGTCCCCAAACACCTTCACTTACTTTTGATTATTGAGCTTATTGATCAAAAGCTACAAAAATGTCCCCTCTTACTGGCCTCCCTCGCGAATGATATTCTTAAATGCCTCGCTTTTCTGAAAAAAAAAAATACGTGGCGACCAATACTCCCAGTTCTTGTCAGCTCAAAACCGCGGTGGCTTCCTTCGACGTTTAAACCATTTCCTCAAATCACCCAAGAGCCAACCACATCTTCATACCGCACCGCTCAAACAATACGAACAACGCTCTTTCGATTACCTACAGCATGAATGAAACGGCGGCAAGAGACATCAGCCAATTTGTTCTATCGCAAAAGAAAAGCAATATCACACATGATATCGAATATCGCCATCAGGAGTGTAACCCAATCTGCATATGTCGGACTTGGCTTCACTGGGGCTCACTTCCTTTGCTGTCAATCGTGCCGTCGAATCGAGTGAATAGGGAAGGACGCAATCCCGCAGGAGTCGTTTCGATCACTCACTTGGTGGCGCAGCTATTATTTTGGGCTTTCGGCTGCCACTTTCAGCTTCGTTCATTTCTTTTGCTGGTAAGGCGCTGGGTGAATGTACCACCAGAGCATTTCCAACTCAAGACGCAAATAGAAATGGCATTTTTGATGTTACTTTGCACTTGCATGTATTAGAGGCTTTCCGATGTGGCATTTTCTATCAAATTTAGCAACCTTTTCTAGAGCACATTTTGCAAAAGGCTCATTAAAAATGGATATTTATGTTATGAAAATTGATAACTCAAAAACGGTGTATTTGAGTTGAATTGTGTCTTCGCGAAAGTTAAAGAAAATAATAGAATGAGAGAGACAAGTTCATATAGAATCCACGTTACATTACATGTAGAGCTGATATTCTAAAAGGCTGTCCATTAATTACGTAAGGGGTTTGTCAAATTAATTTCCATACCTCTAGATACCGGATGATTGTTGCAAGCTTCAAATCAACCTTAGTTTTAAAATGCTGTGTATAGGCAGAATGTAGCAATTATCTACATTATGATATAAGCATACACCCAAATGATAGCCCAGATAAATTTTTGAAAAACTAGGTATGCAAAGAAAAATTTAATTGAAATCTGAGAGGGTGCTTCCAGCCCTGGATACTATTTGGTGCGAAATGCGTCTTATATGTCTGCAAAACATATCAATATAACTTTAATAAAATGCACCGTTTTTTGAGTTAAAAATTTTCTTATTAGAATAAATAACTTATTCGAAAGGCCTTTTCCAAAACTTAGTCTAGGAAATTTAGCAAAATTTTGATATGAAATGCCAAATTTGGTAGCCGCTAATACATACACAAGATCTCATTCAACTCGAAAAACGTAGCGTCTACGCGATTTGCGTTTTGACCTGGAAATGCTCACCAGCAGCCCGTTTGATGGCAACAGCGAGAATGAAAAAATGAAGCATTTTATCGCGAAATGCGTCAGTTGCTGTGCATAAAATTATGCCGCTGTCTTTTCGTCATACCTTCGAACCTGCTGCCGTTCTCTCGCTCCGTTCTCATTGATTGTGTCTCCCTTCTAGATTACCCACTGTTGCTGGTGCTTTAGCTGAGGTCTATTTAGGTTATACTTTTTTCTTTGCTGTCCGTTGTTATTTTTTATAATAATATAATTTTAAGAGGTTTCTTTCGTGCTAACACACAAAGGCTTGATGATGAGTTATCCACCGCTTCTTCGGACGGCGCGAAAAGACTGCCGTTTTTTTTTTCATTTGGGGAACCAACTGCACTTCGGAAAGCAACTGCTGTTGCTCAGGTGTAGCGAAATTTTTATTTTCGTGGTTATTATGTGGCGAAAGTGTGTAACATGCCCCCTTCCCATCTATTCGCAGCCCTCGAAAACTGCCCTGTCTTGGAGACGGTGTTGTGGTTTTGAGCATTCCGGTGCCCTTTCGGGGAAAAAATCAAAAAAAAAAAGATTGCGAAAGGGGAAAATCAGCTATATGCCTGTATTTCGAAGCAATTAACATGTTTAATTGCTACTGGGTACTTCCGCTCGCATGTTTTGGCGGATAATTATGAAGAATGCATTTAATTGGCTATCAGAAGAAAATTGCGAAAACACTTTTATGGAGAATTTTTTTATATTGATCGTCTGAGCGTCTGACAACTTCGCAAATAGGCAAGATAAAAACAAAGATATCTGTCAACATGATGAATAAATATTGTCGTATCAATTACTGGAATATCCTAGATAACTAGTGCTTCGCCGAAAAAGAAGTTAATGCAACTGTGCATAATTGACTGATGCCAATTTTAAAGTTTTGGCTCTCCTATGCTTGAGGTGAAGATAAATCGAAGCAAAACCTCAAATTTTCAAGAGCACAAATCTAGAGAACCAAACATCCGTTTAAGAAATTTGCTGAAGAGAGAAATCCAATTCGACGGATAGCAGAAGAGATATTCATGAGTTTGTTTGCTATTATTTAGCTTGATATGAGATTATAGCCCTGCGAACAAAATTCCAAACAATATTAGCTCAAGAAAGATTTGTTTCTTCATCAACAACCTTCATTAAGGTTTGAAGAATGAGTTTTCAATATGGGATGATAAATTTCTACTTACATTACAGTACTAGCGTGTTTGGAACATTTCTCAAAATTTCGCCATAGTAATTTTCATATAAACCTACATTGTCTTTGGACCACCTTAAAATCACCACCTAGAATGCTGGATATTTCACAGAACAACATTTTTTATGGTAAATATGGTAAAGAACATATGGATTTTCAAACATTTTTGAAATTTGAATCGCCCTAATGTAGCATGCTTTACCAACTGTTCGGTAGACAACAATAATGGAGATCCTGGCGCGAAGAGAACACATTCAAAGCTTAATTGAACATTTAACTGCTCCATAACATTGTACATTTTTAGCTCCAAAAAGTTTATTGAACTTCCGGTGCAACATTTTTGAATATGATCTGTAAATTATATTGTTATTAGAATGAATATTCTAAAATTATTTTACAGACTTGGGCCGCACCACGAGAAAGATAAACTCGACTTGTTAATATAGGACGAAATTTCCGAGCAAAATAAGAAAGCAATAACAAGATTTATTGTCATGAATTAATTTTGCTATAAGATTGTTGTTTTCAACGAATCAATGGCATCTAGATTCTACCCTATTACCCCGGAAGTCCCATTACCCCGAATCCCGAAATCACGGGGAAATGTCATTCAAGGTAATTTTACATTCGGGGGAACAACATTCGGGTTGATGGCATTCGTGGTAATGCGGTAGAATTGGCGTCTAATGTTTGTTATCATAATTCGATTTCTGTAACTAATTGGTAACAGAATTTGTTATCAACCTCTTTCTAACGATAACATGTTTCTAACGATGAGATGTTATCATAATATCATCAGTATAATTTGTTGTTATCACATTGGTTATGTTGCCTGCTTATTCAACCAAACTGAATACATGTTATATTATCAAATATAAATTATCGGATAACTCAACGAGTTATATGTTTGTTGCTCAACTTTGCTCGGGATTGTGATTTCCGCACTTCGTGTCAAGACTCTTGGTTGAAGGCTGATTTGTTTAAAAATTACCAGATGTGCTAAAATTGATATTTATAGATTTTATCAGAAACTCATTACGCGTGGTAAAAATAGATATTGTTCCCGAACGACAACAAGACGGTAGACACATTTCAAGTTAATTTTCTAGTGGTTTATTATATTCGTTTATTGGCTTATAGGATGCAAAGCTACTTGGCACTTTAATGATTTACTTTGGCATGGAGGATTTTTCTCGATCGAATTTTTCAAAACATTGCAATTAAAAGGACTTTAATATGACGCACATTGCGGCCAAATGTGAGCTCAGTAGCTTTCAAAAACATCCACTGCCGAAGTAAATCAAAAGTGCCAAGAATAGGATCCGGCTCTCTATGTTAAATTTTTCCAGTTAAGTGACCAAATAGCGAAATGAAAAATGTATGTTTTAGTTCAATTCATCTCTACAATAGCTTCATGTGTTTACTTACATTTAGTCAATTTCGAAAAGTGGTCTCGTGCATTCTCATATTTCTCACAATCTTGATTGGTGATAATCTATCGGGACTACTAACGATAATCGATAATCCAAACTGTGATACACTTTTGTGATATACTTAGTAGAGTGGCTCAAAAAATCGTTTTTGTTCCACACCGCTAATTCGATTCAATTTCAAATGCTTTTACCCTCCCAAAATTTGAGCTCATTTGAATGAAAACTGAGACTGCACAAGCCCTTCAAAGTTTGTATGGGAATTAGTATAGGAAAAGCAAGCTATTCATTCAATCGATCATTATGTTCATCCATGTGATCTTGAGGGTTGGAGCTACGCTTATACTAAAAGCTTCAACTTTGGAGGACTGTATTCAAATCAAACGTCTAAGTAATTAGTTATTGATTTTTATACAATAGGGAAAACTTCAACAGTGCTCATTTGTCTTCTGGGCAGGCAACATTGCTACATCTGGCTCGAAATATAGCACCCACAAATCATGGCTACTATGTTTCACTGCATATATCCAGTGATGCCTGCGGAGAAGCTCAATAATTTTAGCCAAAGATTTTCAATTCAGAGCTTGTGCAGTCTCAGTTTTCAGCCAAATGAGCTCAAATTTTGGGAAGGTACTCAGAATTTGACCTTTAATCGAGCGGTGTGGAGCAAAAACGATTTTTTGAACCACTCTAATACCTAAATAAGAATTCGTTTGAAGTAACAATAATCTTTTTAAATTCAGTTAGTAGCACATTATCTTTTTCAACTTACTACTTGATAGTATAGTTTTGTAGCAACTCCTAATTCAGTAATTTTGTTAATTCAAAAAAAAAATAACTTCGCAAGATTTAGCAGCTTAGATTCGGATTTTGTAAACAATAACGTTCAACATTCTTTTGACACATCTCCTTATCATATTGTTTGTTTTATCCTCCTCCACGTTCTACCTATTCCTAGTATCGCTTGACCGGGACAGCGAGATCGTATGGGAGCTTATTCGTAGCAGAAGCACGTGCTCAAGTCGAATTCGTTGACTTTTGTATGCTAGACGAGTACTTTACCATCTAAGCTGCCGAGCAACTTGTGGACCCAATAATTCATTCGCTCTGCACTCGTGTCTTTACATGAGATGGATGAATATGGGTTATGAGAGAGGTCTGCGTGAATTGTTGGGATTTGAATAAGGAACAAATAATCTGTTACAGCTTGGTTACATATAGGCATGTCTTTAAAGTTTGTACGGATAATATGCGGACACCCTGTTAAACTTTTGCATGGGGGGTTTTCTAGACAGAAATGTCTGAATCTTTGCAATAAGAAGCGCTGATTTCCTTTCCTCTTTACCCTTTTGGGCAAAGAGCTACAAATAGACAACGAAGAGCTGTCTGGAAATGCTCTTCCCCAAACTGAGAAAGGGAGAAAATAATCTCTTTCTCTTTTAAGCACTGAGGTTGTCAAAAAGAACTCTTTACCACTGTGGGAATGAAAATAAGCCAACACAAACGTGTAAACTCTTCATCCCGCAGAGCTCGTAAGCTCAGTTTTTGTGTGGGTAAAATCGCTTCTCTTTTGTAGTTGATCATTAAAAGGGGAGAAAGAGGATAAGTCCAGAGCAAGGAAGAAGCCTGGTGGAAGTTAACGAACCATGGACAAGATAGAGCCACACCACCCACTGTTTGGCCCCGATCACTGTGTGTCAACACTTGTAACATTCGCTGACCCACACTCATTCTGATTATGAAACAGAGGCAAATATATTTTTATTTTCTGCCCTATGTTTGTAACTAAATGCTGCACTACCAGTAAATATGAAAGTTATTACTAATTTCATGCAAAACATAAATCACCCGAATGGCTCGATACTGTTGCAGTCTGAGAGAGTTGCTGTTCTTGAACGCCCTCGTGCCACGTACCACACGAGAGAGTGAATGTTTACATTCATAGGGCTCTCCGAATGCGATGTGCCACGAACTGTTATGGCTCGCGATCTGTAACACTCTCCGAATATGGTTCGATCGGCTTATTCTGATCGAAATCCATACACTGAATTCTTTTCTACTTTTTGTCGTTTCGATGTTTTGCCTTTTTACCTCTTGTTCTTTTGACGTTTTATCATTCGACCTCTTGCCTATAATCCGTCGTCAGTACCGTAAAACGAGGTGAAACTAATCAACTAATGATCGGAATGGCCCTCGTCGTAGAAAGCATTTTTGAGAAGGATAGAGCTAGGTATATCTTATCTCGATGATCCTGAAAAAGAATGAACATAGGAGGCTTTGAAAAAAAAAAAATGTCACGGTGAAGAATAAAACGGACCAGTTCTTCAACTAACGTAATGAAGTACAGAAGCAAAAGAACAGCTTGGGAACCACCGGTCACAACAAGCATGAATGAACATTTTTTCATTAAACATTTTCGCTGTTTAAATAGTGTTTTTCTTTTCTATATTCATAAACTTATGAAAATTAGGGTGTTTGCGAAAATTTAATTTTGCGTATACAAAAACTTTTAAGTTTTTCAAATCAAAGATTTCTATTATCATAGTTGACACTTTCGAAGATTCGTGGCTCAAATGAGTTCCGCCAATGATATGAGCAAGGAAAATGCTCTTCTTTTAATATGGGTATGTTCGACTTGGAAAAAATAATCGATAATTATTAAGAGTGCACTGCACCATATGTAACTTGCCTACATTCTGGCGTACTTCGCGGATCACGATGTTTTTCATTTCAATATAACTCAAAGTGTGAAAGGTTTTGGTCCTCAAATTTGGCTTTAGGATTCATGATTTTTGTAGGTGTCAACCTTTTCGGTAGAACCGTTCCGATTTATCGAATCATTCATCAACTAGTTAATTTTTCTGATCGTAACTTCTCAAATTGATATGTCAGCGTAAATTCTCTTCAATAAATTAATGACTAATGATCATCATAAATAGACGTAAAAAAACATCAAAACAGTTGATATCTACGCTACAATGAATAGTAGACTGGCCCTTAAACAAAAAAGTTGTAAAATTCAACGGGGCACCCTCTAGATATGTGCCTTAGGGTAAGAAAAAAGCTCTCTCAAAATTTCAACTCATTTGGTTGCTCCCCCAGCTGGCGCATTCAATTCAAAATTTGTATGGAATATTCGTCTCAAATATATTGAAAATTGACCCTATGTCACTGTTTCGTCTCGTACACTAGTTAATCGCGTCAATTGAGCCCAGAATGACAAATTCACTAGTTGATACGCTAATGAACATAGTTGCCGAAGGTTGTATCTGGATTTAAGCTCATTTTCATTAAGCTTTCAGTTGTTGAAAGTTAGGCTTAGATCAGCACTCCCGTACAATCACACATGTGCATGCACCTTGTGCCGCAGCTCGCCCAGCGTCATAGGTGGCTATGATGCGCTTAGTGGCTACCACCCAGCTAAGTTGAAGGAATACTATGCAATATTGCAAATCTACTTCAGATAGTTAAAACAGCAATCATATCAATTTTAATCATCATACAACCTTCTACAATATGGGGCCCAGATAGCCGTAGCGGTAAACGCGCAGCTATTCAGCATGACCATGCTGAGGGTCGTGGGTTCGAATCCCGCTGGTCGAGGATCTTTTCGTAAAGGAAATTTTCTCGATTCCCAGGGCATAGAGTATCTTCGTACCTGCCACACGATATACACATGCAAAAATGGTCAATTGGCATAGAAAGCTCTCAGTTAATAACTGTGGAAGTGCTCATAAGAACACTAATCTGAGAAGCAGGCTTTGTCCCAGTTGGGACGTAACGCCAGAAAGAAGAAGAAGAACCTTCTACAATATTGTTTGCTATAGTATCAAGTAGTGTTTTTGACATTCTGGGTTCAATTGAACGCGATCAACAATTTTCCTGACTCAAACAGGAGATGATGTGCTGTTTCCTATATGTTGGAGCTGAAAATCCCATATTAACTTCAATTCAATTGCGCCAGCTCATGGAACGACCAAATGAGCTGAAACTTTCAGGAAGTTTTCCTCTAACCCTAAAGAATAATCCTGGTGGGTGCCCCGTGGAATTATACAACTTTATTTTTCTCCCATACTAGGGTGGGCCAGTCTAATGAATAGGTTTGTGTTTTGGAATACATTCAATATATTGAAACAAAAAATATCGGAATAAAGTCATATGAAAAATTAAAAGTTCAAAAATGTTTTCAATATTTTTTATCTCTATGATAAACTATGTACACTAAATTATTAGTAGAAAATATCACATGACTCAAAAAAAAAACGAATTGAGCAGTCAAGAACAACAAAACGTTGGTAAAATGATTCAATATAATGGAACGTCCCCAATTCTCAGCATTACCGAGCATTTGTTACATGGGTGATTAATGTTTCCCCATATCGCCCTATTCAAAAACGCCTAAACATTTTATTAATATGCTTGTACCATGCAGAAAACAAAACACGGTGTCTGAGAGCGAAGAATGGCAGTACTTGTTTTAAAAATATAAAAATTGTTACATCTGCATTCATCATCAACATTTGCATCAAATGAAATTTAAAAGATATATCCAAAAATCTGATAAATGTTAACCCGGATCACGGTACGCCATATTAGTCGGCCTAATATTTAAATCGAAGTAAATATGTACTGCTTGATGCTTTAAAAATCAAGAGTACGCGGACACTATTTAGTGAAGCTTACAATCATAGATGCAGCATGCCATCAGAGAAAAAATCAAAGCTCCTTATGAAATGAAACTGTCACTTCATTCACCTCTATTGCATCATTGATAGGACCCACATGTTACGCATCATCATCATCCTTGAAACCAGCCCAAAAAAATCGAACGACAGCAGCTCCCATCGTACACCGTCATTTGATTAGCATGAATTAAGTTCCATTCATCGAAGATCCATTGACCGATAACAAGCTCCAGAACTGCCGAAGTGATATCACGCGTCGTGTGCCGCCAAACATTGCCTCAACAGTGTATATCACTTGCTCTTTCGTCGAATGGAGCCAGGCGAATCCTTTCATTGTATGATGGACGGTTGACGATGGTGCAAAAATTCGTTCACTTTTACTGGAGCACCAAGTCGAAAAAAAAAAAGTCCTGCGACTTCCTCTCACTGGAATGCACGTGTACGTACTAACCGACAGAAGGATGCATTCCCGCAGTTGCATTTACCTCGGTCCTTGGCGGTCATAAACGCCGCGCCGTTGATCAACAAACTAATTCTGGCTGGTAAAGACCGTCTAGCGGCCATGCACAAGGCGCCTATAGACCTAAATTGACTGCTCTTTTGGCAGATTGCGTTGGCGTTGCATAGCTGCACGTCGAACGGTTGGTTAGCGGTTAGGGTGTTTCAGAAAAAAAAATATGTTTGAAAAGTCAAAGATGCTCATTCTTAGAATAAATTTATGACATTTTTGTAGAACAGATAAACCGTTCATTGGGGCCGCCAGATAGATATATGATAAAATAGTCATTTTTAAGGAAAATTTTCAAGTTACGATGTTTTGTAAAAGATGCTTCCGAAGCCTCTTATATTTTTTCATTAGTTTTATTTTTATTTTTCTATAATCAGGAATTGGTTATCTGTGCGGTGTTAGTTTTTAAAATATTCGAATTGTTTGTCTACAGAAATTTTAAGAGCTTATGAACATTACAGCTAGTGACCTTCCTTAGCCGAGTGGTTAGAGTCCGCGGCTACAAAGCAAAGCCATGCTGAAGTTGTCTGGGTTCGATTCCCGGTTGGTCCAGGATCTTTCCGTAATGGGAATTTCCTTGGCTTCCCTGGGCATAGAGTATCATCGTTCCTGCCACACGATATACGAATGAGAAAATGGCAACTTTGGCAAAAAAGCTCTCAGTCAATAACTGTGGGAGTGCTCATAAAACACTAAGCTGAGAAGCAGGCTCTGTCCTAGTGTGAACGTTAATGCCAAGAAGAAGAAGATAAACATTACAGTTGTTACGCGCTCCCAATACTCTCACATGGTCGACAGGATGATAGCCGAACTAGCTAATCGGCAGCCAGTAGTAATAGTTGGTGCCTGGAATGTACGGGCAGTGAAATGTGGAGCCGCTGGAATAATAAAAAAAAAACAGAAAGTTTGCTTAAAGAACACCGTAGGAATTTCTGGAGGAACTCGGAAGGAATAGTCGCAGAAACTCTGAAGGAATTTACGAACGAATTCCTGGAGCAACTCTGAATAAAATCCTAGAGAAGGAATTCTTGGAACTCTGAAGGAATTCTTGGAACTCTGAAGCCATTCCTGGAGGAACTTCGGAAGCCTTCCTGGAGAATTTTCGGATGCGTTTCTGGAGGAAATCAGAGGCATTTCTGAAGGAACTCCGGGGTAATTGCTTGAGGGAATCAGGGGAAATTCCTGCAGAAACTGGAGGAAATTCGAAGGAATTCCAGATAGAGCATTGGAAGAGCTTTCCATGATGAAATCTAGAGGATTTTTTTGAAAAAACTGTGGAAGAATTCCCGGAGGAAATCCGGGGAAGATCCGAGAAATTGCTTGATGAATGAAGAGGAATTTGTCGGAGGCAGTCCGAAAGAATTTATGGAAGTTATTGAAAGAAATCTTCCGGAGGAATTACAAAAAAGGAGCTTCGGAGGAATTACACGAGAAACACTGGAAGAATTCCCGGAGGAAGTCTAGAAGAATTCCCGGAGAAACTCTTGAGAAGTTTCCTGATGAATTCTGGAGGAATCCTCGGGAATTTTGCGAAGTAACTCCAGAAGGATTTTTAATGAAATTATATTCCCGGTATTCCCGGGGTATTCCCGGTGGAACTCCATATAAAATTCCAAAACTCTAAAAAAATCCTTGAGGTACTTTGAAAAACTTAGAACCCTCCAAAGGGACTCCGAAGAAATTACTGGAGGTACGTCTGAATATATTTTTTTAGAAAAACTCCGGAGAAATTCCTGAAGGAACTATTGAAGAAATCCCAGAGGAACTCCTGGTGGATCCGGTGGTGAACCATGATGGAAATCTGAAGGAATTCTCGGTGGAGCTCGGAAGGAATGCCCGTTATAACTATGGTAGAAATCTTGGAGGAACTTTGAAAAAAAAAACCCCGTAGAGCTCCGAAGGAATTACCAAGAACCCTAACTCTGAAAGAACTCTTCCAGGCAAAACTCAGAAGAAATTCTTGGAGAAACTGAAGAAATCCATGGAGGAATACCCGAAGCAAATCTGAATAAATTTCCGGATGAGCTCTAGAGGAATTGCTGTGAAATAATTCCGGAGGAATTATTGAAGGAAATCCGTGGAGGAATTTCTTGTCAAAACCTCAAAAGGAGTTCTTTATCCCCGGAGGAATTCCTGAAGCAGATTGGGAGAAAAATTTCTGGAGGAAACTTCTGGAGCAATTTCTGGAGGAAAACCCGGAAGGATTTCAGGACAAAATCCTCGGAGGAATTGCTTTTGGAGTTCCCTGAGGAATCCCAGAAGGGAATCCCCGGAGGAATTCCTTGTGAAAACCTTAAGAGAAGTTTTTGGAAGAAATCCCCCGAGGAATACTTGGGAAAAAATCTCCTTAGGATGAATCCCTGGCTGAAATCTCCAGAGAAATTGCTATTGACAATCTCCTGAGGAATTACTGTAGAAAATTTCCGGAGAAGTATCCCCGTAGAAATCCTTTAAATCCGTGGAGGAATCCAGGGGAAAATCTTCGGTTGAATTCCTGGTGTATATTTACAGAGAAATTCCTATAGGAAATCGTCGAATAAGTTATCTGAAAAAACCTCGGAGGAATTTCCTAATGAAATCCCCGGAAGAATTTCTGGACGGAATCCCCGGTGGAATTCCTGGTTGAAACCTTCACAGGAATTGCTGTCGGAATCCCCGGAGGAGTTCTTGTGGTTTATCACCGGAGGAATCCCTGGAGGAAATACTCAAATGAATTCCTGGAGAAAATCTCCGGAGAATTTCTTGGTGCAAATCCCCAGTGAAATTCCTTGAGGAAATCGCCGGGAAAATTCTCTGAGATAATCTCCAAAGCAATTCCTGGAGGCAGTCCCCTGCAGATCCGGATATGTCTAGAACCTGCAATGTAACGCTGCATAGATCAAGAAATCTTCCCGGATGTATGGGAGCGATAGAAATTGGAGCTACTACCAAAGGCGGAGAAACCACCAGGTGACCTGTAGGCATATAGACCTATCTGTCTACAAGATACGACTCGCAAGTTGTAGTAGAGACTCATCCTCAACAGGCTAGTACCGCATATGGAAGGTTTGCAGTTGTCACTCTGGTTGTGAAAAATGCGTACAACATCGCAAGTTGTGAAGCCATAGCCCACGCACTACACAACCTCAAGATACCGGTGCAGTTGGGTAAGCCTCTAGAAAGCTATTTTGATGGTAGGATGGTAGAATTATTTTGTGTGACACAGAGGAGAAACAGAAGAGCGTTCGAATCACTGCGGGAGTACCTCAATCCTGGGCCCGTTGTTATAGATCGCTGGGCCCGATGGAGGAAATAGGGTTGACAGCAGCGCACTCTATTTCCATATTTGAAGAACGGATGAGTTCTAGGAAACTAGGACTGGCCCGTCACAATACTGAGATGGTGGTGTAATATTACCTCAAGCTCGAGCAACGGGCGCTTGTCTCGGTAGATGATTGCACCATAGAGCCGACGACAGTGACCGGTGGTATTTAAGAAGTGGATTTACAGACAATCCCAAAGAAGCAGCGGAAGAACTGGCGAAGTATTACAGCAAGAGTTCGGCGACTTCAAGCTACCCTCCATCCTTCCAGATGGCGAAATCGGCAGCTGAACGGGAGTCCATGGATTTTTCGCCTAACACCGGCGATATGTATAACATTGATATCACCCTAGCCGAACTTCTGTAGGCTCCCGACAATAGGCGAGGTGCCTCAACAGGTGCTATAGGGTACCCTCTTCTTCAACGTCTCCCTCTGTCTGTGACGATGACGCTTCTTGAGCTCCTTAACAAAATCTGGCAAAGTGGCGAGTTCCCCGTCAGCTGGCGGAATGCTTTAAGCTCATTTTATTATTTATTTGTCGTCAATCATTAGTAGACCGTTTCATTACACACTTTCGTCGTTCCCATCCCAAAACCGAGTTGTCAGGATTCCGGACCGGCTGCCTTCCGGCCAATCTCGCCCACCAGTTGCATGGCGAAGTTGTTCGAGCGCATCATTAACCGTCGTTTGATAACAGAGCTAGAGTCGAGTGGACGGCTCGACAAACGCCAACACGCTTTTCGTACGGGACGTGGCACTGATACCTACGTTGTCGAGCTGGAGAGATCGCTTCCAAACATCGACGGGCACTGCCTTGGATTTGTCGAAGGCGTATGACACGACCTGGCGACACGGAATATGGCGTAACTTAAAGTCATGGCAAAGACGAGGTCAAATGATCAACATTCTGAAAAGCTTCCTCTCGGAGCGAACTTTTCAGGTGTCAGTAGGAGGATATCTGTCTCCCCTACACCAATTTGAAAATGGGGTGCCGCAGGGTTCCGTGTTATCCGTGACACTGTTCCTTGTCGCAATGCAACCCATTTTTCGAATCATACCGTCTGGAGTAGAAGTCCTTTTGTATGCCGACGACATTCTCCTCGTTATGCGTGGAGCGAAAAACGAAGGGTTGCACCATAAACTTCAGGTCGCCGTGAAAGCGGTTGACAAGTGGGCAAAGAGTGTGGGTTTCGGTATATGTATCTGCGACAAAGTCACATATCTTCTATTGTAGCCCGAATGCGCGCCGAGAGCCTAAAGAACTAACCATTGATCGAACCGCCGTTCCGAAGACAAACCGTCTAAGAATCCTTGGCATAACCCTGGATCGGACACTTACCTTCAAACCCCACTGCCAGGCTCTCAAGAAAGCGTGTGAGTCGTAGCTGCGGATACTGCTAATGATCGGTGCTAAACTTCCTCGTGGCAACAGATCTTCCCTGCTCCAGGTTAGCTCGGCACTGGTAGCCTCGAAACTGATCTACGGGATCGGACTAGTGAGCCGAGGAAGACCAGCATCCTTTCAGATCCTTGCCCAGGCATACAATAAGATGGTTCGGTTCGCATCTGATGCGTTTGTGACCAGCCCGATAACATCGGTCATGGCCGAGGCGGGAACTTTGCCATTTAACTTTCTAGCGGTACAGTCCGCAGCGTGGGCGGCCATCCGAATAACATCAACATTCCTCTGCTCTAGCAAATATCGGATCGTCTGGTCGAACTTACGGGAACATCGCTCCCCACTGTTAGTCACCTCGTGAGACAGAATGACCGCGAGTGGCACGCGCGAAAACCAGCAATAGTATGGAATGTCAAGAGGAGTATTAGAGCCGGTGACCCACCGGAAAAAGTCCGCCCGGTAGTGCAACATCTGCTTTCGACACACTTCCATCAATCGACCGTCGGTGCCGCTTGGCACACTATTATGTCTGGCCGGTACGTACAGCTTACCGGAGCAGTGCAGTGTCTTTTCTGCGGAGGCTTATACCATAAAAATGGCAGTCTCCATCCGGAACGTAGCGGTCCGATTCTGTTGGATCCCTGGACACGCAGGTGTCAGTGGAAACAGCGAGGCCGACCGATTGGCCAATGAGGCTAGGCGGCAACCGACCATCGATACGTTGAAAGCTGTTAAACAACGATTACGGCGCGAATGGAATGACCAGTGGTTCAACACTCGTGATTCAAAACTTCGGAAAGTGAAGCAAGATACACATAGATGGACGGAACACGGCATCGCAGTCGACCAGCGTATGTTTACACGGCTGAGGATGGGCCATACGCGCCTTACCCACACGTTCTTGTTAAACATAGAACCCCTACCAACCTGCGAATGTTGTGGAACAACGGTGGACGTACGGCACCTTATTCTACACTGCAGAAAATTCGACAGTGAAAGACGGAAAAATGATATATGTTCAACTAGTTTGCGAGACGCTCTAGGAAATGAACAAAACGTCATTGTGAAATTACTAACTTTTTTGCACGATACTGGGTTGTACAAGCAAATTTAAAACAACATGAATTGTGAAATGGAATGGTCATAAATAACCGTTCTAGCCTGACACGACACGAATGCACCCTTCTGGTGTAAAGTGTCATGAATAAAAAAAAAAAACATAGAGCTCCCCAGAGGATGATGTCTAACAGCTCTGCTGTAGATGCCAGCAAACTCAAATTTCAGGTAGGCGTAGCGTTATCCATACTGAGGAAAGCACGTATAGGATCGTGTGCTTAGGAGTAGCAAGCGCATACCGAACGGTTTCTAAAGAGGTCTGTGCATCATAGCCGGAATGACGCTTATCGGGCTCATCAACAAGGAAGATGTTCAATGCTTCAATTAGAGAGGAACCAGAGAAAACCAGAAATGGTGAACGGCTTGGAGAAGCAGTTTGACCAAGCTTCTTCTGCTATATGTGTTGAATACTGTATGCACTGGCCTTTCTTTGAATTATTACCGTAAGGTGGTTCCTGGGAGAAAAAGATCTTAGACCAAGGGTAAAGTTTGTGCATTCAGTACACCACATACAGTGTATGGGCTGGGCTAAGTGAATCGTCAGTGACTCAGCATCCCCACACTATCTGATTGCAGATATCCGCATTGTAAAAAAAACCTTTAATTTTCTAAAGCATATTCAATTTAAAGTGTAGGTACGATATTTTATTCTAAGCTCTGAGACCACTATTCCGGTTAGTGTCGTCAGACAGTGTAGGTTGATTTTTGCTTCAGCGTATCTTTCATTCTAGGATCAGGCACATTGACTTTTCGAACACTGATTTTGACGTTGGATAACGTCTTACGGCAACATACTGGGGTACAATTTTGAACAACGAAAAATCGCTCGCGTCACGAAAAGTGGTTAGATTTTGACGGTTAATAACTTTCTTACGCCCGGATAGATTTTCAAGATTCTTGCACCAAACGATTGGAAATATTTCTACAAATCTACTGAAACAATGAAAACTATTGATTCTCATGACTAAACTATTGAAAAATTGGGAAATATCGAAGCATGTCTTATATTTCATAGAAAAGCACATTTTTCTTTTGTATTTCTGACACAGACATCATTGCGCGATATCTTAGCCACTATCGTCATTCAAAGGGAAACACCCCTTTCGGTCTTCTTCTTACTTCTCTTTATTATCTCGTGTTCAGTCGAAGCCAACCAAACTCGACTTCACGTGCGCATCAGTCAATCGTTGACCAGCAACCGGAGAAGGACTCATATCGGAATAAATTTTACACGTTCGTCGCTGCTGCTGTTTAGTTCCAAGCTAAAAGCTGCGGGTTCCGTGTAATTGCTCATCATGGCCCTTGGCATCCAGCTAGCCCATCGAATTCGTGGAGAATGCGTCCAGAAACCTTGATAATTGATGATCGGAGGAGTGAGCAAGCCATCGAATACAAGGATGGACATGAAAGCACAAAATTACCGACCGATTTTCAATTTAATCGTCTTCGGTGATCTTTTGGTGTGTTTCTGTCTAACAATGGAATGAAAACCCAGTTTGATCGACGATGACTACTACCAACCGTCCTTTTCAGGACGACAGTTTCATTTTAAAAGAGTTGTGAGAATTTTCCACCGTGAAGAGCGTCATTACTGATGATTGGATGTGATTGATTCAGATTTTGGTCAGTCATTTGCACGCAACCATAAATGGGAAATAAATTTCCCATTGTGCGCGAGCGGGGCAATCGTCGACAGTGTGTGCATGAGTCGGATAAATGGATCATTAAAATAACCAAAACGGCCGCTATGGAAAGCAAAGATAGCGCCACTGTAGCCTTGTGTGTTTGACAGAACCAACCCGGGAGCATCATGACAGCTGCCATACAATGTCAGTGTACCGAAAAATTTTGGTCCGTGGTACTGTCAAACTCAATGAAATCATGGAGTGTGCTCGTAATAGGGCGCAAATTAAAATTAACTTAACGGACATATTTTTTTTTATTATTTTTGTTTGGCATTTATAATATCATTATACATCAGTTATCACCAAACTGAAAAAGTTTTGTGCGGTTCTCGGGAAGATTTTGTACGACCCACGAGCGGGTTTTGAATAGTGGTATGATGTGGTTCACACATAAACATGCTGAAAGATGCTTATAGTAACCGATTCTTTGCTTTCGAAATTATGTTTTGACCGCTTGGTAATTCAAAAGATGTGAAATTTGTCTGCGTTTCTCCATGTTGGGGATTGTAAAATATTACGTAATATTACTTAGACATATATGATGATTTATGTCACATTTTTTTCCATGGAAGGAATTTTATTAGCAAAAGTGCAGTGAAGTGTTAAAGTTCAATTAGTAGTTTTTTTTTCTTTGTAATTTATCAGCTTGAAAATCCATTTTATGTAGTTCATGTAATGGATTCATCCACGGTCTTCTTTTCTTGTCGACTTTTTCTTTTCTTTTCCGTATGTGTTTACATTAAATTACTTCCGCACCAATAGACTAATCCATTGGTGTAATAAAATCACTCGGTCTAAAAATTGTGACACTTGAGCAGGTCCAGAACACGTCAGGAACATACGGAAGCGTGCCCCGCTCAAGTGTCACAATTCTCAGACCGAGTGAATTTAGTACACCGGTGGATTTGACCATATCCAAGGACGAATGTTAACCGGATGAACAATGCGTGGATGAATATGCAACGAAATCGTTATTTTTTTTTGTAAACATCGGCCGCTGTAAAGGTTTTCTTCTCGCTGGAAGTTACAGTGTGTAATCATCGTAAATTAGTTCATGCACACTTAAACGGAATCGCCGAGAATCCAACAGCTGATTTTTCGGTTATAATTTGATGATTTTCGGTAAAATCATTACCGAGATCTCGGTAAACGTTTATCGAATCTCGGTAACGTTCACCGAGATCTCGATAAAATTTGGATTGCCGAAGTTTTTGTAAAATAAGTACAGAGCCGGCATTGAAAATTACCGAATTCTCAGCTGTTGGGTTCTCGGCAAAACATTTTACTGAAGTCGGTGAAATAATTTAAGTGTGTAGGCCTATTTTATTGAAACCTCTGGTGATGAGTATGAGGAAAAATTGTAAAAATCGCGCATTTTCACTTTCGGATTTAATTCGATACCATTGAAATCCGTTCATATATTTTATTTTTTTTATAATACAGGCCACGCCTTTTTTTGAGGGCATCAAAGTTACCCACAAAATAAGTTATGTGACTAATTATATGTTGCAAAATATCTAATCGCGCCCGATAACTTTACTCCGTTAAGCGATAAAACATGTTCGCCAAAAATAAACGTACTATTATCACTGTATCAAACAGCATTTCCAGCTAAACTAAGCACTAACAAGTCATTTAATCGTTTCACCGAACGATTTGATGCGCGTTTAATTCATTTGGTGTCAAAATTTGGTGCTTTCATTAAGTTTATTATCATTGCATGAAGAAAAAATCGGATTCGCCCTTATTTCATTTCATTCCATTCGTTGTTCTGCACCCGTCAACAACGAAACAAATTTCCGATCTCCCATAGTGAAAAATCGTGCCGGCAGCAGTGGATGGCCCCATTGTTTACGCTGCAAGTAGGTACGTGAAAATTGCATTATCTGTCACTTCGCGGGGGGGTCGGACAGAACAGCAATGCTGTCACAATGTTAAATCCCATATACAGTGGCGCCTTTGTTTTGATGTGCTGAGCACTTGCAAAAACTACCTTCAATGATCCATTGCGAACTACCTACATGATACTAGAGCGATCAATATCAACTTGTCGAACACAGAGCTAAAACTAATCAGCAACAGCTTTGTTGACGTTTCGATTTGGTAAGACATTGTCGATGGGAATACGCACACAGAAAAGACTGCGAAAATGCTACCGCCGCCCGACCCGAACGACGGGAACCTATGTTAAACTTTGTTTGCCATTTATCTCCGTTGAAAACTAATCATCCAAAACTATAATTGATTACTAAATAAATTATTTAATCAATTGTGGCCCTGAAAAGGGCAGTTGTTTGAAATTGTGCTTCAATGCAATTTAGGCGCGTTCGCCACGGATACGACGAGTATCGAAGGGCTTCGGAACCCACTTAAGCAATCAATCTTAGTGAATCATGCGTGGACCTTCAAGCGGAATATTTGTTTGTTGAGCAAAAGTTACCGCTCATGCTTCTTCTTCCATGGACCGGTTGAAATGTTAATCGAACCAACCAAATAATAACACAAAATGTTCATAATAGGTCAGAATTGACATGCAACAAATACTGTGAAAATTGATTAGAAGAGCACTTATTTTCGACCTACAAGAATTCTGTGCCAATTTTCGGATTTTCATATAAAGTAGGCCAAAACCGTATCGCAAATCGGTTGGTCGAAAATCATCGAAAATCGGTCGAAAATCGGTCGAAAATTAGTGTTTGGTCGAAAATTGGTGCTGTTCTCTTAGAAATCTTTCATAAGTTCGTGACGGTCTCAAGCCAGGAAATAGAAGAAGCTAAAGTTATCCAACGTCACTTTGGCGGTCGTATCTCGGAAACAACCTCTTACTTTTTTTTCCTGGGATACCCTATTGGCGGTGTCCTGATAGGATATTCACTGCTTTATGCGTCGGGTCGGCTGTTTCGGTTACGATGACGATGGATGGTGGAATAAACTAATTTTCTACGCTCCCACGGCGTTTAACGAGGGACACGTTAGCTTCCCAGTCTCCGGGAATACCGATCTTCACTATCGGAAGATGCAGTGTTGTCGATGGTGTTCTCTTTTCAGTAACTTTTGAATGGTGTGACGTTCGGAGAGAAGTTTTTGCAGTTTAGCAGCACTGTCTATCGGCTTCGATTCGCCAACGCTGCATACCGGAACGATCCGTCAGCGAAACAAAGTCGCAGCAAGAGATTTTTAAGCGTTAGGCGCTTTTACCACTAATCAACAAATAGGTCGGTGAAAATCATAGTGAAACATTCTGTGATATCAGTCTCTTTTATAACATTGGACATTTGGAGAATTGTTGACAGTTTTTTATTGCTTTTGCAAAAAGAGTGACACCCATCAATTTTTGTGTGCCAACTTTGTATGCTCCAAATTTATTCTTCTTCTTGGCATAACGTTCTCAATGGTACAGAGCCTGCTTCTCAGCAGACCCACAGTTATTTACTGAGAGCTTTCTTTGCCAAAGTGACCATTACGATCTACGATGCTCTTCCGTGTTTTCAGAAGCAGACAACACTACGATGATTTAGGCCAGTATTCGAGATTTAATGCATTTGTATAATTGGAATTTCTTCTTTTTTTCATAAACCATGGTACATATTAATCTTATACCAAATAGAGATTTAGGAATTTAAATAAGGCTACAATCTAGCCTGACATGGCATATATTACACATTGCCCTTCAACGAATCAACCCCGATGACAAAAACGACGACGCCGTCGTCCGCGGTGTCCTTACACGGAGAGATGCATCATAAAACGAGGACGACAGCGCTGGTCACGTTGAGAGCAACTGTAATCGTTCAAATTGAAAAACTAGAACCAGCAGCCAAAGGTGACATCTGTTCTGCACTTTCGCTCTTCCTTCAACTAGGAACTGCGTCGTGGTAGTAGCGAACCGTCTAAGCTGCTAAAGGTAACGACCAAATCTGCAATCTCTTAGCGCGGTCGCCCTCGGTGCGTTTGATGGTGGCAGAAGTTTGCGCCAAAATAGGAAAAGTGCATTAAAACAACGACCTTCTTTCGGATGCGACGGCGACAATGGCCTGGAGTTCGAATAGCTTTTAACAGTGACACATTGACTCACAGTGTGACGGCGATGATGACGATGCCGACGATAGAAGCGCGTGTTGACGGGGATACGTTTCGTTCGGTTTGTCGTTGATGCGCCGAGATTCCGGCAATGAACAGGCATCGGTTTCAACACGGAGGTGGTTTGACTTCCCGGCGATGACACGTGCTTGGTTCGTTTTTCTCTCGTTGGTTTTTGATTATGTTGTAATCTTGTTTTATGGCGCTCATTGTGTTGCCTTCCGTACGCGCCCCACTGGAAGGTTTAACACCTTTTTGCGTCGTTTTTCACACGCCGGGAGGTGACACTATGGGCCGACCAATTCTATCGTTAATCCACGTCATTGGTGTTTAGTGATGTTTGATGAAGCTGTTGTAAAACAATCATTGGGTTAATTTCACGGACATTGAGCTGTTGGAAACTATGAGGTGTACTCGCACTCCGGTTGGATTTTCCTGTTCAGTATTTTCTGACCAAATTAGAACAGCGAGGTTGTCTTTGTGTCCTGTAGTTAGTGTTTACCGAGATCAGGGATTGAAAATTTAGATTGTTTTGAACTCCTAATCGCGTTTATTATTGCTTTCTGCGTGTTGTACAGTGCAAAACTTTAACATATTTCATCTCGATTTAGCCAATAAATATGATAGTATGAAGCTGAAATGTAACGCTGATGATCTAATTACAAGCGTTGAAACAGTATACAATGACCAATCATTCCTGAAAGCTGCGAATGCTTTAGGTATTTTGAAAATCATCGTCAGAGATGCGGTAATACAATAGACAAAATGATTGAGATAGACAAAATTTCGCTTAAACTCAAATGCTTAAAACTTTTTGAAAAATGGATGAATTTGGATGCTTCCTGAAGCAGTCGACGGCAAATTTGTTCTAGTATCAGGGACTTGCTTGGCCATGCAAGTTGGCCTTCGAACTCCGGAGATGTTCCGAGTATTCCGAGATCATGTCTAAATGAAATTTTTTCTGTCGCTTGTATTTTTGTGCGATGTGAAGTTGTACATAAAGATGTTTACAATTTTTCTTGAAACTAGAACCAATTGGAGGTTGAATGCCGGTGAACGCATTAAAATTCGTTAGAAATCTTCAGACATATGACCATTTCCGTAAAAAAGGTCAGTCATGTATGTATTTTCAATCATGTAAGTATTATCCGGACCTATATTCAAGTGGGCATCGAACTTCAAAAATATGCTTTCGGCAGCACCATCAGATGCATGGACCACTGTATAGTAGGTTCCAGATGCCCTGGGGAAAGTGGCCAATTAGGAGCATGTCTGGAACCTTATCAATATGGGTGTCAAGCTTCAAAATTTTCGAAGGTCAAGCTCCCTGGAGCATTTTCAGAACCAGCGGCTGCTAGACCACTGTATAGCAGGTAACAAGTGCCCCGGGATATGTAATCATGTTCCAAATTGGCCACTTCTCTAGGGGCCCCTGGAATTTACCATAGAGTGGTTATTACATCTTGTGGTCTGAAAATGCTCCACATCCTCCAAGGCACATGAAACCTACTGTCCATGGTAGACGGTGATTCTGGAACTGCTTCCGGAAGCATGAATTTTATATATATTGAACTTTATTACCCAAATTGATATGATTTCGTACATGTGTGAAATTGACCACTTTCATCGGGGTACCTCGAGCCTACTATACTATAAAGTGGTCATAGCAGCCAGTGGTTCTGAAAGTGCATTCGGAAGCATCACCTTCGAAAATCTCAATATTTGATACCTATATTGAAATAACTCCGGACCTGTCTTGATTTGGCGACATCCCCCGGTGCGCCTGGAACCTACTATAAAGTGATCATGGCAGTCGGTAGTTCTGGAAATGCTTCCGAAATTATCACTTCCAAAAATCTTGATGTTTGATGCCCAAATATGTTTCTAATTGGCCACTACCCCCAGGGCACCTGGGACCTACTATAGAGTGGTCAGTGCGTCTAATGATTCTGAATATACTTCTGGAAGCATAATTTTGAAGTTTGATGCTCACTTGGAATAAAAAAAACTTAGATAAAATTGACATGTTTAGCATTGAAGTTTTGAATTTTGGGCAGCTGTATGGATTTCGAATCACGGTGTACGGATTTTGATTCAACCGTATAGGATATCCCAGAAAGTATGGGCACGACTTTGATAACGAGTATCCCAAATTTTTTCCAAACAAATAAATATTTTTATATTTTTGTATTTTTTCTTAGGGCATTTTAAATGCTGCCTGTGAAAATTTTGTTTGAATTAATAAACTTTTACATTGAAATTTTTCATTTGAGAAAATCAATTCATATCTAGCCAGCACAGACCCTACTTTTGTGTTTAGTTGTAATTTAACTAGTAATGAATGGTTTTTTCAAAATCTATCGTGGGCCTCGTAGCCACGCGGTTAGTGTCGTCAGGCATTGAAGCGCATCGTGTCATGGGATGTGGGTTCGATTCCCGCTTCAGCCATTGAAACTTTTCGTCAAGAATGTTTCGTAGCTGTGCCACTGGAGCATGCTTGTCCGTTGTCTAGTGTTGAGTTACAGTCTGTGCAGCTAAATGGCTGAGGACGGTGGCCGTGTCTTTTTTTTTTAGGAAATGCTTGACAAAATGGTAAAAATCTGGAAAATCGCATACGATAACTTCACGGGCCCAGATAGCCGTGGCGGTAAACGCGCAGCTATTCAGCAAGACCAAGCTGAGGGTCGTGGGTTCGAATCCCACCGGTCGAGGATCTTTTCGGATTGGAAATTTTCTTGACTTCCAAGGGCATAGAGTATCTTCGTACCTGCCACACGATATACGCATGCAAAAATGGTCATTGGCATAGTAAGCTCTCAGTTAAAAACTGTGGAAGTGCTCATAAGAACACTAAGCTGAGAAGCAGGCTCTGTCCCAGTAGGGACGTAACGCCAGAAAGAAGACGAAGAACTTCACGAAATCATGGTTTTCAGGTATTTTCAATATAAATAAAATTATTTCATTTCAAATTCAACTATGTCGAAAATCTATATTTTTGGATAGGCAACACAAATATTAGGTTTTTACATGTTTTTTGCATTTACACGGACTTGGTTTTGACCCTTTCAAAAAACAACCTTAGTTGAAATCGGATTTTTAGTTTTTGGTCACATTTCATATACCGTAAAACGGGGTAACTTTGATAATGCGTGTAACTTTGATAGTGCGTAACCAACCGCATACTAAATGAAATATCATAATTTCTGTTAATCAGTTAAGCAAAACGAATGCAAAACTAAAGAATATTAGTATGACACTTCATGTAAGAGCGGTTTTCATTTGAATCAAGAACATTTTAGGCTTTTTATAAGAATTTAAAAAATTTACACAATTTTAGCATTTTTAAAACGCTTACAAACAATCTGTTCTACGATCACTATTTGATGTAGTTTTGAATAGTTGGCCACTTATCTTTGATAGCCTAGTTATCATAGAACTTAAATACGGTCTCAAATCTCTTAGCGAAAAGCATATTCACAAACTGGGACTATTTTTGTAATCTAAGTCGGAAATTTCCAAATAACGTTAAACGCCTAGAGGTATGCAATGCCCTACAAATGTTCGTTATTCATTCAATTTTGTTCGAATCATACTCCATTATCAAAGTTGCCCCAAAACAGAAAACCAACTTTCGATTATATGAAAAATTATATATCCATTCAAAATGAATCTTTTGCCAATTTATCGACTGTAATCGATAGCTAGGATACCAGTACTTGTTTTAAAAATATAAATTGTAAATCTTCGAAACAGCATGCAAAAATATTCAAGTTTTCTTCGAAAAAACTATCAAAGTTACCCCGTTTTACGGTACTTAAGTTTTAATTTCTAAAAAAATAAGTGATGGTCTGATCGTTTATCGTATCAGCGATGATAAGTACATTTTTTTAGATTTTTATTGTACGTAGTTCATGACCCAGCAAAAATTTCGTACAACAAAGTCGCTCAGAAATAATGCAATTTGTGCAAAACTGATAAGAAGAGCTTATAGAAATGTAACGCCATCAAGAAACCGGTAGCGGAAAAAATCGTTAAAAATTCAAAATCTACACTTGATGAGTAGAAGAATAAAATGTGTGAAAATCAGATTTTTATCTGCATTAGTCTCGAAATGGCAGTATGGTAAAGTCGTGTTTATACTTTCTGGGACACTCTATATTAGAGTGTACGGATTTCTATCCGGGACAGGCAACTTGAAACAAAATCATACTTCTTTTCGAATGTGATATATGTAGCATATAGGGGCCTTCCTTAGTGGTTAGAGTCTGCGGCTACAAAGCAAAGCCATGCTGAAGGTGTCTGGGTTCGAATCCCGGTCGGTCCAGGATCTTTTCATAATGACAATTTCCTCGACTTCCCTGGGCATAGAGTATCATCGTACCTGCCACACGATATACGAATGCAAAAATGGCAACTTTGGTAGTGTTAATTACAACACTACGCAGAGAAGCAGGCTCTGTCTCAGTGAGGTCGTAAATGCCAGAAGAAGATATGTACCATACAAGAATAAAAAGACAAATATCATTGAAGAATTAAACTGAAGTAACATGTCAAGCAAATACAGGATGATGATTTACAACCAAAAATTCATTTTGAGAGCATGGATTTTTTTATTTGGAAAAATGAATTTGTGCTTTCTGAATACTCTGAATTTTGTTTCGCAATTTTCAATAATATTTTGTTTTCATAGACTTAAAATGAAATATAATGAAAAAATCTGTAGAGTTACTTGTGAAATTCTTCTCAAAATGTATTAGTAATATAGAGAGCCGCATCCTTTTGACAATTTTCATTCACTTTGGCAAGCTTAGCTCATATTGACCACTTTGACTGAAATGCTTTTCATTGCAAGGTTTCAGACAATTCGGTCAAGAAAACCCTCCGAAGCTATAATGAATACTAAAAGTTTCCAAATAGATGTTTGCCTTACTCGTTTCAACAGATCTTATTGTATACATGTTTATGGAATAGTAAAGCATCCTTATTCAGATTTGAAACATTCTTACACATTGCGTGCATTACCAAACTAATGATAATAGTTCAATGCTTATAATTGTGTAACATAATTATAACGGCATAGATCAAGCTAAAATCATACAATTTTCACTGGCTGCTTCTTCCACTCGTGATCGAAATGATTTATGCCCAATGTAAAACTGATTTATTGCCGCCCATTTATTTAACCTTTTAAAATTCATCTTCACGTCCTTGCCCCTCGACACCACGAAAGAAAACCTTCATTCCTATCCTAGAAACACTAGCGCTGATTCGCTCCCACCGAAATTGTCCCGTTCCGTTTCCTACCCATTAAGGCTTCACCCATTAGAATGCGAACTAGATTGGATGTGAGCAAGCATAAAATGTTTGTTTAATAGTTTTACTTGCCCACAGTCATTATCCTTTGGGACGGCCGAAAAAAAAAAGATCACCTCACCTTGAATCGGTACGCCGAGAGATTAGGCGAGTCATCGTCGCCGCATACAGGGGAATTGCAGAAGGGTTCGAAGCGAGTGAAAGTCCCACCAAAGAACGGAACTAGTTTTCTGCTTCTCAACAGCAACGTTCCAGGACCACTGTTTCTTCGTTTCGTTAGTTGGCTCATAAACTAAGATTTAGGGCAGTTGTTTCCCGGCGAGCCAAGTCACAATATCAAAATCCTTCGTTACAGTTGTTCTTGAATGAAAAAAAGTTGATGAAGGATGCTGATTCCTTTCCGAGTGGCCGTCGGCGTGATTGTGTTGTTGTTTTGACAAATTTAATAAATATTCAAAATAACTTTTTTCCTGCACCGAATGTCCCGTAAAACAAACATCCCGAGGATCACGGTTCGTTTTCTTGGCGAACTAGCGTATCGCGCGTTCGCTGTAATTAATTGCAGTTACACATACCATTTTTCTTATTTGGTTACGGGGCGCAAATCCGCTAACGATCGGCCGGAATGATTAATGGCTGCCGAGCCGACATTTATCGGGAAATTAGGGGCTTAATAAAGCGAGTCCGGAATTATTTCTTTATGTGGTATGAGTTTCCGAATGTGTTTCCAGTCAGTGGAATTGCGTTCGGTCGAGAGGGTGAAAGCATTTCTCGCGATGGGAGCAAATGGAAAGATTAATGATGAATCGCGGGATCTGCGGAGCACTAATTGATTCGTAAAATCTAATGATTGTGTTAGATAGTTTGATAAAGTTTGTGATATGGATGGGGATACTCGTTTTGGGCTTGACCACGTATAGTGAACAGTCAGTTATTGTAAGAACAGTTATACTTACAAAGAAAGCCAGCCGAAGTTACTTGGGATTAGTAGCATCCCTAAAAAATGGCCAAGAATTGGGCACCTACCATCGAAAGATATAGTATTCCGAATCTTTTCCGTGAATTTGAAAAAAATCTAACGAGGGAATCAAAAGTTATCGTGATTTGAAGGTTTTGAGCTGCTTTGGAAGGGATATTCACCTGCTTCAATTTATGCCCCAGCAGTGCATCATTACTAATTTGTAAACCAGACAAGTAACCATAAGCTTTTCATTAAACATTCAAAACATGTGATATCCAAGCATCTTCTCTATAAATTTGAAATCATTTCTTCGAAAAAATTAAAAGTACAGTAATCTGTATATTTGAAATTATTTCTATGAAGTTCATATTAGTCCTCATTTATATGGCTCAGTTAAATTAATGTACATATTTTACAAAAAAAAATATCCATAAGACTGACACTCGGCATTCAAAAGACATAGCTGTCTGGCATCTTCGTAGTTAGTTTGAGGAAACTTTATTGAAAGATAACTGGAGTACTTAGAAGTTTTGGATCTGCATTCCGATATGGTGATTAGTAACCTCAAGTGGTCTTCTACGAAACTGCAAAAAATGTTGTACGTAACTAGTTGCAGAACTCGACTTTTACAGCACTCGTCGTATATATCCAACTCGGCAAGCCTCGTTGGATAAATGTACGACTCGTGCTGTAAAAACCATCATTCTGCAACTTGTTGCGTAAACTACTATTCTGAAATTCAAATTTTGTGACAAAGAAGTCTTTTCCGATCACCTTTTTTCTTCTCATGACATATCCATTCATACAGTGTCACACTTTGCGCTTGCCGTCTAGGCATCAATAAACGATCCGTAAATCCAATAAAAAGTAGACAAATGCGACAGCTAAAACTGCCACTAAATATCAGCGCCCGGGAGTATATTTCATTCTTTTATGATCATCCCGAAGGGCCTGCGACAATTAAATCAACACTATAGGCAAATTTATGGATCCCGGACGGTGCAAAGCCCCGACAGGATGATGCGAAATGGAGCGAAGAAAATAGATAAACCGTCAGATTCCAAGAACAAACAACTGCTTTCACGACGCTGGCTGCTGAAGACGGTCAGCGGCAATAGTGGCGCATTTGACTGCGAGGCACACAAATAGTCGTTTTATATGACCGATTGCACAACCAACGCACGCCAATGCAATGGCGAATGCATAATCGGATGTAAATTGAAATTTATCGACGACGCATCCCGGCGAGAGTTCATTTGCAAAGAATTGCAACCATTTTTCAAAATTGGTGCACTATGATCGCGCGTTTGCCACGAAATCTACAGCGATATTGGTGCCAACAGTCGCTTCAAGAAGCACATCCCGAAGGCAAAATAAGGTATCGTAAAATGGTGTTACATTGAGAGTGTTATTGTAAGAAATTCTGATTATTTCTGTAATACACTTTAAATATTTATATTTTATATATTTTTTTAAGTACTGATGTCGATTAGGGGAAGACGGGGTAAGAACGCCCGCCGGTGTAAGACGGACCACCTTCAATTTGGCGGTTTTCTTGAAAGTTCGCCAACCACTTTGCATGAACACAACATTTTTGACATTCCGAAGCATTTAGGGTGATTTTTACACAAATTTTTCATAACAAAAATCATAACAAAGTTTTTGCTCGTAGATACTGAATTTGATTTGAATTCAACAAATGCTTACTTATGGGTTTAGAAAGAAATCATTACAAATTAGCCGTGCTTCTTTCGACAGAAATGTGAAATACGTTTTAGGGAAGTGATACATGTAAATTGTAAATATCTGACTACTGCGAATCGCTGCAGTTGATAAGACCGTCACCCCTAATTTATACCAAATAAAATGTCTAAACTATTTAAAAAGTTGTAACTATGTTGGACAATACTATTCAAGTAAAATTTAATCAATTTTGTTAAAAATACAGGCCAAATTCGCAAATTTTCCAAAATATGGGTGTCCTAAGGTGATAATAAGTATAGTTTTTTTAAATTAATTTACCCTAAAAATGATTCAATATCCACGTTAATCAATGTAGAATTCATAAAACATTATACTTTTTAGAATCACAGGAAACTGAAATATTTTTTCAAAAAATTGTGTACAAAAATCGTGAAATCTATGACACAAGGTCGAATGACAAAAGGTCGAATGACAGAAAAGGTAAAATGTACAACAATTTCGGAAGAACAAAAGGCTCTGTAGATTAAAAGCGAGTTGTCACTAAACCAAGCACAAGCACTACAGCTAAAATATACGTGACGAAAACACGCATATAGATGTTGCAAGCCTGACCTAACCTCGAAATTCCATATAAAAAAATGTCAACAATTCCAGCAGTGAATGTCAAATCCATATAAAAAAAAAACTTAAACAATTCCAGCAGTGAGTGTCAAAGAGCAGGACAGTTGATTGTGCGTTAGGAAAGAGGGACAGAGAAGGAGAATTTCTTGTGATGTCACCATGCACTCTTCTATTCAATTTCAGCTGTGTCGTAATTCATCGTGACTCGACGTCGAAAGATTCAAACGAAGAACCTGATGAGTGAGCTAGTAACGAGGCCTACCGCTCGATTCGATGTTTCGCTTCGAAAAACCCGTCGGCAAGATCACGAGCCTAACACACGACTCGCTGCGCTATCTGGATCGATGACCACCCACTCGGTAGGTACGAAGACTGACGCACAGTGATGGTTACGAGACTACACGCTCGTTTCGATGCTGCTGTTTTTGTCTTCCACTGCAAGACCTTTCGCTTGCTGCTGCGGTTCCTTTCCGATCGATCTTCACTCGCCGAATTTCGCCAATAGAATGAGAGCTTCCGTTGTTGTTGTTGTTTGAGAGGGACTTTAACCCGAAGGTCATTCGTCCCTTGCCAAACCTTGTTTCCAAAATGAGCGCTCCCTCCGTAGAGTGCTGCTTTTATACACCTGAATGATGCAATGAACCGATGAATAATGCGACCCGTTAGGCACGCCCCACATGGATACGGAACGATTCTGTTGCTGAATGTGAGAGTGGGGTATTGAAATATTAGGAAAGCCGTCATTCACAGCATTAAGCTTTGCTTATGAGAAGTTTGTGATATGAATATTTACGATACGCATTTTTCAGCTCATATTTGTACATTTAGATGTATATTATTTTCAATTAGTATAATATCCTACAAGCTGGTCAACGATCTTTTCAGGTCGTAGTGCATCCCGAGTCACTGTGTACATGCTGTAGCCTTATGTGCAAGAGCCACATTCGTTTCAAGCTCACCAGTATATGCGTCTCGCTCTGTCAAAAACAGCGCAATACACCCGATTCTGTTTTTGCATGGGGGATGCGTACCGTGCAAATAAAGTTTTCAGTTCAAAATTTCAAAAACCTTGCAAAAAAAAAGTAACACCATTTCTCGACTTTTCATGCAAAAATAAGGTTTTGGCGAAAAAAAATGTATGGAAACTTTTTTTTGCACGGCCGTGTAAAAAAATCCGTGCAAAAACAGAATCGGATGTAATTGAAATGAAGACAAATTTTAGAACGAGAAATGAAATTGTAACTTCCGGATCGCGCGTCTTCGATCGTATCGTGTAGACCATCTAGATACCTGTCTATTTTGGTAAAAATAGTTGTAGAGACTCTTCGTTACTAAGTAGTTGTATTACAACTTGGATACCGAAGACGAGAGTAACACCGCACAGAAAAAAATCCGTTCTCGTATCCGTGAACAGCAGACGTGAACTCGTCAACAAGCAAAAATACACTGTGAACTAGATCATGCTTATGTGACCGTTTGTGGTAGTTCATGGTGTATTTTTGACAGTTCTCGTTTTCCAGAACTCTTTTTTGAGCGTGCGAGCAGCGCATGTATTGCTGTGTGCATTTGAAATGCAAATATCAAATGCGGGAACACCAAACGCGGTAAGATTTTTCACAAGAAATGCGGTGTCAAAGATAGATTTTTCTTGCTAGAGCGGCGGTGATTTATTTAATTGTTGCTAGGTATCCTTCGATTATTTTGTGTAACCGCATTTGGAGGACGTTTAGTCTAGATTTGCTTCCCTAATGCAAACATCAATAACAAATCTACCCTAGCGCGCGCTTTCAGAATTTTCCTGAAACTCTGGCTACGCAGCACACTACGATTTTGATGCGTTGCAATGCGGTTTGGTTGGAGTCCCGTCCCCTCCTGACAATTATGTACCGTAAAACGGGGTAACTTTGATAATGCGGGTAACTTTGATAGTGCGTAACCCACCACATAGTAATCGAAATATCATAATTTCTGTTAATCAGTTAAGCAAAACGAATGCAAAACTAAAGAATATTAGTATGACACTTCATGTAAGAGCGGTTTTCATTTGAATCAAGAACATATTAGGCTTTTTATACGAATTTTAAAAAAATACACAATTTTAGCATTATCGAAACGCTTACAAACAATCTGTTCTACGATCACTATTTGATGTAGTTTTGAATAGTTGGCCAATTATCTTTGACAGCCTAGTTATCATAGAATTTAAAATCGGTCTCAAATCTCTTAGCGAAAAGCATTTTCACAAACTGGGACCATTTTTGTAATCTAAGTCACAAATTTCCATATAACGTTAAACGCCTAGAGGTATGCAATGCCCTACAAATGTTCGTTATTCATTCAATTTTGTTCGAATCTTACTCCATTATCAAAGTTACCCCAAAACAGAAAACCAACTTTCGGTTACATGAAAAATTATATATCCATTCATAATAAATCTTTTGCCAATCTATCGACTGTAATCGATAGCTAGGATGCCAGTACTTGTTTTAAAAATATAAATTGTACATCTTTGAAACGGCATGCATAAATATTCAAGTTTTCTTCGAAAAAACTATCAATGTTACCCCGTTTTACGGTAACTCTAAATGCATCGAGGTGCATGCCACTCGATGTGCTATGTGTTGGGATGCCGAATGCTGAAATGCAGTAACTGCGGCTGCCATTCAGAACTACAGGAATTACAGCACCTTTGGCATGCCGAGCATGAGTCGACTGCAGAGCAGAGGCTGGTTCCCTGTAACAATGTTCAAGGAAGCTAGAAGAAGCAGTGTGTCTAGGTTTTTCCTGCTGCATGTTTTAAAGTGATATATACAATGACCTCTCCTCGAAGTATTACCATCAGGTTGTTCCGAAGAGAAATGAGTCTGAGTCTCCTTGAGTTATCTTCTCACGGTTCAGGTTGCAGATCATCTCAATGATCAAATGATAAGAAAAGCTCTCAGTAAATGCTTGCGTAGCTGAGTATCAGACCCTAGCCTAGTTGGGTGGTAATGCCAGAAAAAGGAAGATTATTAGTGCTAATTGAGCTAAAAGTGCGATGGTAATTGAAATCAGGCGAAACCAACAGTCAGATAGAACTCTAACAAAAATAACAAAACTTAAAAAAAGGAAAATATTTGTTAAAATGCAATTTAAATGCCCATAAACACTCTAAAGCATAAAAAACAGCCGATATTTTTGAAGAAGGCAACATTTTAACTGAAAAAATAAATAAAAATATTGTCAAGATGTAAATGTGACCGATGTTTAAAAGAAGGAATATTCGTCGATACAAGTGTGCACAATAGTATAAAACGATTGTGCTACTTTAACTCGAATGTCGTTTCCCCGAATGCCAGTTTCTCGAAAGACACGTTTCCCCGAAAGCCATTTCCCCGAATGACCCGTTTCCCCGAAAAGTGAAGCGATAAAAAAGGTACAAGAATAATCTTTAGTGACAGGGTGGTGAACCAAAAAGAACGATAACCAATCACAAGAAGGTGATAATTGATCATTTTCGACTAGACACTTATTTTCTAAAATACTGAGGATGATGAAACTCGAAAGAACTGCTAATCAAATAAAGAAGGGTGCATTCTCCATCTTCAAATGCAAAAAGTTATGACAATTATGAAGAATCCACACACAGTGACCATCAAGCGATCCACTACTGCGTCGGCCAGGAAGTTGTGCAGTATGGCAGAGGAGGAATGGAGAACGAAGGTAGAAGACGAAGCATTTCGATAAGGATCTTTTCGTCGAAGCACTCCAAGCAGTAAGCGACGCTCCAGACATGGATGCAGGAGAGCTGACAGAAGCGTTGGTGAGAGCCTGTGACGCAACTATGTCGAGGAAATTGGAGCCAAGGAATCAACGGCGTCCTGCATACTGCTGGAACGACAGGCTCAGCACCCTTCGCGAAGCCTGCGTAAGAGCCAGAAGACGCGTGCAGAAAGCTAGATCCGAAGCCAGCATGGAAGAACGTAAAGTGACCTACCGACTGGCCATTGAGCCGGGATATAGCGATGAGTAAAACGAACTGCTACAAGGAGTTGTGCCGGGAATCTGACGCAAATACCTGGGGCAACGCCTATCGAGTAGTGATGGCGAAGATCAAGGGTCCAGTTACCCCAGCTGAAATGTATCCCGACAAACTGAAGGCGATAGTAAACGGTCTCTTCCCTACGCATACTCCAACCGCGTGGCCGCTCACACCGTATGCTGACGTAGATGAAGAAAATGCCGGTATACAGGTGTCTAACGCTGAGCTGATAATGGTTGCGAAAGGATTGAAGCTGAATAAGCAATCTTGGCGTTCCCAGGCATATTCAGGACAGCGTTGCAGAAGTGTCTAGCGGAAGGCTGCTTCCCATACAGATGGAAGGTGCAGAAGCTGGTTTTACTACCAAAACCGGGAAAACCGCCAAGAGAACCTGCTCCTTATAGACCAATTTGCTTACTCGATACTCTTGTCAAACTTCTGGAGAAGGTCATCCTCGGCAGGCTGACGATCTACACGGAAGGCGAGAACGGATGGTCGAGAAGGCAGTTCGGTCATCGCGTGCGCGGAGAAAGCGTCCAAGAAGAAGAGGAGAGGCAATCGATACTGCGCAGTGGTAACAATAGACGTCAAGAGCGCGTTCTACAGTGCCAGTTGGGAGGCTATCGCCGCAGTCCTACACAGAATGCGCGTTCTCGGATATCTTTGTAAAGTTCTGCAAAGTTGCTTTCAGAACCGGGTACTGGTCTACGACACAAACCAGGGACCGATGCCAATTGAAGTCACATCGGGGTTCCACAGGGATCCATACTTGGTCCAACATTGTGGAACATTATGTACGATGGAGTGCTAACCTTGTCACTGCCGAATGGAGTTGAGATCGTCGGGTTTGCAGATGACGTCGTTCTTGCGATAACTGGTGAGACTGCGGAGGAGGTGGAGATGCTGACGGCGAAATCGCTAGACACCATTGAATCGTGGATGACTGCAGTCAAGCTGCAGTTGGCTCATCATAAAACGGAGGTGGTGCTGGTCAGCAACTGCAAGGCGGTTCAGCAGTTGGAGATCAACATTGGAGGGCTCTCTAAAGCATTTTGGAGTAATGGTCGACGACAGGCTAAACTTCAACAGCCACGTAGACTATGCAAGTGAAAAGGCAGTGAAAGCTGCTAATACCGTAGCTAGGATCATGCCCAACATTGGAGGACCAAGAAGAAGCACGAGACGTCTTCTGGCGACCGTATCATCGTCTATACTGAGAAAAGGAGTCCCGGCTTGGGCTGCAGCGTTGGGAACCAAATGTAACCGAGATAAGCTGGCAGATACGTTCCAGCTCATGGCTATACGGGAGGCGAATGCCTACCGCACTATACCATCAGAGGCAGTGTGCGTTATCGCCGGAATGATCCCCATCTGCATCACTCTGGCTGAGGACATCGCATGCTACTAGCAAAGGGACACTAGGAATGTGAGGAATACCATTAGGTTGGACACAATGGCCAGGTAGCAGCAGGAGTGGAATAACTCGGAGAAAGAAAGGTGGACCCACAGGCTTATTCCTAACGTTTCGGTGTGGACTTTCTGGTCGTTAACTTCTCCCTGACCCAGTTTCTGTCAGGCCATGGATGCTTCTGGAAATATCTGCACAGATTCGGACACGCAGAATCTCCACATTATCCGGCCTATTCAACTGCCCTCGATTCAGGGATATACGAAGCGAGATGATGCCAGAAACCGCAAGCGTCCTAAATCCGGACAACATCGTGCAGAACATGTGCCAGCATGAAAGCACCTGCAATGCGGTGAACAAGGGAATAACGGCGATTATGTCGTTGCTGCAAAGGAGATGGCGTGAAGACCAGAGAGCTCCAGGTCACGATCGGAGTAAGCTAGATCCTCCGTCGGGGACTAGACCGAGTAGAGCGGGCGTAGCGTAGTATCTGTTAAAAGTCGTCGGGGCGCCTGTAAACCGGAAGCCATCCTCCAACCGGAATTGCAGAACCGACCCTGGCACTTGGCCGACCAACGTCGAGTCGGAGTAGGCTGAGTCCACCGCCGGGGTCTAGCTGAGTAATTCGCGAAACAGCACCAGAAAATGGTCGTCGGGGCACCTGTGAACCGAAAGCTTCCCACCACCGGAATCGCAGTACCGACCTCGGCATCTGCTCGGATAACATCGGTTCGGAAGATCTTCCGCCATCGGGGAAATCTTCGTCGGAGTAGGATAGATCCACCGCCGGGGACTACTCTGAGTACTACGTAGCGTATCACCGGCTTGAGTCGTCGAAGCGCCAGTGAACCGGAAGCCATCCTCCAATCGGAATCGCTGGACCGACCTCGGCATCCAACTGGTCAACCAGGAGAGCTCGAACAGCAGCAGCGAAGAACAGGTCGTCGTAGAGCAACGAAGTGTGCATAAGCGTCCAGTAGAAGTTCAACAGGGATCTAACGCGAGGCCAGCCCAAGGGAAGTATGCGTTGTCGCACAGAAAGCTGTCCAAAGCCCCGGCGAGATCTTCAACCGCCAAGTGGGCAAAACGAGTAGTCGCAGAGACACCGTAAAAATGTCGTAGTGACCTGACTTCGTTTTTGTCGACATTAAGCTCCAACAGCGAACTAACAGAACAGCTAGAGTGCATGAGCACAGCCCTCCCCCGATGAAGTTGCCTGATGAAGTTCCGGGGGGGATCGAGGCACAGGAGCAGTAGGGAAAGTTTTTAAGTGGTTAAGCACGCCTAAAGTGGCCAACACACAACAGGCCAGGCTTTTAAAGTTATTTTGTACCCTACTATAAAAAAACACGCCTTATGTAAAAATAGTTAACAAGGTTCTATTTAAGCTAACAAAAGTGGAAGTTATTATAAATTACTTCCTCTTTTTTCAACCTACATCTATGTTATTACAGTTCAAATGTAATGTCAGCAATGAACAGAGAAGAAAGATATTCATCAAATATTTATTGTTAGGTCCGATATAGAAAACTACACACCTTATTTATGGATTATGGCAGTTTTAAATGCTTTTTATCGAGACCCGTGCCGCAATGCACCTAAAATAGAAAAAAAAAATCATGTTACATGTGAAATGTGTGGTGAAATTGTTGAAGCAACGGGTGGAGTACAAATATAAATTGAGAATTTTACGAAGTTTTGCAGCGGAATTTTCAAATTTCATCCATTTCATTGCATTGTTTTTTAACGAGAATACCGCTAGGTTTTTTTTACGAATACTTGAAGAAATTGCTTGCAAAATTTATTAGGCACATATGAATTTTCTCAAAGATTCCACCAAGTGATGCTTCTGATAAAAATACAATTAGTTAAAGATGGTATACAATTTTGGATTTTAATTCTGTGTTTTTATTTTTGTAATATCCGTAAACATTAAAATGGATGACAGAAAAAAAATAGTTTAGATTTTGCGGAATCAGTGAAAAAAATTGAGTAAACATTACTTCTTTCTTCTTTTTGCAGTATAATGTGTGAATTTTATTTTTGATTACAGAAAATATTATTGTTAAAATTTATAATTGCATACACCTCTACCAAATGTCTACCCAAGTAACACCAAGCATTATAACATTGCACGTATTCTACTGCATATCAACAATACTGATGTGACATTGCTTTTATTTGGCAAATTACAATAGTTGTCAAGCAATAGAGCATTAACGCTACATTACAAATGTATCAATGCATTAATATTACTTAATGAATTGCTTGATTGCTTTATAAACATTCTTGCATTAGTTCGACTATATCAGGGCATTTTCCCACTTCTGAACTACTTTATTAGTAGACTTACAAAGCAGCTGCTTTATAAAAGAAATGATATAATGCTCCATGGTTACTTGGGTAAAGTAGGCATCCGAATATTATCCAGTGCCACTCTTCAACTGTCGAAAGGATGTGGTCAGGAAAACTGTCGACTGCTGAAGAAGTGTCAATCTGGTCTAGATTGCTAGAGATAATTTCCGAATGTCTGTATTAGTCTGTATTAGATGCGATAGGAAGGAAGACACTACACAAATTTGAAAAATATCCTAAAAAATATTGACCAAATTATTATCTACAGTTATTTATAAACTTTCTCAATGTTTTTCTTAACAACTGCCCTGAAATGCCTATAGAAATACCTACAAGAAATCACACCAATTATTCAAAAAAAATCTTTTGCGGATTAACTTAACAATGATTACGAGTTAATTTGAAAAACATTTCAGCTCTTCAGAACGCCACACACAATCTGATCGATATTAAAAAAAATATTACGAGGTCAATAACAACAAAATATTTGTGTTGAATGCAGTAAAACTGATACTCTTTACATTTGATGCTCTTATCACACTTGCTTTTATTGTCGATTACCATCCTATTACACCCTATAAAACCCTTATAAGACTTCTTTTATACGTTTTACAATTACTTTGAAGTATGCGAATTCTCCTCATAAGTATCTTCTTCATTACTTTTCTTATCTCGAAATTTTTGGCCGAATGCTGTTAGTCCGAATGCTGTTAGGTCGAATGCCGTAAGGCCAAAAGGATCGTTCGGCCGATAAGCCATTTTATCATTTCTCATCTTCATCTTTCTGACGTTACGTCCCAACTGGGACAAAGCCTGCTTCTCAGCTTAGTGTTCTTATGAGCACTTCCACAGTTATTAACTGAGAGCTTTCTTTGCCAATTGACCATTTTTGAATTAGTATATCGTGTGGCAGGTACGAAGATACTCTATGCCCAGGAAAGTCGAGAAAAAATCCAACCCGAAAAGATCCTCGACCGATGGGATTTGAACCCACGACCCTCAGCTTGGTCATGTTGAATAGCAACTGTTTAAAAAAGCTAACACATTCGTCAGTGTTTTTTTTCCTTCTTTCAATCAAAGGCTGTTCTTTCTAGTTATATTTCTCTGTGGATATTGTGAGCTTCTAGGTAATGCCAAAAATTCCTGATCAAACAACGAACAATCAGGTAATGTAAATGGTCGTGGCCTATCCCTGTTAGTTACCCATTCGGTCTTACGGTTCATTAGAACTATCGGCCTTTTTCAACATAAGAACTCTTTTGGCCTAACGGAGTAGTGTTTGATCTTCCGACCTTGACGCTTGCTCCTGCGGTGGCGGGTGACGGGGGAAGGATCAAACATGTCGCGCGTCGGTTGAGTAAAGTGAAAAGTGCCGCGATCGGTTAGTTGTGTTTGATCTTTCGACCTTGACGCTTGCTTGGGGGCGGGTGACGAGGGCAGGATCAAACATGTTTGATCTATTGATCGAGTCGCTTGCTCTAGCATGGGCGAGTGATGAACACTTGCTCGGGGAATAATGCGTTTATCAAATTTTATCGCGAATCCGATTAGGCATGATTATATCATGGATCGCATCACCAACCGTTGGTGACTCCCGGATCTTTACCTTATTCCACTAACCCAATATTCCATGACAACTGTGGAGATGCAGAGGTATACTCGGTCTCTAGAAACAACGGTTGTCTAACTAACATTCCTTCCCTTCCATGGTGACCGTAAGGACGTGGCCGGCGCCGTTATTGACTTTAAAAATTTGGGCTCTCGATTTGTGCACATTGAAGAATGGTAAGCTAATCCCAAGCCCCATTCATAAATTCTCTGTGCAACTTCGATTGTTCTGGTCAATCACGGAGTAGCAACTACGAATTGTACGGTCATCTATGCTCATGCTAAGAACTCCTTCAGCCTAACGACTCTTTCAGCCTAACGGCATTCGGCCTAACGAAACTCGGCCAAACGGCATTCGGTCTAACGGGGGGATAGAACCGTCAAATGGCCGTATGCCACTTGTCTGATACTTTGCAAAATGAAGCATTTCAATACGACACATAATGTGGTCAAATATAAGCTCAGAAGCTTTCAAAAAACTTCCCTGTCGAAGTGAATCAAAAGTGCCAAAAATAGGATTCACCTACTAACTCCAGATCGTTTGGATTCCTCAGTGTACTTGAAGAGGATGATGTATTTTCGCGCCTACTGTTCAACATCGCGCTAGAAGGCAAAACGCTAAACAGAAGAGGTCCTGCACTTGGAGAGTTTGGATTAGGGGTGCTTAGGAGCATATTTCCCGATCAGCAGTAGAACAATGTGTGACGGTGGAGAGTGAGTCCTTGCCAGACTCTACGGCGACCGCAGTCTACAAAACTTAGCGAAAGTCGAAAAGTAGCATTGAAGTTGGAGAGACGCAGCAGTAGACCGAATAAAATGGTGTAACATCGTGAACGAGATTCTATCGATTCATTGGTGTAATACCAAGTAAATAAAAAAAGACATGCTTAAACCTTTTAAAATTCAAATACAATAAAAAGCTATGATCTATTAGTGCAAGTACTTACAACATTTGCACATACATAAGAAATAATAAAGATAAAATTCAATAAACTGATCAATATTACCCTGGATTACGGTATCTGCTAGCGCAGAATCATTATCAACATTGTTTACATTTTACTGCCGGCACTGTCGTCAGCGGTGCTCGGTAAGGAGCTAATTGAATTAATATAACTATAGATACATACAAACTAAACAACCGATCAGATCCCGATGAGAATGGCTTCCCTCCCCTGTGCGAATCTAGATTTGCCCAAGTTCAAGGAATTTAACAACCGGCAGCAGCATACTGATACCCACACATTCCGGTTTGGAGGCCTGATGTCTGCTGTGACTCTGGCTCTGACGGATAATGATTATGATTTTGCGCCTATCCATACATACTGTTTCTTACGATTAGCGTTTAAGTGAATCTGAAGCGGTTTTTGCTTAAGTTTTCTCACTTCGAAGAGGCGATGCCCAAAGAAATGGGACGGGTGGGTAGTACGCTACCCACGACGATGAAAATGGCTCTAGCTTCAGTCGATTCTTGATTCTTCATTTCACATAAGTTGCTCGGTGAAATCACGATCGGCTCTTGGAGGCACTGCCTTTGTGGTTTGGTAAACGTGGGGCATCGATGCAGGAAGCGTGCTTGTATAAACGTATCGCCCGACAAGGCGAAGAGCATACGGAACGCACAGCAGTACTTTCGTCACATTAATGAATAAGGATGGTATGAAGTTAAAATAACAAGGACTCTATCAAGAATAAGAACTTTTGCAAACATTGCGTGTTAGGAAACTTCCGAAAAAAAAATTAATGCTTTATATTGAAAAGGTTTCGGTCAAATTTCATGGATACTCTCCGTTCAATTAAAATCCAAGTGATTTGGATGATGCCTTTGGAAGAACAATGTCCTATATCATGGAAGTTTTTGAAAAAGTCCGTCCTTTACGGTCTTCACAGACCAGAGAATCTATATAGACTGATGAATCAATTTGAAAATTGACTCACAAGGCCAACAAGTCATCTCTAACGGGTTACAAATTTGATATGTTGCAAAAAATCTGAAGACTATTCAGCAGGTCTTGTTTTTTAAACATTGAATGAGAGCTAGTTTGTAAAATTAAAATACTTTTATTATCCAACATACAATTCTAGAGTAATACAAAGTTATCAAAACTCCAAGTCTGAAAACCTTCCTGTAAGAGCTGTTGTTCTTCAAGGCCGCATTTTGGACCCAATATACAATACTTTTACATCTTTCTTACCTGAGTTACCTCAGGGATGTCAAAAATCTTTGCTTGCGGATGACCAGGCCTCTTCCGCCAAAGGACGTGTGTCATCAGTATCAGATTGGCCAGTGTGTCATCAGTAGTAGATTACAAAAAAGTTTGAAAAAAAAAATTTGTTCATACTTGCAAAAATGGAAGATTTCTCCTAACTATTAAATAACAAATTTCTTTCCGGCTATAGGCCTATTCACAAGACGTTTCAAATCAGCTGATCGGGAAGCTCTTTGACAGTTCTTCTATGGAGATGACAGGCCCGTGTTAGCACCGGTCCCCTACCGATGTAAAAAAATAGACGGACCTGTCACATGAAAAGGCCTATACATTTATTATTTGTAGAGTACCTGTTTTGCACTGCATACCAACCTTTCAATTTCCGAGATATCCGCGTATTCAATGCGTACATCAGCATCACCATCATATCTGACCGCGAACGTCAGCCAAATCCTTCCTGCTACGAGTCCACAAACGCGCGAACGAACGAGTGAGTGGAGGAGTGAGAGCCGACGAAAAGCGCAAAACGATTACTCGATGCGAAGCAGTTGATCTGAAGTGTTGTTTGCTTTAATGGTGCCTTATAATATAATAATACGTATGCTCTTCGCCCGAGCTGTGGAGTATCATAATAAACGAATGTTATTATTATGATTGTGCTCAATGTTGCTTGCTGCCGCGCTTTCGTCGCTTTGACTGCGGTTGCGGACGAAGACGACGAACGACGACGCTGATGATGCTATTGGTCGCGATGCTGTGCCTTCCCATCCGGAAGGCTTCGTTACCACTGACTCGCTAAGGGTATGCGATATGTATTTTATAATTTCGATACAAAACGAAACAATACACGCAATTTCTAGCATTTTTAAGCCTATAGGCATGAGTGAAAGAAAAAAACACTCTTAACGGATTTCAATTATCATTCTTGATCCAAATACTGCACTGTAGCCAAACCTACAAACCCCGCTTCTGTTATCCCTATTTCATTAATGTTCACAAATGTGAAACTAAATAATACGTAACACCCGTAAAAGGAACATTCTCCTTGCTGAAGAAAGTTTTCACGTGTTTCACGTCTATTTCAATTCGATTAATTGAAAACGATTGAAACAATTGAACCTGCAGATTTTGGTTCATAAAACCATCAATTCACTATTTGCAATTGCATCAGCCGAATTGAAATGATGCGCGGAGACGAAAAACGTGACAATAGACAATACAAATGGCTATTTTCGGCTTCCTCAAGTTCGTTAAATTTACTACTCAACATCAATGCCAAGCTTTTCTACTTTTCGAGAAATGAAACGATTTAGTATTTAACAAATCTATATTACCGACACGAATGTACCCCTGGTGTAAAGTGTCGTAAATACACAAACAAAATAAATCTATAACCGACTCTTCCGTTCTTCCTCACATTGAATTCGAGAGGTCACATCCAGTACATTCAGGGTGTCTTGACATGGATTTTATTCAACCTGAAAAAAAACTGTAAATCTCAGGGAATTGCAGCCACAATCAGGTAAATTATTTTGAACTAGTAATACAATGTACAACATGTCATTTTTGTGACTCAAAATCTTTTCAAACAATGTACTTTAACGTTTAGTCATTTTTGTTTATTCAACATAACACGTGTTTGGACAATGAAGTAGAACTTTAGGTTGCCAAGTTGGTAAACGCAACAATAGTTCCCAGATCCAGTTAGTTATCGTTCATGGACATATGAAACATGTTTGAGAACATTCCTAAATTTGTTTTACTAAAATGGGGTTTTCGCCTATTCTACAAATATAATAATTTTGAGGGATTGCAGCAAGCCGTACGCGCGGGTGGCTGCGTTTTAAATTTTCTGTCACGTTTACGTCGGTTCTATCGAAAAATGCTTTTAAAGGTGATAAGTGTTTTTTTTCGTGAAGGGTGCTTGATTTTTACGCGTATCTGCTGGCGGTTTCGGCCGGTACTATGCCACCCGGTTTGTTTCTTTTTTCCTATGTGATAAGTGTGATTCCGCATTCTCGCATTGAAAAGTTTTCCCAGTTAAGTTTGTGCTTTGAAATACTTAGAAATCGGTTTTTAGAAATCACATAGCGCAAAATATGCGCATCGGAAAAAGTTCAAAAAATGTCCACCACACGTGACGTGTGATCGATTGTAACCATTTCCCGCATGACTAAAAAGGTATGATGGAATCGCAGTAGAAGCTTTCATGCTGATGACAGCACCACGGTCGCCTTCAAGGAACTTGGTGAGTTTGTTCTGATTCTTTTTTTCATTTTCTCCTGTTATTTGCATTACAAAACAAACAGGGGAAAATGGTATAAAATGTGAATATTTTGACACAATTCAAGAGAAGTTTTCATTTATTGAGGATGCATACACAATAGATTGATGTAAAACGGGTGGGAGATCTAAATAACTTTTCTTTTCGTTTCAGAGAGCGAGTAAGGGCGCTTAAACCTAAGCTTTAGAGCCAGGACATACGGATGAAATACCTGTGCCCCATCCTAGGACAAGGATCACAAAATCAAAGGAGTGCGCATTAACTTTCTTAGCAACGCCACTCCCAACGATTATTCATATCCTTTTAAATGGATCGGTTGGTACGGTTGTTCCCGTTTCTTCCATCACAATATTTAAAATTTTCCGTCTATCATGTTATTCATCCGTGTATAATGTGATCGCTGGACATTTTTGAATTATCTTCAAACCCCAAGTCTGCACAGTGGGTCTGGCCATTTTAATATTTGTATCAAATCAATGATATGCTGCAAATATTAATGCTGAAAAGAAAATACTGGAATAAATTTCGGAATTCACAGGATGCTTTTTAATATTGGCTGTGCAAGCACTTAGAATAGAATAGACTATTCTACGAATATAATATTTTTTGTAAAAAAAGAACAAACATAAGAAAAGGTACGGAAAATAGTAAATTTCTCAGGTCTCTTTTTAGAGTCTTAATCACTATTCTAATGCAAGTCTTCAAAAGCTCTCTATTTTAATCATATGGTCACTTTTTTACCTTAATAATCCGCTTGTAGTGTATCCTGCTGCAAAATTCTTGAGGCTTAGCGAAACCTCCAGAGACAATTACGCGACTATTACACAAGTTCTTAATGATATTTTTCATAAATCCCGAGGAATGCTTCAGGACTTCTAGGGATTTGAACTATTCCATGGATGCTCCAGATGGACTTCCTCCAGATTTTTTTTCACTGATCTTTCGCCGTTTTTCCAGTTGTTACTTCTAGGAGATTTCCCACAGATCCTACAGAAGTTCTGTCATAACTGTTTATTCCAAATAAAGGATACCCTAGAATAATTCTAAGTCAAGTTTTGTATGCCAGGCATTTTCATGAAGATTTTTTTTTTAAGTTTATCTACGGTTACTCTCAAGAATTGCTCCAAAATTGGCATTTCTTCAGCATTTAATAAAATGTTATTGCTGTAGTTCAAACATTTACGATTATTCATTTCGAATAAAATTTCCAAATATCCATGAACTCTTTTTAATTTTATTCAAGGGTCCAAATCTATCAACCACGTCAAATATTACAAACAAATATCGAATATAAATAGATTTGAAACAAAAAGATTTCATGAAAAAAATTAAACTTTTAATGAAAACTCTAATATATGAACTAGCAACACGGCCGGAACAGCAACAAAGTGCCCTGTAGAAATCAAACTAAATGATGTGAAAGTAGGCCTTTGCCAAAACAACCAACGAGAAGTGGTCATGCAATTGGTTTCATTTTTGTGCTTTGACATGGCACGTCTTAGGTGATACAATGATTCTCAAGCCTGCGATAGAATTTCAACAGCTGCGTAAGAACTTGGTGGCTACGGCAGAACGGAAAACTTTCAAAAGATCCTCAATATTGAGTCATGAAATTTTGATTCAAATGAAATCCATCAAACCTAGTTTAGATTGATATGTTGAGCGATACTTCTGGCAATTCAATGACCTCTAACTACATTCACTCAACAGTATCCAAAACTTGGTGATACATATGAGAGATTGGAAAGATCTCTGAATAATTATTTGAAAGATACCAAGTCCAATCAAACATCTTCCAATTCCTCAACTTATACAAACAAGTGACGAATCTGCTCTCGATCGCCAAAGAATTCATAAAACTTGTCAAATTGTTGCGTGATTCCAAAACACTATCAATGGGCAAAAAATGCGAAGAATGCAAGCCTAGCAAAATCATCAAAACCGTAAAACTTAAAACTTGAGCATTCTAATAATGTTTACAATGATATTTCGAGATCATGATATTCCAGCCCAGTTCAATATGGCTTGAACCGGGCTGGAAGTTGAATCAAGCGCCGTCCTCTCTCCATGATAGGTGTAGCTGGTTAGGCTGGTGCTTCCATTATAACCTGAGCTGGTTCGTTCTCTGTATTCGGAGCTGCTTCCGGCTTCATCCTCCGAGATATCTTCCGTCAAGTGGGATATATCCGGACTGGCTGTTAGTGGTTCTTCAAACTGCTGCGGCGCTGTATGTTCGTTCTGAATACCAGTTGGCGGAGTCTCTACTGAAGTTGGGAATCCGAAACCATCGAAGAATGTCGATAGTGGAGGAGGCTGATTTAATGTACTGATTTCCGGAATACGAGTCTTGAGCTGATTGGCATGCGACCGTATCAAGCGATGTCTATCTTCAAGGAACACATTGTAGTTAACGGACCCGATCTTCTCGATGGCGGTTGCTGGTTCCCACTGTTAGAAGTTTGCTCGATGAATCTTAACGTACAGTGGTCACACTATCGTGGGTCACCCACTATTATGGGTCATTTCCATTTGAAATGCGTGTGAAACAGAGTGACTAATAATCGTGACAAGGTGACCCAAAAAAGTGTGAGCAGTGTACAGCAGTGTATCTCCGTGCTGGAAACCTCTCTTGACTGCATCGTGCTTCCGGTCTCTGAGCAATGATGAAACGGTACATAGCAGTCTGCCGAACATAATCTCGGCCTGTGATTTGCCGTCCAGATTGCTGATTGGAGTGGTGCGGTTAACTTTCAGGAACTTGACTAAGGCTCATTGTAGTGTCTCTCCTCTCGAGCGGATTTTCCGGAGGCTTCTCTTCAGGATGTCCCGGATTTTTTCGGCTAGGCCTTTTGATTGTGGATGGTATGGAGCAATGCGAATGTGGCGGATACTTTGGCTGGTGCAGAAACTCTGGAATTCGTGGTTTGAGAATTGGTTGTCGCTGTCCGAAACGATTGCCTCTGGAACGCAGAATGTTGCGAAGGTTTGATTCAGCAGCTTGATCGTTGCTTTCGTTGTGGTCAATTTGGTTGTGTGCAGCTCAGGCCACTTGGTATAAGGATCCACTATTATCAGGAAGTAGACCCCATCTACTGGACATGAGTAGTCGATATGGATCTTTGACCAGGGGTTGGAAAGAATGGGCCAGGATTCCAGTGTCGTCTGGTAGGAGTCTAGCCTGCAGTCGAACACGGGTTGCAGCGCTTGACGAAATCTTCAATTTTGCCAGTAATCAAAGCTTCGAGCAATCGCCTTCATCCGGACGATTCCTGGATGGCCTCTATGGAACTGTTGCAGAATCCCTTGTCAAAACTCGTCGGGAACAATGACTCTGTCTCCGAACATGATGCATCCGTCGACAATGCTGAGCGATTCTCGCCGTTGGAAGTAGGGTTGAACTGCAGCAGAAAGATTCTTGGAGCAGCAGGGCCAACCATTACGGATGTGTTTTGCAACGGTTTGGAGTGTGGCGTTCGTTGATTACCAGATCTTTCTCGAGGCTGATTGTTGCAATGACGGTTTGGTTGGTTCGATCGATCAGCCGGGACAACAGGTCTGCACAAGGCACCTCCAAACTCGCTTGTTCACACATGTTTAATCTCGAAGTCGTAGTTTAGCTTCGTGAAAGCCCACCGTTGAGGTCGATGTGTGGCGGAATGCTTTTCTTGGAACCGAAGATAGACAACAGTGGCTTGTGGTCGGTAAGTTGTGTGAAGCGACGCCCCAGGATCAACGCGTTCTCAAAGCGTGTTGCCGATGCCAGTGCTTGATGCGTCCACTACCACGACAATTGCAAGCTTGGGGTCGTAATGCGTCAGCAGTCTGGCATTCCGGAGTCCATCACCATTTCACGTCCTTCTTCAGCAGCTGATCCATTGGATGACGCACGAACCTGCCGTAGAAGTTAATCGCACCAAGGTACAATCGAAGTTTGGAGACATGGGTTGGCGCTGGGAGTTTCGGAGTTTTTCGGAATGTGCACGGATGCCCCAAATAACCAAGTTGTGTTTGGAAGAAATAGCACTTCTCCGCTTTGACCTGGAAGCCATACTCCTTCAGGCGCTGGGTAGGTTGAATGACGCTGCGTGAGACTTCATGTTCTTTCCGAACACGATGATCGTCGAAAAAAAAGCGGACGCCAGGTATGTCCGCAATGATTTCATCCACCACGCATTGGAATGCACCCGGTGCTGTCTGTATTTTCACCAAGGACTACGAGGTGATTTACCTTCCGTTTTCGAAGACTGCTGGTGAGAGTTTCCTTTAATTTCCTTGACCACGTGGACCAATGGTTTCGAGCTTGATTGGCGCTCGATCATCAATGTGTCCGCCTTGAGCCGCTGAAAGTCGTCGATCAGGGTTTGGAGAGTGACGGGAGCTTCCCTCCGTAGGTGAGTTAGATGCTGCTTGTTGAAGATGGAGGTCTGCACGCCAAAAATTTTCAAGACGGTTTCGACAGTGCTGGTGAAATCGACGGTTTTTGGCAGGATGTAATTGTCGTAGCAACTGTGCGACGTGTCTAATTTTCTCAGCAGCAGGCGCACCTTGGCATCCATCTCGAACAGGTCCGTGTACCGGCTGTACTGCCCATACTCGCATAACAGTCCCATATTCTATGGGATTTCCTATATAAATGGGCCTGTTTTGCAAGTATGGGCAGTGTACCACTTGTCAAAAGTGATTGCGTTTTCCGCGACGAACGAAAATTTGCTGATGTTGTTTGCTAAGGCCTCGAGTGATTACTCCGAGTTGTTGGCTGCGTCTAGGACAGGACGTGACAGCTCAAGTAAGACTACCCCGTTGTATTTTAGTCGATAACCTTGACGATACAAAAGCCAGTGTTACCAAAATCTAAAAAAAACTCAAAAATCATGTTTTCAAAATTTGATTGTCTCTTGCACGCTGTATTGATTTAGTGTAATAGAGATGCTTTAGTGAATAATCGGATTAATATTCAATATTTGTTTATTTATTTTAGTATTGTAGGAGCACAGCCTTAATTTGAAAAATAAGTAGATTTAAAACATTTTTCATTCATGAACAATTTTCAAACATTTGATAAAATCTCTAATTAATGAACTACCAACACAACAAAGTACCCTGTTGCAATCCAACTCAACGATATGAAAGTAGGCCTTTGTCAAAATGGCCAATGAGAAGTCGTTTTTTTTTGACAGGCACTTGGTTTCATTTGTGTACTTTGACTTGACACGTCTTGTCTTAGGGCTGCACTAGCTTCTGCAGGAGCTCGGCCATCGGGAGTACTGCTTGCTGTAGTTGTTCCATCCGTTCCATCGCTTCCCTGGGATTCTAGAATCTTGAATACTCGTCGCCAAATTATTATGTCCGGATTACTTCCGAATAAAAATTGGTGGAATGATTATAAATATCGCATACCCTTATTACTCACGGCCTGACGATACAGTGCACATTGGGGAATTCCGACCCCAAAGGTGGAAAAAATTGATAAATTTCACAATAGAAAGATAGAAAATAAGTTTTATAGCTCATTCGAAAGGAAATTTTCTCAGGAATCGATTGGTGATGGTTTCATGAATGTGGGGCCACTCTGGGATAAGCTATGGTGCCCGTTTTGCCCCAATTCCTTGAAAATTAAAGATTTTCATGTTGTTTTGAGTCAAACTATTTTATTGTGGAGATTATTTCCCATGAAATCCATCATTTCTAGTCCATTCAACAATGTTTCATAGAGAACGTTATAAAAAGATGGAAATTTAGGGGATTATGGGGCCAAATGTACAATGAAATATTTTTGAAGAGGAATTTTCGCTTTAAATTTTTTCAACGTGTTTTTATATTGAAATAAATTTTAAAATAGTCTAATAATCATGAATATAGCTTGCAGAAATAAGTTGTAGTGAAGTTTTTAGAAAATGTATGATCATTATTTATGCTCTATGCAACATATTGTGAATAATTTACCTTCTTATATCACAAATTCCAAACATTTCCAAACGATGTGCGATAGTTTGTGTAAACGATATTGATCTAAATGATCGATTGCCGTTAGCCTCATTGATAGGAGATAGTGGGAGCGTATAGTTTTTTGGCTATTTTTGCCCCAATTCCCCTAAACACGATTTCTTTCGTAATAAATTCAACTTTTTTCCCAAATCAAACTTATTGTGTACTGAATTGTTTATTCTGTATCTGATACAATATTTAAATCCTAAAACATAGGAGATTTTGGGGATTATGTGTAATAATAAACAAAAAATAACCAAATAAAAAAAATCAAAAATGAATCTATCAAGAAATCATCAGCCGTTTTTTCTGATTGCAACAAATTACTCAGGATCAGGTTAGTTATTCAATCATTACTGTATTTCGTGAGAGTCAAAATGCATTTTACAAGAAATTATTCGGGGAATAATTTTGTCTTTTTATGGATATTTGGTATTCAATATTCCAATCGCCATCATACACTACAGAAAAAGTTATCATAAAAGTGATAATGCAGTTGTTTATAATGCTCAATTCAAGGTTTTTCCAAAATCGATCATTCATTTCATTAGTATAATTTATAGTTACTATGTTTGTTATGTTGCCTCTACATTTGCTGTTAACAGATTGCTTGTTGGTTGACATCAATGTTCCTCATGGTGAAACATACTTTGTTAATATTGTAAACAGTAATTATGGTTACATCTATTTGACTGAATTTCAAGCATGTTCAAGAGCCTTCTAAAATGCATAACATGAAGAAATTTAAATTAATTAACTCATTACGCGTGGTAATAATGGACAAATTATGGGTGAAAATATGAAAAAATCCACGAGCTCGGCTGGGATTTGAACCCAGGACTCTTGTATGCTAGACGAGCGCTTTACGGGCTCGGTAGCTTAGTTGGTAAAGCACTCGTCTAGCAAATAAGAGTCCTGGGTTCAAATCCCAGCCGAGCACGTGGATTTTTGTCATAATTTCACCCATGATTTGTCCATCTTTACCACGCGTAATGGGTTAATTAATTTAATAACCATGCTGATTGGATTACCGAACAGCTCAATATAAGCGTCAATTTATTTTGAATCATGCATTTTTAACTACTACATCTTCAATCAAAATGTGCCATATTGAAATATATGGAAAACTTTGTTTGTTTATGAATCACTTTTTCAGTAGTAGGGTTTAGGCAGAGCTACTTGGGCACTTCCATGCAATATTATTCTCATGAAATTTCTTCAAAATGCAATTTTGTTCACATGAAATTTCTTCAGGTATGACTAATTTAATTCTGAGTGAATTGTTTCAATCAGAAAAAAACTGCAGATGATTACTTAATGGATCCATTTCTGAATTTTTTTATCTGTTTTTTTTTTTTTTATTTATGTGTAAAAGATCCCCATAATCTCCTATGTTTTAGGATTTAAATACTGTATCAACTACTGAATAAACAATTTAGTACATAATAAATTTAATTCGGAGATATCTGTTCAATTAATTATGAAAGAAATCGTTTTTAGGGGAATTGGGGCAAAAATAGCCAAAAAACTATATGCTCCCACTATCTCCTATCAATGAGGCTAACGGCAATTGATAATTTAGATCAATATCGTTTACCCAAACTATCGCACATCGTTTGGAAATATTTGGAATTTGTGATATAAGAAGGTAAATTATTCACAATATGTTGCATAGAGCATAAATAATGGTCATACATTTTCTAAAAACTTCAATACAACTTATTTCTGCAAGCTATATTCATGATTATTAGACTATTTTAAAATTTATTTCAATATAAAAACACGTTAAAAAAATTTAAAACGAAAATTCCTCTTCAAAAATAATTCATTGTACATTTGGCCCCATAATCCCCTAAATTTCCATCTTTTTATAACGTTCTCTGTGAAACATTGTTAAATGGACTAGAAATGATGGATTTCATGGGAAATAATCTCCACAATAAAACAGTTTTACTCAAAACAACATGAAAATCTAAAATTTTCAAGGAATCGGGGCAAAACGGGCACCATTGCTTATCCCAGAGCGGCCCCACATTCATGAAACCATCACCAATCGATTCCTGAGGAAATTTCCTTTCGAATGAGCTATAAAACTTATTTTCTATCTTTCTATTGTGGAAGTTATCAATTTTTTCCACCTTTGGGTTCGGATTTCCCCAATGTGCAGTGGCCTGCAGGTCGAGCGGGGAGAGATTTTTGAGATTCGCGTTCGCTGATAACGATCTTTTGTTTTCCGGTTTTGACGGATTAACGCAACGCATCAGGTATGAGACAAGCGTTTGGTGGATGCATGAGAAGCGGGGATTCAAAGAGGACAGCAATCAGCAGTCAGGTCGGTCGCAGCAGCAGGAGAAAAATGGGGACCGCCTGTCAGTGGCTGCGGCGAAACCGAATAAGATCCATTGAGTTACGGTGTAATTTTATAAGAGCAGTCATTTTTTCGCTCGCCAACTGGCTCGCCTGGTCAGGCGAGATAATTTAGGCAATTAGTGTACGGTACGTGTACGTGTCCCAGCGGGTCTTTGGGAAATCGAGAGGAAGGTACATGTGCGTGTCCCAAGGCAGCTGCGTACGCAGGAGTAATTTGGGTCTGTCGTGGCAGAAATTAATTTCCAAATATGTTGTTTAAAATAAACAATACATCAATTTATTAAAATTTACCATATAAAAACAATAATCCTAATTACATAATGAAATTCTTTGAACATTGTTTTAAGTCTGCTTAATGTAACCACAACATACGGTACACTATTACCAACATTCTTAAAATATATCGAGATCGAAAATCTTAAAATTTTGAATTTGTAAATATTGCCACGAATTTGTTCTAATTATCCTTCTATGCAGCGATCCAAACGACGACAGCAGGTTCGATTTGGTTTTGCCTGGGACAACAGTTGAACGCGAAGTTCAAGGAACGTGTTTACGGATGGACAAACGATGGGGGGACTCATCATATTGGATGGAAATCGCGCGACACCGCAGCAGCGCGCCAAACTGACGTGATAATTTGATACATTCTATTTAAATTAATTAACAGATGTTCAACCACCGACGTTTTGAACTGCGCTGCGAGAGTCATTCTGCTAATTAATAGATTATTGAACGGGCAGTGAAATAGACTGATTTATGATTCGATTGAAACAATGTTGCTGCTGCTCAGGTTATCTCGAGCTGCGGTGAGCTGTGGTTTGGATTAATGACTTCGTGCTATGCTTGTGATAAAGGCGCATAAAAGTTCGCAGACCGTTGCGTAAAGCTAACGGTTTTTATGCGTATTGAAATAGAAATTGTTGCAAAGAATAGTCCATCTATGACTAACAACTTCAGTACTAGAGATGAGTAAATATGTTATATATTGGGTTATGTTTCTATATCTTCGATAGTATCATTGTAAACAATTTATTTTTTATAATAAAGTATTCTGTGTTAGGCAAAACTATCATACTAATTTACACTACACTTTTTTTATACAAATTGGGTTAAACTCAATTCAGAATATATACAAGTAAATTTAATTCACTTGCTTATTACAAACAATGTTTTTTAAAAAGCTTCAACTAACACTAATCGTGATAATATAAGATTGTAACGGTTTTCTCATTTGAGTAATTCTCGCTGAAACCAGGCCGCCGTGCCGAATTCCAATTTTATGACACTGATCGCTAGTTTTCGATAAAACTTAAGGGTGGCCCTTTAGGTTTTCTCAAATTGGTGAACCCCTCGTACGCCAGCCAGCTAAACAGTTTGGGAAATAGCCCGTTTTTTGATAAATCTTGGGTATTTCTTCACGTGATATGTCTCATATTTCCCTTGGAACACATAACAAACTAAGTGGCATCGTATAGAGAAAGGATATAGCTTTCATTTGAAGTTAAAAAAATGTTGGCGGCCATTTTGAATTTGGCCGCCATCTTGAATTTTGTTAGAAAAATCGTTCACCATCAGAAAGCTGAGGAAAAATTGCGTAAGATAGGCTACAGAAACTAGGTGAGCAATGGTATTTACCCTATGAAATGAACGATTTTCTAAGTCATGTTCTACGATTTTGACGTGTATGGCATTTAAAAATCTGACTTAAAATAGAAGTTTGAAATTTATCTTGTTCATAATTTTCTAGTACATTTCCGCGTCCCATATTCATTATGCACCACTGCGTAGTTTACTCATTTTGCTATTTCATGTCAAAAAAAATATAAACTCGTTTTGCAATTGTTATAGAGGTTGAAAATTCATATAGAGACTGTTATGATTTTATTTTACTACATTAGATTCATACAGTGGCCAAATTTCATATTCGTACAGGATACTGTTTTCACATCAAGTTGGTATAAAACTATTAAATGATGTATTGAGTTTAAAATATTTTATCCATATTGAAGGTAATAGGTGTCATCTATCATTTGCCAATCACAAAATGTTTCTATTTACATTCATCTTTAAATTAATGGAAAAATATTGAAGTACCCTTGAGTTATCGCATCATTCAATTATCTTTGAATCAATATTCAAATTATATTCCAAATAGCACCCTATTTTGCAATTTATTGATTTTATAAGAAAAATATAAAATAACTTGAATGAGCCGAGAGTATTGATATACTTTTAACTAGAATGTATCCTGTTGTTTTCATTATTTTAAAAACATTTGTGTTGCGGTTACGGCAATAATATATATTCTCTACATCTCTATCATGTTTGGTAGTAAAATGTAAATTAAGAATAATAATTACGCAATGTTTTAATAGGAGCATTAACTGTAGATTAGGGATATCCATTTAAGAGCCAAGCTGCGAGAAATTGACTAAAGTTTTGGTTTTGGATTTGTTATAAATGTTATATTACCTAAGATCCAAAAGAATAAGTTGTCGATGTCCACTCTTAGCTACTTACCGACTTACCGAATATTTTAGCAAAAAAACAAGGGAAAATTGGTATTTTTCTTAAATTTACTTAAGTTTCAAATATGTCCGCTTCTCACTTTTCCAAATGTACTCTACTTCATCTAAACAACACAATGAAGAATCATCTAGTTCATTAAAAATTAGGTTTGAATGTTGTATATTTCTTTTTTGTTAGGTGTACGAATATGGAATTGGGTCACAGACACATACTCAATACTTTTCCATTATTCCAAAGATTTAAGCAAATGAATACAGTTTGTCATTGCCACACAATAGATGACACCTATGACCTTCGTTATTGATAAAGTATATCGAAGTCCATGCACCATTTAATAGTTTCATACCAACTTGATATGAAAACAGTGCCCTGTACGAAAATGAATTTGAGTCACTGTATTTTAAGAAACATTTCTCACAAAGTGAGCTAATTTATAAATGCATACTAAACTGTTTGTGTGGAGGCGAGACCATATTCATTTATCATTACCGTACTCATGTTGTTGATATTGATCAGCTAAAAATATTAACATAAGCTTTGTAGTCGATATTGGGGAATGAAGTTATGAGACTGTTAAGCATTTGTTTTTCAAAATGGGACTCCACTAACCTTATATTTTTCCACAACATTTTCAAAAAAGTGTGTTAATTCTTATATGCTTAGTAAAGTATATATTTAAAAAAAAATGCAAGTTGCGATGTGAAAAGGTGTTGGTTTGAAAATCAATATGGGACAGTTTTGCTTTTATAGTAAAGTATATATTAAATCTGATTGTTGCGATGAAAAAGGTATTACTTCGAAAATCCATATCTATATTTATCCATATGGTAGATAACTAGTTAGTTAATGCTTGGAAGATATCAGTTAACCAGCAAAATCCAACCAACGAAAAAGCATGCAAACAAAACTCATCCACCGCGATTGGTAGACGACAATTCTAGTTCCGCTATGCAAAGCCAACACAATTGGCGTAAGTGGGATATGTAGGGGAACCTGGCGTTATATTCGCTGTCGGAGCATAACGCTGCTTGGCAATTTCGGGGTTTTTTAAATTGAAATCCTTCACAGGCTATAATAATTAAACAAATGTTTAGGGACTGGGTTAACTGTCGATGAGATGATTTAACGAATTAGCACAATTATTCTTTATTTAAATTCAACTTACTGTTCAGCTTCTGATTGGGGCCAGCCAGACTAATGGGCAGAGCAACCATTTAAAAATAATCTAAAACTTTATGAGTTAACCATTTGAAATATTTTTCAACTTAATTATAGACAATTGTACTATCTTGCAAGCAAAAATCATCTAAAATTTGTGTTCTTTCATAAATTCATATTTACTATAAAACACGATGGTGCATCTTGCCCTATTTTTGTGGTACGTTTTGTTCCAAAACGGGATGTATTCTGCCCCACACAAACAATTATTTAAGCAAAATTTATGTGTTGTGAAGGTTTTAGTTTTCTGATTTCTCCTATTTTTGGCATTACTTCTCTACTGGAACAGAGCCTGTTTCTCAGCACAGTTGAGCTTTTTTTTTGAAAATTATCCATATTGGCATTTGCGGTAAGCATGAAGATCTTCGACCAGTGAGATTCGAACCCACGACCCTCAGCTCGGTTTTGCTGAATAGCTGCGCGTGTACCGCTATGACTATCTCTAATTTCCTAACAATCTACTATAATTACCATAAACCTTGGACACAATTCAACTAGATTCGTGTATTGAAACACTTCAAACATGTTGTTTTGTCTTGTACTTTCGCAACTGGTGTATTTTACCCCTGGTCTCCCTATGTACAGCTTCGCGGGATCTGTGTGAACATCGCTGTGTGATTGTGCTTCCTTCCTTGTAGATTGAGTGCTGAAATCGAAATCCACAGACCGTTTGCCAACACTAGTGGCTGGCAGACGACGACGTCGCGGAGCCAAACAGTCAGTCGTACATGGAGCTTACAACTCGCCCCAGCAAACAGTGCAGTTTGTACGCGCTCTGTCGCGCTCGTGCTGTCCACCGCATTTTGCACTCTCGTGCAAAAGTTTGAGGCCATCCCGAATAAAAACATACAAAAGCGTTTTATCTATATCTCTGTAAACACCTGTTCAATTCAAAATCTCTATCACTCATGCTAAACGCAATGAGTAAATCTATGTATGTATATTGATAAAAAACGTATTTTGTGTAATAAAGTTTTACTTAAAATTGTGTCATTCAAATTGTGTGATTCATTGTGGAAGGAATGCGAATTCACTTATGAATGAGATTTGTACCAATTTTAATACATGACAAATATTTTGATGAAAAATTAAACAATGAACTATAATCAAATACAGTTATATATTTCAAAATATTTTGCTTTTCCAAATCATTGGGGGTAGGTGGGGGTTCAAAATAATACTTCGCACTCCTCTGTGAAATTATTGAGGAGAAAAAAGTGCATCGCCCCCTCAAATCGGTGCCTATTGCTCCTGACCTTAAGGTGATTATAGAACGAAGCCACACCTCAAATTTTCAAGAGCACAAGACTTGAGAACCAAACAGCGCTTCGCCTAGAAAATCTATCCCATTGGTCACCATCAGCAAGCAAGCAATTTGATTGATTTTCAACGCGAACTGTTGTAAGATATTCTCATCTTGTGCACTAGAAAATTCAAAGTTTGGCTTCGTTTTATAATCACCTTAATGTCAAAAAATATTTGACGACGGTTTATAGCTAAACGAAGCCACTAGTGCGACTATAGGGGACTATATACAAAGCGTACACCGACCCTACATAAGAAGTAAGATTAATTCATTGCCTTTCAAATAAGCCATAAAGAGGTTAAATTAAACGAGTGTTCATAGAGATATGGACAAAACACTTGTGTATGATTTTTATGGGGAGACCCAAAACTTTTGCACGAGAGTGTACGTAGCTACAGCCAGCAAAAGTAACAACAAGTGGAAACAAAAAAAAAGAGAACTAAATTGCGCGATGTTTGTCAAATGCAAAAAAGCTCCTTCAGCATGTCCTGTTTAGAGACCGAGGGGCAGTTTCAACTACCGATAGTATCCACGCATCCCAAAGAACCAGGCGACCATTCGGCAGACCCTCGCCGTCATACATCATCCAAATGAATTGGCGTTCTTAAGCGCCGCGTGTCTTGAATGTTGGCTATGTGGTAACGAAACGTCCCCTTCTCCTTCCGCAGAGCCTTTCGCGGTTGCTTACGGATAACTTGATAAGCGAATGAGTCGAGAGAATGTGTCATGTTTGCGTCTGCATCAGACCGGCCAAAGTCTGGCGGATGGCGCGTTTGGATGGCTCGCTGGGTGTTTGGCCGGGTGTCGTCGTCTATGCTGTACGTAGAACCGAGGAAGGTACGTGTTTGTTTTCGCCACAGCTTTCGCTTCTTGAGGGCCAACACACATTGCATGCATGCTTCTCGCGTCTTGGTATTCTTCCGTTGATGAACGACGACCGTGCGTTGTTATGCTGTTAGTTTTAACGAGTTTCCAACATAACGTGCTCACACCACTCTCTCACACGGTATACTTCTATGGTTCATGAGGCTTGTTCTATGCAAGAAAGTGTGTGTGGTGAAGTTTTTCAGCAATAGTTTTGATCAGTAAGGTGTCTTAGTCTTGGTTCCCTCTAAACTGACTGTGGATGCATTTTGATAGAATAAACGAAACAATTACAGAAAAAAGAGACGTACTATTTAATGCTCAAGAATCATCATTCAAACATTCGCAATCATCAAAAATAAAACCAGTATTTGACCAGTAAATGATGGTTACTATCCTCGTATACTATATTCGAATTTCAAAACTGACAGATATTATGCATTCCCATGAAAGCTGATAAAAAATAAAAATAAAGAATGAATAATCTCAGAAGCTACCACATCAACGAAAATTCAATGTTTGCCAATGAACAGTTCGGATTCCGCCATGGACATTCGACCACTCATCAACTTTTAAGTGTAACAAATTTGATCCGTTCTAACAAATCTGAAGGCTATTCTACTGGCCTTACTCTTCTAGACATAGAAAAAGCATTCGACAGTGTTTGGCATGAAGGCTTAATCGTAAAATTAAAAAACTTTAATTTTCCAACATACATTGTTTGAATAATTCAAAGTTATCTGTCAAATCGTACACTTCAGGTTAATTATCAGAACTCCAGTCTAAGAGACTTCCTGTAAAAGCTGGTGTTCCTCAAGGCAGCATTTTGGGACCAATATTATACAATATTTTCACATCTGACTTACCTGAGTTACCTTAGGGATGTCAAAAATCTTTGTTTGCGTATGACACAGGCCTCTCAGCCAAAGGACGAAGCCTGCGTGTCATCTGTAGTCGATTGCAAAAAAGTTTGGATATTTTTTCTTCATACTTGTTATAATGGAAGATTTCTCCTAATGCTTCCAAAACTCAACTAATAATATTCCCACATAAACCAAAAGCTCTTTATTTGAAACCTTCAAGTAGAAATGTTGTCCCGATGAAAGGGGTTCCAATAAATTGGTCAGATGAAGTTAAGTATCTAGGGCTCATGCTAGATAAGAATTTAACTTTCAAAAATCACATTGAGGGCATTCAAGCCAAATGAAATAAATATGTAAAATGTCTCTATCCCCTTATTGATAGAAAATCAAAACTTTGTCTTAAGAACAAGCTTTTGATATTCAAACAAATTTTCAGGCCAGCCATGTTGTATGCTGTACCAATATGGACTAGCTGTTGTAATACCAGGAAGAAAGCTCTGCAGAGAATTCAAAATAAAATTTTGAAAATCATTCTGAAGCTTTCTCCCTGGTATAGTATCAATGAGTTACATAGAATATCCATTGTTGAAACATTGGAACAAATGTCAAATAAAATGGTTAATAATTTCAGGTAAAAATCGTTACAATCTCCTATTGCCACGATTAATGCGTCATATGTTTTGGTTAAGTTAGGTTAAGGTGAAACTCCTTTGAATCCACTAATAACTGTATAAAAGTAATGGTACACAAAAAATAATCTCCTATTTGTTGGTAATAGTGAAATTATAATTGATAAGACGTTGTTTCCAGTAGTCGCTACTTCAATTTGAGTCTTTTCCCCTTCGACTAAATAAGATTGCTTGATGTCGTACGTAACCATCAACGTATCTGACAGCCCTGCAAGCGAGCAGCCGGCGTGAAATTAGAAAAATAAAAAAAGCGAAATGCTGTGATCAAGTGATTGTTTTTAGCACGGTTTGGTGAAATTTTAAGTTGTTTTCATCAGAAATCCACTAGTAATTGTTCTTTAATTAACAAGTAGTGAAAGTAAACTGTGTAGGAGGTTCTATGTTTAGCGAAAGTGGTAAAATTAGGCGAAAAGTGTTCTTCGTTCGCAGGCGGATAAGTGTAAACAACTGTAGCAAAGTTAACCTCCGTGTGGGAAATTAGCACGGTTCATGAAATTTCCACCAGCTACTAGTGTTAAAACTACGGAAATCGTAAGGTAATAGTGTTCTGATGTCTCGTTAGCAATTTGGGAGTGAACTTAGTGTAGGTAAGTGAAATATTTTGAGAAATAATGTGGACTTCCAGAAATGTGTTTGTATATGTGAGGAAGCCATTTTCACTGCCATGACAGGGATTCCTTCCTATATGTCCTTAAGTGTATTCAAAGCGTTTTTTTTCTCTTATAAGCAAGTGAAATCAACTCACCTGTAAATAATCTGAACTGCTACGGCAAATGAAATGTAATATGTTGTTAACAACATGTTAATAAAATCTTAAATTTGTTTTACCAAATTAGGATGATAGTGTTGTCTAATAACACAGAACACCTAGATATAAGAAATGAATGTAATGTTTGGAATGTTACTGATAAATAAATTTAAAAAAAAAACAAAAAATCTCAGAAGATAACTTAGACAGGGTAATTCCTGTGGTATATTTATTTATGTTGAATGAAATCGTTCATACATTTCATATATAGCAGACCCGTACTATCAGATATCATTTCGGTACATTAGACATGTTCACTTTGAAAATCCAACATGTATTTTGTGCTAAATGATGTTATTACCAATCATGGCAAAAAAGGGAACGAAAAAGATTTATTTTATTGTTATATAACGGTTAATGTTCACTGGAACTATAAAATAATTTATTTTTGACGACAATTAAGCCTTGATAAAATATTTATACAATACACTTCGAAACACAGATATATTTTTTTCAGTAAAACTACTTCAACCGACGAATATGTATTGCCTAGTTGAACAAATGAACAAATGGAGAAGCTATAAACAATCAAATTAACTGTATAATGCCTTGCAAAAAATTTCTACAGCGTCTCCCATTTGAACTGATATTTTTTTCCGACTGCGTACTGCGATAAGAAAATAGAACTGTTTTGATCGATTCCTTGCAAGAATTTCCCATGCATCAAGATAGGCCAAGGAATTACTTTTCAGCAGCGAATCAGATTTTAAGTTGAAAATCTTGGTATATTCACTGCGTCGAGAATTGATACAGACAGTGTGCGATCAATATGGAGATAATGAGGAAATTGTTTATTTATCTTTTCTATCTACACATTACCATCAAATGCGATACATTGCAACACTTTTCTATTAAAAACTTATACAGACGCCGATTGTGTAACTTTTCCTCGAATATCATTTTCAGGTGCGTCAGTTTCTAGAATATCAATTCTATCGGTCAGTAAATTCCCTTCCCTCCCTTCTGGCGGGCACTGGTACGGAATTGCCGCGCACCATTGACCGTTGCATAGAATCTCCGCATATCATTCCGGTTCATGCTATCTTGAGCTTCAACTACCTACCACATTTTCTTCGTGCTGCCTTTTCTTTCTGCGGTGGCTTCGCTTTTCTTCGGCTCTCGCTGCCCTGTACCGCTTTCTGTTCTGTCGGGCACTGGCCACAAGCATACGGCTTCTGGAGACATTCTTCATGTATGTCACTCTCTGGCACTCTTCATCAAACCAGTCGTTTCGTCTTCCCGCGCCGTTGTTGTCACAGCTTCGTAGATAGGGTCCCACAGACTGTCGACGTCTCCAACAACGTTGATTCTTCCCAACTGCTCGTCTAGCTGCTGGCGGTACTGTGAGCTACCTCATCAGTCGTCAAGCGATGTATATTGAAGCGCAGCGTTTCAGCAACACCCTTTCAACACAGAATTCCTTGCACGGTGGATATAAACAAAAGGTTTCTATTACCCGAGCAGCACACTTGTTATAATTGACCATTATCAACTGATATATAACCTGATCTGGTCATATATAAGTTGATAATGCTCAATTATAACATGTGTGTTGCTTAGGTAACTAGCCACTCGAACTTCTATTCTTCAGATAAAAATGTTTAGGGAAAGTGTACCAGTTATGGCTATAGTGGTTTCCTATTTGGCCATATGTAATTTCTGGAAAAAATTTCACATTTTGTATATTTTTGAATGTTTTAACATCAAGATATATTTGATATCAAACTACTTTAACACACGGAATGATTAAAAATTTGAAGATAATCAAATTATCCCGTATGGCGAAATAGGGAACCAATATGTCCATAACTGGTACACCTACCCTACTTAATTTATTAATTTCAACTTAAACTAGCAACATAACTGACGAGACTTTTGACATTGAACATAACCAACACCGATAAACAATAAAACGAAAACGTAGATTCGACACGATAAGTAAGGGTCACACGCCCTATGACGACGGATAATCGATCTGCACTGGTTCGGTTTGGGCATCTGATCAGAGTCTAGTGTGTAATCCCTCTATCGCCCATATAGGATAGGTGTATCAGTTATGCCCATAGTGGTTCTTTATTTCGCCATACGTGATAATTTCATTGTTTCTAGATTTCGAAAGGTTTTGTGCGTTTTGGCAGTAAGATACAGGTTGTATCTTCATGCTAAAATATTCAAAAAGAATAAAAACGAGAAGGTTATCGCAATTTTACATAAATCCAAGTAGGGAACCACTATAACCATAACTGGTACACTTTCTCTAGATGTGGATGATGAACAGTAATGAACGTCGTCTCACACATGTTGGGTCGCCTGGTCTATGTGTGCTGACCAATCGGTGGTTGATGTACCCTAGTTGAGTCAATTTAAGCGGCGATCTCTGTATCGCAAAAGGGGTCGATATGACGAGATACGACCACGTCGAAAGCCGGACCCATACACCCAAAATAATTCGGATGGCGGATTTCCCTCCTAGCGTATTAGGTGCTAAATCCACCTATTGATGGTAAGATTCGCCTCCTAAGCGTAGACGGGCAAACCCGTCAATTGAAGTCGAGCACAGTGGACTTGAAAATTCGAGCAATCTAAATGTTTACGCCCGACCCACACAATTGCACAACCAATCCGAAGCCGAATGATGGCATCGGAAACGCACACTTAGGCAAATGGTCACGCGGCAAATGGATGGTGGACATGTCAGAGGAATGGAATGAATATTGCAATATAAAACGCTTTATATATTGCTTTTGTCACTTCTCTCATCAAGCCGTCGATAGGTTCGTGGAGTTAGTTGGAGGTCCTTGGTTCGATTCTGAATAAGCGCGAATATATATTTTGTTTTTATTTTTTGGTTCTTCAGGCAAATTTATGAAATTCAACCCGATTTCTTGTGGCGAATTATCATAATAGATTCCGGTCCCTGTATTTAGATAATCATTTTGCTTGAGTGACTATCGAAATAAGGTACCGTGTGACAAATGGGTAAAGGAAATCGTATAGAGAGGGTTCTTAAAAAAAATAAAATGAATAAGATCTACTATATTTTTCAGATTGTTTCCTACTAAATCTATGCTATATTTAAATTTAATGTTTGTGCCAAAGTTCAAGGTAAATATTGAAAATTTTGGAAACTAGTGGGACAAGTGAAAATATTGTCGTTTTAAATGACTGAACTGAAACTAAAAAAATAACAGTCAGATCTGTGATTTCAAATGGCCTCATTTGTTAGTGTATGAATACACAAAAAATCACACATAAATAATAAACATTTTGTTTTTTTTAAAACAATTTTCTTGAGTAAAGTTATTTATTTAGCAACAATGTTACTTTTATTGAAAGTAATAACATCATCGAAAATCAAACACCATTCCATTTATTTTACCGATTTTCTACTACTCATTTTATATAAAGTTAAGTTATCTCTTTTCTAAGTAATGTATTTATTGCCTTTATCGAGCGGATTTAACCCGGTCAAGAGTGTTAACATTCTTGTACCTACTGAATAAGTCATTATTTGAACCTAGTATCCAAATTCATGCGTCATCCGTTGAAGCCATTCAGAACATTACGATGTACATGTTTTTTTTTTAATTTCTTTATTAGTATCATTCCAAACATTACATTCATTTCTTATATCTAGGTGATCTGTGTTAGACAACACTATCATCCTAATTTGGTAAAACAAATTTAAGATTTTATTAACATTTTGTTAACAACATACTACATCTCCCTGGCTCTTCACCCGAAAGGCTTTGGGGTTTCACATATTTCGACATGTTGAATCCAACAAAAATAGTCCGGTTGAAAACCCCGTGTAACACATCGTGACCTTCCCTTGTTAGCTACCCCATATACCCGATTGCTCCAAGGCTCCGCCACAAGAAATTTGCCTTAGACACCAAAATATGAAAAACAAAAAAAGTATAACAGTAACTGGATTCGAAACCGCAACCTTCGGATCCTTAAACATAAACCCACACCACTCGCCTACCACAATTTTTCATGTGTGGGGTTCTCTACATCACACAACATGGAACCATCTTGTCACGGAGGACAACCTGCAAGAGGAGCAAAATACAACACCCGTTGGACAGCCAAGTGCGAGAAGGGGTGAGATGATATGTTCTATAAATATATTTTAAGTACCAACGCGGTGCTGCGGGAATTTCTTACTTATACCAGAGTCAAAATCTATATGTTTGTATATCTTTATTATCGGCAATGACTTATACATTTGCAGTGGAAATAGAATTTCATGCCGTGCGTGTTGGATTGGGTAATATATTAGGGAGAAACAAATAACACACTTGACTATAACAGTCGGGCGCTTTATAAGCAGAATTTTATCGTTGACGTTTGCTGATTGATTTACTTTTCATTTATTTACATTTTGGTCTCCTATTAGTCGCATGGTTGGGGACGGTATGAGACTCCTCGAAGTAGGAGACCCAGGGTTTGTGGGATTCGATTCTTTTGACGATGTAATATTGTAATCAAACATCTAAGTGTGCATACAGCAAACTGGATTACCGTAATTCTTTTAACAATTACTTATCAAAATAGAGGCCGTTGATAAACTATGTTATCATTTAGCGGGGAGGGGGTATCTAGCCAAAGACCACGGTCCACCCATTTGTGTTTCAAAGAAAATTCCACCATCAACTAAACCTGAAAGGTTTCATTAGCAGTCGGATGGTTCAAATTAAAAAAAAAAAGTTTTAAAATTCAATATTTCATATCTTTTTTACCAACAACTTCTAATCGTTGTTGGTAAAAAAGATATGAAATATTGAATTTTAAAACTTTTTTTTTTTTAATTTGAACCATCCGACTGCTAATGAAACGATTAAGATTTCTATGGAAATTACTATGACAAAATTTGAAAAAAAAAAATGTTCCCCACATGTTAGTACTGTAATGTTAATACAAAATTATCTCTAAGTGAAAACTAATTCTTCAAACAATAATAAGGAACACTGCAGTATCTGCAAATCTTTTTTGAGCTAATTTTGTTAGGGATTTTTGCAGAAGTTTGTCACACTATAATCTCACATTTCGCTTAATAATAGCAAACCAATTCATAAATATCTCTTCTCCCATTTTTCAAATTTCTGTTTCATTCATGAACAAAAGAAACACATGATCATTGGGCGAGCGGGGGGTTTATTCGTCAAAACCACACAAAAGCACGAGGGGGGGAGGAGGTGACTGAAAAGTCAGGAAAAATGTTCACGTGGTTTATGGACGACCCCTAAGAAAGATATGGGGATTGGAATTTCAAACATTTTTAAATTTAAAACCGCTCTTATTAGCAGTCATCTACATTTACCGTTATATTTTTTTTTGTAAAGAAGATGCAATAGTACCTAACTGGAATTTACAGAAATTACAATAAGGTTGAATTATCGCACTCAACATTTTACACCAAAGCCAGATTTTCCATATTTTTGGAATTGATATACATAAATAATAATTCTCAAAAAAACTTATGTGCACAACATAATCGCAAAATAATGGTGAACGCGTCACGAAATGATTTCTTCAACCCTTAAGTGGATTTTTTGGTGTTGGTGTTCGTTCAGAGGTTTGCCAATCCGCATAACTATATAAAACTCGTGAAGATCTTTTCCAAACAATATTTTTTCTACATCCCAGAAAATTTACTTATAATAATAATGCTCAACATATTGTCGATTTAAAGTCATGCTTTAGAGCATTCATGATGTCAAAACTATGTATCATTGCTTGACAGTTATCGAATGAGTGCAATAAAACTTATTTTAATCTGCATTTTATTATGCATATAAAAATAAACACACATTGTTTGAAAATGTATTGGAAAATGAAGTTGGTGCAGTCCCATATTGAAAAATAAAGGCATACCAGTCTCCATATGAACTTTTAATTTAAATTTCAGCTGCAAACGTGAATTGTGTTCAAGTTTATTATTTTTTGCTGATCATTAGAAGCAAAATTAGTAAGCTATGCGGTTGTGTTAAATATGTCAGGAAGAAATGTAAGGGGTCATCCATAAATGACGTAGCTATTTAGGGGGGAGGGGGATCTTTACGGGGCCCATATAGCCGTAGTGGTAAACGCGGAGCTATTCAGCATGATCAAGCTGAGGGTCGTGGGTTCGAATCCCACCGGTCGAGGATCTTTTCGGGTTGAAAATTTTCTCGACTTCCCAGAGCATAGAGTATCTTCGTTCCTGCCACACGATATACGCAAGCAAAAATGGTCATTGGCACAGTAAGCTTTCAGTTAATAACTGTGGAAGTGCTCATAAGAACACTGAGATGCAGGCTCTGTCCTCTGTTTTGTTTGACTTATAAACTTGGTTTATAAAATTATGATTCAGCTTCAAAACATTCATCAAGATTGAAAAGAAATCTGAGAAATTTTAGATTTTCTTGATAAATGCAATCAAACAGATTTTTCAAAGCTTTAAATGGTTATGTAAATATTATATTATATTCGTGTCTTAATTGATAAATTTATAAATAAACAAAATCAAAGTTTAATAAATAAATTAAAAATCAATGCTTTAACTACTTAGAGTACATTGTTTTCTCATTTGTTAACAAGTCATAAAGTCAGCCGTTTTCAAGACAATAAAATATGCTCTTTTCGGCAAATATTACATGAAACAAGATATTTATACCGTGTATTATGCATTCAATGTTGCAGGAGATCTCACTCAATCAACTCATCGATTTGTTTTGATGTATCAATGCTCTTGATGGAATAGCCTGAATATTGATGAGGACAACAGATTCGAGTGATATCGAATTGCCCTATCATTCAATTTTATTGATAACTTGGTAATTTGATATTTTTTTATTATTTAACTGTTTCATTATAGGTTGTGTAGGTTTAAAAAAGAAAGATAATGAAGTTCAGCTGAAATATTAATAGAGATAAATAATTTGTATAATAATCGCTAAAATTTCTAAACATTCCAAATATATCAAGTGTAATCTTTTCTATATCTGGCCACTGATTGCCAAATGGATTTGAATTTGGATAATAATTCATTTCGAATTAATATATTGTATTGTTCATTTTCATTGAAATCTATTTCCTAACAAAGAATAATTTAAAAAAAAACAATCCTTTAATAACGAAATTTTTGTTCTAACTAAAAATAAACTAAAAATATATTGTACCCTAACTCAACAATAACGAGCTTCATCAATCCAATCAATTTTTTTTCACATTTTCTATAGTAAACTTGTTTGGCTTGGTGACAACAGCAAAAGTAATACAATTTAGCCTATATGAAACTAGATACCAAAATTATGTAATAGGAACTGTGTTTAATAGAAACTGTTTTCCAAATTACTTTCGAGCGCTACTGTATATCATACTGTTAGATTAGATTATCCTTACATTTTAGTCAGTAATTAATATCAAATTTTGTATTGAACTTCTGAATTCTGATTTTTTGTTTCAACCCAATCACTGAGGAAAATTAATAAAAAATGCAAAGGGGGGGGGGGCCTTCCTTAGCCGAGTGGTTAGAGTTAGGGTTGTCGCAAATTAATCGATTATTTCGATTAATCGATTAATCGACTCACTAATCGATTAATTTTTCATCGATACCTGGCTCACTCAATAATCGAGATAATCGATTACTTGACGTCGATTATTTGACGATTTTTCCAAAATAAAATGTCCAATTCAAACTACGGTGATTTTCCTGTAAAACACTGTGTTGTGTAATTCTAAGTATGCTGTTTCGTTCAAGAAAAGTAAAGAAATTTCTTTACTGAATGGGTCAAGAAATTTCCTACAGAGAGCCCCATTCGAAATAACATTTCTCGCGAAACATTACTAAAGGACCTATGTACATATGAGAGATTCTCTCCTCTCTCGTTCTTTTTCGATTATAACAGTGGAATACTAATGATTTTGGGAAGTTTTTCACTATAGATCGAAAGTCAATTCCCTTGACTAGCATTTCATACAAAAAACGCAACAGAAGAGGTTAATGTGACTCAGTTATTAATGAAAGAGAAAGTAAACAAAGAGAGCCTCTCAATATTAGGTAGGTCCTTAAGTAATGTTCCGCGAGATTTCTTCTCAACTGCGTACTGCGATCAGAGAAATGTGATTTCCTGGAGCATTTCTGGGAAGAAATTCTCAACGCATCGATATAGGCGGTTCCTTTTCTAGTCATTAGCAAACCAGCCTTAAGGTTGGGTTCGAAAATTTATCGCACAGGCAATCATAAAACAACCAAAACAACGAATATGTTCATAAATCTAGCAGTTATTCATCTTGATATTTTCTGTGCATTAACTCCAAATTGTATATAAATAAGGTCGTTTTCCAAGATCACCGGTGCGAGAATTGTTTTCGTTAAACACAGTCCTATAGTCCTATACTGCCGTGAATCGCAAGGCATCCGCATTTTTGTCCAATTTTAGTTTATACAAGTTTTCAACATATATTCATATGATCTTTCAGCTACACTAACGATACTACATAATTTGTTCGGTAAAATTTGTAAAAAAAAAAACCAAGTCGAATTGCCCCATAATGAAATTTAATCTCATTACAGTCCCACTGCATAGTTTTTTAACGTATTATACAAAAATTAACGGTGTCTTGACCATCTTAATATTTATCTCAAAGGTATCAGAATGGTAAGCAAAATGGAAAAGTTGCATTCATATCCAATCATGATTCAATCTCCTGAACTTTTTAAGTATTCGTTTGGATGGGACTCACTTGCGATTCACAGCGGTATATTGTCTATCAATTAATTGGGCATGGGTCATTATGTCATTGCCTAGGCCACAAAGTTTTACTACCGTTTCCATGTTTTATACTTTACAGGGGGAAGCGTAAAATATTCTGCTCAATTTCTTTTATTCATTTTTGGAAAGATTCCTACCTTCACTTTCTTGATACCTTTTCTTGATCTTCCTAAAGTATCTCTTGAGATTCTCCCACATTTTTAAACGAATGTTTACAAATATCAAAAATTCTCATACTTTTTTTTTTGTTTTCTTTGTACATCGGGGTAATTTTTGGACATTGGCACTTAAAAGAGATAGTTCTGATATTTCCTTGCTTAAGAAAACGAACATATCCATGCTGCAAAAATCTTTCAGTGACCTCAGCTCATTATCTATGAATTTTATCCACATTCAGAAAGACGCCATATTTGGTATGGATATTAAATAGGTTATATCCAAATCCTTCATTTTATAACAAAACACGAAGATGGAACGAAATTTATATTTTTTATACAGAAGTAAAAAACATATAACCTGCGATCAATAACTAGGATCATGGAATCGGTACAGATAGGGCTACAGAAATTTCTCTAGAATTTTTAACAACTATTGCATGAAAAATTTCCAGAGTGATTCTCCCGTCAATTTATCCAGGAATTCCTAGATTAATAAATTTGTATGGATTTTTCCACAGATAAATCCAAAAATTGCTCCAGGAATCACACTGCGAAGATTTTTCCATAGAGATCTCTAGGAATATTTATAACTGTGTTATCCATGTACAGTATGGCCCATAAAAAATGCGAAATTCGTCATATCATGTTTTATGATAGTTTTTACATCGAAAATGTGAATGAAACATAAATATTAAGCATTACTTGTATTGTTTAATCTATGTATGCTCAGTTTTTTGCTTTGGACATTATTTTTATCTGTTACTTTCACCTTACCAGAGAGGAGTTGGAACCATACATTCAAATGTTATCATGCGAACGTCGAGTTCAATATCTGTGTGATGAAAGCTTCCAAAACACAAACGATGGCGTGAGATTCTTCACAGGCCTTGTCTCTAGCATACGCCCATATTAAATGATAGAATTGGTTCATACCTGGGCCATTGGAGACATACAAATATTTTCGTTAAAACGGCTCATTTTGGAGCGCTTTGATTGAACCTTCATATAAGTGTGGCAAGCGGCTCTGTTTGGCTCAAAGCCTATGAGCTAGTATTGATATAAGTTGTCTCTAACCGAAGGAACAAATTTCATCTTAAAAAAAAAGATTCCTCCTGATTTTTTTCAGGAACCGTTCAAGGGATTCCCCCAAAAAAACCTATTAGGATTCCTGCGAAAATTCCTTCAGAAATTCCTACAGACGTTACAAAGAGACTTCTTCTACGATTTCAACCAGGGTATCTAATAAAAACTTTTCCTCGGATTTCGTGGAGAAATTCTTGGAGTATTTCCTGAAAGAATTCCTGAAAACAATCTGGAGGAAATTTTTGAAGCAAACTCAGAAGAAATAACTGGAGAATTTATAATGGATGAGTTTTAACAGGCATTCTTCAAAGAATTTCATGAATAATACTTGTTGTTTTGCTAAAGAAACCCTGGAAGGAATTTCAAGATGAATTTGTTGAGGAATTATCGGTATACTTCATGAAAATCTTGTAAGAACAAATAAGGGATTCCTGAAATAAAAAACATGGGGGAATTCTAGCCGATTTTAGGGGAAATGACTGTAAAAAAAATGGAATAATTCCTGGAATAAGGCGTAGAGGAATCACTGTATAAATTTATAAAGGGAAATAAAAGGAATTTCTTGGAGAAATACTTCAAGAACCTCAAAGAGATTTTTTTAAGCTTCCGAAGAAATTCCTGGAGAATAGAACCAGAACCTAGAGGAATTTTAAACAAAATACTTGCAGCCATCTTTGAAGAAAATTCAGAAAGAGACCCATAAACAATCACTAAAAGTTCTACTGTGTACGTTTATAAAGGAATCCTTGGATGAATTATTTAAATACTTGCAGGAATTTTTAGAGGAATCCCAAAATAAATTCATAGCAAAATCCGAAGAAGAAAAGCTGTAGCATCAAAACAGAAACGACTCAAATAATTCCCAGCATAATTCTTAACCCCTCTACCGGCAGCTTCATCTTATCACCACAAAACAATATTGAAATTGCTATAACTTTTTTGGTTCTCGATATTTTTGCACCTTTTTCACAAGGTCTCAAAAAACTTTTCTATTTTTGGATTTTGTGTCGGTATTAACCATGGGTCATCAAGTTTTGAATATGTTCTGGTATTCCTTGGGGGACCGACACCTCTCATATAAAATTTCTTAGGCCGCCATTTTGTTTTTAGTCGATTTATCAAAAAAAAAAAAAAAAAAATACGGGCTTTACAAAGTCAGGTAATAAGGAGCTTAACTGAAAAAAAATATTCAAATCGGTTGAGTTCCCTTCGAAACTACAATGATGTTTTTTAAGTTTTCAAAATCTTGTCACGACCGGAGTTGTACCAAAAACATAATAGCTTGTTACTCAAAAAACGGTTGCACCGTTTTGTTTGATTTTTTTTATAACAGACTCTCGTCAAAGTATAGTTTTGAAAAGCCAATAACCGAACATGAGAAAAATCTGTAACTTGAGATATTAACGTGGGTAATTGGCTACGCGTCGGTCTCCCAAGGAATTTTGGAATATCTCCGGATCCAGATGACCAATGATCAAAACCAATACAGATTATTTAAATAGAAGAGTTATTTTGAGAACTTGTGGTGCAAATATATTGAGAAACAAAAAAGTTATAGCGATTTCAATATTCCTTCATGGCAAAAATGGAAGCTGTTCGTAGAGGGGCTAAGAAACCTCTGATACAAAATGCCTAGGGGAATCTTTGGCAGACTTTTTGAAAAAAAAAATCGCGAAGGAAATAACTGAAAAAAATCTACTGAGAATTTCTTAAGCAAATCCTGAAATATTTCCAAAAGAAATTTCTTGAAGGATTCATGAAGGCATCTCTGGAGGGGTTTCATGAGGACTCCTTGCTAGTTTTACTGGAGGAATCTCATGAGAATTTCTAGAGAACTCCCTGAAAAAATCCTTGTGAGAATTTTTTCATGGGAATTCTGTGAAAAATCTTGAGAGAAATTTCTGTAAAAATCCTGAAGGAGCCTGAGGGAAATATCTGGAACAAATCCTTTTAGAATGCATTGAGAAATCTTTAAGAGCGTTCTTGAAATAATTTAAAAAATATGATTGGGAGGAATCTTTGGAAGCATGAATAATGGTGAAATTATGGGAAAAATCCCTAAAAAAATTTTTGCCGGTAGCATCCCTGGTGGAATTCCTAAAAGAGTCTCTGGTAGAATTCTTACTGCAATTGTTTCAAAGCCAATGGCCATTTTCGCCCTCAATGCATGATATGAAATTTTTGTTTAATAGATAACCTTAACAAAGGACCAACAAAAAAATATATATCCAGGTTTCCTGAAGAAAAGGGGAAATATCCAGGTCTTACTCCAAGAATTCTACCAGAAGTTTCCAATAATATTCTCCCCTATTTTTTATTAAAATTCTTTTAATGGATTCTTAAAGGATTAAATTCTAGAAATTTATCCAACGTTTCCTCAAGGATTCTCCTTGAAGATTTCTCCAGCAGTTTTGCCTGAACATTTCCACGGGTCAACAGTCTTTCAAAAGTATTAAGAAATTTATTTTTAAACTACCGTCAAGCTACCATTCCCGGGCATTTAAAAAAATCTGCGCTTCAAAAAATTGTATATTTTTCCAAATAATTTAAAGCGAACTAGTATATAGTGGGGGACCGAAATCCGTACAGGCTCAAAATCCGTACACTTCATACAAATAGTAGGCGTTTTGTATGAAGCAGATGGATTTAGATTCATTTCTTAGATGTACGGATTTCGATCCCGTACGGTACCAATACGAAGCGTCGAACGCAGGGAAACATTTAAAATTTGTTATGCATAACAAAAAAAAAAAAAAAAAGTTTCAGCCCTATACTGCATATTTGTATCATTCGACAAAAGTAGGCATTGAATAAATGGAACACCAAGTGTGGATTTTATGGTAGTATGGGAAGAAAATAAAATTTCTAAAAATTACCATGAACTCAAAGTAAGCACTTGAGATTGACATTTTGTACAGACAATATTGCATATTAGGAGAATAGTCAGAAAATAATTCTGATTGAAATTTCATTGCTACAAAATTACGAGGCTCATGTATAATCTCAATGTGACTGCTATGCGGTTACAATTGGCAATGTGACAAAATAAATTGGTATTTTATTTTCGAATTTTCTAGAACAATCTCACAGATTTCAGTTAGTTGAGCGAAAGTGTTTATCGTCCACGGTATTAACTCGAAATTGTCAAAAATGTCCAATGTGACAAATAAGCCGTTATGGGCAGAATACCAGTCCTAGTTAAGAGTTGACATGAGAGCGGGTCAACGGATATGTATTTTTTTCACTGATTTATTTGTTCAGGACTCAGACACATGCGAGAGGAAATTCTATAAACTTCATAGATATCGTTAGGAAATTGTATATTATAATTTGTAGAATAAAAGCCCATAAACGTGCAGTATGCCGGGATAGTTAGGTATAAAGTAAAAAAAAAAACAAACGCGTATATTAATAGTAAAAATTCTATTAATTTTAACCGTTCTCCTCCTTGCAGAATTGTGAAAAAAATCAGAAGGTAGAAAACTCTGAAGTAACCTAAACAGAGCTTACCTGAGAAAACTGAATATCGATATAATGATATTAGTTATTAAAAATTCTTGAAAAATAAATTAAAACTTCATTCGAAAATCGTGACAATTCTGTAAACATTTTTAATGGTTCCGATAAATACGAATTGTTTTACAAGTTCTTTAAGTTCTTCTCTACAATTAACCATAAATCAAAAAATCACAAATTTCAATAGAAGCTCGATCCATTTATTCTCCAGGAATAAGGGAAGCAAAACAGAAATTTTCTACAAAGCTCGTTCATGTATGTTCTGCATAAATAGGTCAGTTATATGTGTTTTTTTTTATTTCCATAATGGAAATCATGAAAAATGGGACAGGGAAGCATAACGAAATGGTATACTAATAACATACTTAAATTCATCTTGATAAAAAAAATAACTTAAAGAAACAGTTTACTGAGCCATGAACCTCAGCTTTATGTTTCGAAAATTGGATAAGTTCTATTAAATTTAAGAAGAATTTCATCGTGCACCTCGATCAGAATTCACAAGGATTTTTCTTTTGGGAGTAATTTTCAAAACTGTCTTTCAATTAAATTTCGGACATGAAATATAAAATTTCGTAATAATTTAAAATTTTACCACAAAAACATTGTGCTAATAAATGAAACCAACTTTAAGGATCACAAAACCTGCTAACACTTATTGTCATCATGTTTAAAACTTAGTATTTCACTTTGCCCTGCCTGTTTTAGCTTACTCCGGAGTACCTTATAGCAGTAAGAACTCATACTTACAGAAAAAATGACGATTAATTCGATTAATCGAAAACTACTAGTCGATTAATCGTTATTGATAATCGACATTCTTGGACTGTAATCGATTATCAACTAATCGATTAATTGAGATTTTGCGACAACCCTAGTTAGAGTCCGCGGCTACAAAGCAAAGCCATGCTGAAGGTGTCTGGGTTCGATTCCCGGTCGGTCCAGGATCTTTTCGGGTTGGAAATTTTCTCGACTTCCCTAGGCATAGAGTATCATCGTACCTGCCACACGATATACACATGCAAAAATGGTCATTGGCATAGAAAGCTCTCAGTTAATAACTGTGGAAGTGCTCATAAGAACACTAAGCTGAGAAGCAGGCTCTGTCCCAGTGAGGACGTCAATGCCAAGAAAAAGAAGGGGGGGGGGGGTGCTTGATATGCTACGTATTTTCCAAGGGGAAGTATCCGCATTTGTGACGAAACGGTACGAGAGGGAAGGGGAGTGTAAAAAATCAGTGAAAAATGCTACGTTATTTATGGACGGCCCCTAATAGAAAATTATAAACATTTGTATGAAAGAAAAACTTCAAAGTTTGAGCGCTTTTTTCTCAGTGCCTACTTTTTTCAATATGGGCCTTTATGGACAGCATAAGTTGTTCTGAGAAAAACTTTCTTATCGAAAATGTCTCTGAAATTTTGTCCTGAACAACTAATTCTTATCACAATTCATAGATAGTCAAAATTAAAAATGATAAAAAAAAGATTATTGCGTTATATAAAAATGAAATTTTGTTTTCATATTTTTCATGATAAAAAAAAATCAGTATATATGTTCTCTTGACCTCTCCAAACGGTTTACTACAATCTCCCCACTGAACGTTCTGTTCTAAAATCAACATATCGGTGCCATAATTCTTAAAATAAATTGCTTGCAAAAACTAATAGCCAATTTGCAGAAGTTGTTCTTGAGTCAAAATGATCGATTCATCTATAGAAAACTCTTTTACTATTATACTAAAACCATGGTTAAAATTTAATCCCATATATGGGGCACGGTTTCTTATAATCGGCTCATTCTGGGTAGCATTCATCAGCATTGGATCGATATTTTTTTATCAATGTGAAAGTAGAACCGTGATCTTGTTTTCTTTGAATAGCACCAGCAAAAGATTCCACAGAGTTTTCATGTTTTAAAGACTATTCATTTTATAAAGAGGACACCTTGTTTATGCTATATCTTTTTTATCATGTATATAAAATCCCAGAGTTTTCTGTCTGTCAGTAACGCTTTGAAAGGTTTCATTGAGCAGCATACAACAGCAATTTAGGAGCACAACAACAGTCAAATTAAGAGCACTGCAAAAGTCCATTTGAATGTAACAACATTACAATAGGGTCCTGAAGCCCTGTCCCAATTTTAGTGCCAAACGCTTACGTTCAGGCCAAAAACACATGTTTACTCAATTTTTTAATGTTTTTCATTTGTTTAAGTACAAAAAACATTTTTTTATGTTTTTATAGATTTTGTCACACTCCTTGATTTGAACTCAAATTTCGGGTGTATTTTGTTTCCCGTGTCCCTTGCTATCTGACAACAACTCCAGTGTTAAAACTAAAACCCCTGTGATATTTTTGTCGACTAAGCGAACGTCAAACATGATCTCAAGTGTCAAGGTTCATTTATGGATCCAATTTTGAAATTAAAGTTTAAATATGATATATCCGTTATTTGAGCGAGAAAAATTGCTAAAGTAGTTGCAGTAATATGATCTTTCGTGTTATTAAATGAAAACAAGATTTATTTAACCATTTTAGGACCCTATTGCAAATTGTGGAGCACTATAACAGCTATTGCACAGGGTGTTCTAGAGTTTTCCGGAGCTTTGTCCTTCCTAATTCGTATAAAAGTCACGATCTTTTTATCATTGTAGTTTTCCGGTTTTATGAACTTGGACGGTAATCAAAATGTAAACAAACCAACTTTATGCTGTTCGACCGCACTTAAATTCCGATGCAAGTTGAAAATGTGATTCATTACGGGTTTCGTCATTTCAATATAAGGTTCAAAAACAAATAAGATATTTGCAAAGGAAAGATAAACATGATTGTGGGCCGAATATTCTAGTTTTTTTTTATTTACACAACCTTCTTGAGTCGATGTTCCATGGTTCGATATTGACTTATGAAGGCAAAATAAAAATATTTTTTTATGGTATAAATATAATGGTCCCCGAAAAGAGCTTTCCAAAGCATTCCTGTTCGATGACTCGATATATTCACTAGTCGATAGTCCCCTAATTACAATTCGATTCGTTTTAAATCGTTGTCGATCGCCATCGCAGCACAAAGATCTATACAGAATTTGTAGCACTGGTTAATCGGGATTCAATAGAATATTCTAGAATTTTCAGTCAGATTCTTCTCTCTAATTTAAAGCAGCTTCTGGAACTTTTGAAATATTTCACAACAGCATTTAAGGCTGTAATTATTTCAGATCAGAATAACGGCACTATAACAATGGAGTATGGTTAGAGCATAAATTTGGGCGATATTGCGTTCATAAATATCATGCGTGTCTCAGCTTATTATTCATACACTAATGGCATATTTATCAACATAGAAATTTCTCTGTCCATGTTATCATTTTGCAATTGAACATAAACATTATTAATCTTTGAAAGAGGTTTTTGCTTGAAAATTCTTATGGAACGTGACTAGCCACGCTGGGTTAGCTAGTTTATCAATGAAATCATAATCGGTTTTCTGTGCATCGTAATACTATTATTTTCCTCTTATATGGAAATATAAGATCTTACAAAGAAGAACAAAGAAGTTTCGACAAAATCTTCCTAGAAAAGATGTTCTTCAAACTTAAACAATATGTTTCACATACCAAAAATCCGAATTTTTATGAATGAATTGTGTTTTGGTATACTCAACTATTATACTTGGCTCCAGACCTACCAATCTTTGACCATTCTAAACATTGTTCCTTATTCGTGTGAATTATAATTATTTTGATGGATTTTTTGTTATAACACCATCGTGCAATAATATAAACGTCTAACGATACTGTATACAGAAAACCGATTACGATTCTATTGATATATTATAAAGATATAGCATGCACAAGGTGTCCACTTTATAAAATGAACAGTCCTTAAGTAAGTTCTACAATAGAGAATGTGGCTACTCTGGTAGGTGATAAATTATTATGAATATACATTAAACTTGTTCAACATACGATGATTAACGCTTTAAAGGAGACTTGACTGTATATCTTTATTTTGCTGGGGATAACACATGTTCACATGTTTATCAACAGCATGAGCAATCATGCATATGAAACGTAAAACCACATCGACTTTGGTTACTCTTCACTTCAGTAGTAAGTTTGGAGCAGTAGATACACAGTGTGCTAGTCGATCCGATGATTATGGTTCGAATCTGGTTGCACCCTCTCGGTTTTTTGCGTATTTCCATACTTCCAATACATGCACTTAAAAGAGGCATATGTGTGGAAGTTTTATTTTTTAATACATGTGTTGGTGATGCACGCACATGAAAAAAAATACACATGCGACATCAACCAGGATCGATCCATGGTCACGAGCGTGAGAACCAAATACTATACCACAGCACTAAACCCGCTTGTTGGTATGCGTGGTTCAAAAAGCATATCAAGTTGTACTTCCCCATTTGTACCGTAAAAACTGCTCGACTCAATGACCGGATTATCTGCCTATCAATAGACGCTCAAAAACGTCATGTCGCTCAGAAGAACACTTTTCCGCCATCAATAGACGCAGAAAACGCCTATAATGACGGTTTCAACTTTTGGGTGTACTAATCATCTCATTGAGCCAACTCATTATGAGTAGTGTGGCACAAACAAGGCAACAGTGCGACGCTAAAAATAAAATCTATCACTGTTGTTCGTAGGCATGCTTAGGAGAGTCGAATTGGGCATCTCAGAGAGCCGAAGGACGTGTAGGGTTGTGAAGGAGAAAATGGGGTCGTGACGGACTTTGGTTTCAGGTTGGCCGATTGCGCTGCAGAATCGTTACCCGTTCTGTGGCGTAGTTGGTTAACGCGCCCAGTCTAGCGTATTGGGAGTCGTGGGATCGAAGCCCACCAGAACGATTCTATTATTTTTCACAATCTTACATCTCAATTTGTCCAAATTGACTTTTGTGTCTACGACCTTCAGATATTTACGGAAATAGCTATTAGAAATACTCGCAGTATTCCGGGAGCATTTTTTGGGATATTTGAGGAACTTTATCAGTTTTTGAGTAGGGTAGAAGCACCGGTTTTGGCCATACGCCAGTTGTAGCCATAGTGGATTATACACCGTTTTATATAGCAAATCAGCATGGAACCTTTTGTGTTTTGTAGTTCAGTTTTGATATTTTACACGGATAATATGGATTAGCTTGCATTTGACATATTTGTAGTATAAATACGGCTTTCCATTTAATTTTTAATAACATTTCCTCTTAGGCTGGCCAAGTCCGGTGCTTCTACCCTAATCCTTTATCACATTTTTTTGTATTAAAAAAAACGTCTCTGTATTCGCCTAGAAAAAGAAAGAAATTCATGGAGAAATCACTGGAACAACTCAATTAAGAAATTTCTTAAGAAATTCCTAGTAGAATCAATAAAAGATTTCTCTCTACATAACAATCTTGAAGAAATTCAATAGTGCGTGATTCTAGAATAAATTCTTGGAGAATCTTCTGCAGAAGTTTATTATTAAATTGTTGTAGAATAATCCAAGAGTACTGTTGTTTCGAATATCTGCATTATTTTTGGAATAATTCCTAGAGTATTCCACGAATAACTACCAGATTGCTCTGCAAAAAAAATCATGACGAATGATTTATGAAGGAGTCTCTAGGCAAACTCTTACAATAACTTCAGTAATTATTTAAAAGTGTCGTAGGCATATTTACTTGAAGAATTCATAGAAAAAATCACTTGAAATCTGGGGCACATAATAAGATAAAGTTCTTTATCAAAGGTTCAGCAGAATTTATGGATACACGAATTTTTGGATTTTTTGATTAGGGTGACCATTTCCGAAATAGGGTGACCAGAAAAATCGCGATATTGCAAAATTTTTATTTTTAAAAAAATTATAACGCTAAAGATTTTGACTTTTTAGGAAAAATATAAAATTTCACAAAAACTGTGTTTTTTACATGAAAAAACTCAACAAAAACTGAATAGTTGAAATTTTAAGCTTTCATTCCATACAAAAAGATTGGAAATCGGTTAAGCTGTTCAAAAGTTATAATTTTTTTAAACATTACAAATCTAATGCGCTGAGACCTACAGTGTGTGCCGATAAAAAATGACTGATTTTTTTTTCAAAAATATATATCTCAAAAACTAAAAAACATACATCACTGAAAATTTGACAGTATACGTAAAATTTTCTGAACTTTCAAGAAAAAATGAGAACAGCGATAGCCCCTTTGGTCCCGAGGCCTTCAAAACACGAAAAAACGGAAACTATTGAGTTTTTTCATGTAAAAAACACAATTTTTGTGAAATTTTATATTTTTCTGAAAAGTAAAAATCTTTAGCCTTCATTTCGTCTAAAAAGATTGAAAATCGGTTGAACGGTTCAAAAGTTATAATATTTTTTTAAAATAAAAATTTTGCAAATTCGCGATTTTTCTGGTCACCCTATTTCGGAAATGGTCACCCTAATCAAAAAACCCAAAAATACGTGTATCCTTATTTCGGATAAGGAACAAAATAGCAAATTTTCACGGAATTCGGAGACCCACTAGATCGGTTTTTCATGGAATGGCTGATAGATATACACTGAGAGGCAAAATAAAGTGCCCACCTCACCAGTTTTCGAATTTCTCTCATTGATTTGGTTCACATTAAAGTTAACACACTTCAATCTTTTTTGATATTTTATTTTTGATATTCTTTTAAAGTTGCACTTACGAAATTTTGATAAAAAAAGAATTTTACTCAAAGAAAAAGAAAATCAATTTGTGTTGAAAAAAAATAGTGACGAAATAAAGTGCCCACTTCCTCCTTGGCCCCAGAAAAGATGATTTAAGAAAAATAAAAAGCTATTTAATAATTAATGTGTCCTCCTTTGGCCTTAAGGACTTGCTGGAGGCGTTTCGGCATGCTTTTCACCAGGTTTTGTAGGTGTTGTGGTTCAAGTTCTTCCCAGGCGCGCTCCAAGGCTTCAAAATAATTATTTTTGTTGGTAACACCAGTTTTGTCAACCCTGGCATCGAGAATCGCCCACAAATTCTCGATGGGGTTGAGGTCTGGGCTTTGTGGAGGCCATTCCAGCGGTTTAATCCGACAAGATCGGAAGAAAGACTTGGTCTTCTTGGCAGTATGCTTCGGGTCGTTGTTCTAGAGAAATATGAATTTCTCTTCAAGGCACGTCTGGATCAGCGAAATCTCCAGATTTTCCCGCAAGATGTTGATGTAGGAATCTGCCTCCATTATTCCGTCGATTTTCACGAGGCTTCCTACTCCACTCCATGAAAAACACCCCCAGACCATCACATTTCCTCCTCCATGCTTCACCGTTCCTTGGATGTGGCGCTCTGCACCACACACGAGCCCGCCGCTTTCGGTTAAACAGCTCGAGCTTCAGGTGCGCTACATCCAAGGAACGGTGACGCATGGAGGTGTGATGTGATGAAATGTGATGGTCTGGGGGTGTTTTTCGTGGAGTGGAGTAGGAAGCCTCGTGAAAATCGACGGAATAATGGAGGCAGATTCCTACATCAACATCTTGCGGGAAAATCTGGAGATTTCGCTGATCCAGACGTGCCTTGAAGAGAAATTCATATTTCTCTAGAACAACGACCCGAAGCATACTGCCAAGAAGACCAAGTCTTTCTTCCGATCTTGTCGGATTAAACCGCTGGAATGGCCTCCACAAAGCCCAGACCTCAACCCCATCGAGAATTTGTGGGCGATTCTCGATGCGAGGGTTGACAAAACTGGTGTTACCAACAAAAATAATTATTTTGAAGCCTTGGAGCGCGCCTGGGAAGAACTTGAACCACAACACCTACAAAACCTGGTGAAAAGCATGCCGAAACGCCTTCAGCAAGTCCTTAAGGCCAAAGGAGGACACATTAACTATTAAATTGCTTTTTATTTTTCTTAAATCATCTTTTCTGGGGCCAAGAAGGAAGTGGGCACTTTATTTTGTCACTATTTTTTTTTCAATACAAATTGATTTTCTTTTTCTTTGAGTAAAATTCTTTTTTTTTATCAAAATTTCGTAAGTGCAACTTTGAAAGAATATCAAAAATAAAATATCAAAAAAGTTTTAAGTGTGTTAACTTTAATTTGAACCAAATCAACGACAGAAATTTGAAAACTGGTAAGGTGGGCACTTTATTTTGCCTCTCAGTGTATCCATAAATTCTGCTTGGAGGAATCTTTTTAGGCATCCTAGGAATGGTTCCAGTTGAAATCAGTGAAGGAATTCCAGAAAAAAAAACATTCAATTCTTGGAGAACTTATTTGAAGAATATCAGAAGAATCTAATAAACCAAACCTTAACATTTCTTTAAGCATTTGTTATTGAAGTTTTCATAGAAAACTGAAGTGAGTAGCAGGCTATACAAATATACGATAATGAGAAAATATTTGTTTTAATATTGATCCTCAATATAGATATATAGCTAGCTCACTCAATTTCGATTTATGACTTTATTGAGTGATAGCAAACGTTTGTATTGTTCTGACTTGGTTTTGATTGGTGGTTGAATCTTTAAGAATGGTTTTTATTTCATAAACCATGTGTTTAATAAAAACTGCAAAAATAAATAAGAGCCAAAAAAAAGTCACGTTCTAGCGAGGTTAAAAAATACGTTATACCAAGTTACGTTTTAAAAAGGTTACGCTATATCGAGGTTACGTTACATCGAGGTATGACTGTACTTCGATAGAATAAGTTTGTACTCATATAAATATATAACCGTGTTAAGAACATGTTTCTAAACGTCTCGATTTTATCTCCAATACAAACCTAAGGTCACCTTTATATCACCAGAATGGCTGAGAATCACCTGAAATGGTTTAAATCACCGGAATGGCAGAAAATTTGATAGAACTTCAATTTCATAATAATTGTAAAAATGTTATGAAAGATTGGTATTGCAACAGTTATGTACTCCATGAAATCAGGATGATTCCGGAACTATAACTGAATATACCAAATACAATTTCTCCATACCTTATTCAATCATATCGACCCGTAACGCAGATGATAAATTGGACTAAGTCAATGTTCGGACTTAACTTTAATCATTTTGTAAGATGGAGAAGAGTAGGTGTTCTTCTTAGTTTTAGAATAATCATGCGAGAATGTTGGGGTGAGTGCCAGATACGCGTGATACTCGTGAATGAACTTTTGGGGGTGTCACAACCATGTTTTTTAACGGCTTTGTACTGAAGGACAGTGTTGCTCAGACTTTTTTCCCCGAAAATAACATTTTCCGAACTACGAAGCCACAAACTACTACAACCATGCTCTATCCTCCTAAGATAGAAAAGCAGATGGTTAAGCTTGAGTACTGCACGCAAAATCGATCAATTTTGATCCCAGAGAGCCACAATTCAAGTTTCGGTTAAATGAAATGAGTGAGTGAGTGAGTGCGAATCGTTTCACCGAAACTTGAATTGCGGCCCACCGAGATCGAAACTGTCGGATCCCATGTTCAACACTCAAGCCCAACCACCTCCCCCTCCAACTCAAGAATACAACGCACAGTTATAACAGTTCATGGCTTCACAATTCGAATTTCGGGGAAATGAGTCTGGTCAACACTGCTGACGGATGGCTTTAACAATCGAAATGAACTATTTTTTTTTTCTGAGTGAATGATTAGAAGTAGTTGTATCCAGAAAAATCGTTCGGTTTTTCAATTTGTAGTTTTTATGCCAGACTTAATTGGGATATGGCCTGATATGTTGAATTATTTTATAAGAATGTTTGGGAAAGAAAATCAAAATTTTATTTGTTTGGAAGTTAGATTTTCAACGGTTGTTGTCCCTCAAATTCAAACCATAAGCAACACAAAAGATGCATTGTGTTTGATAAAAGGACTACTTATGCAACTTCCTGTTTTTTTTTAATCTGACTTTGTTGTTGTAGGCTCTATCGCCAATGATATAAGAAACAAACGAATACATCAACCAAGATACACATCGTCGGGTCATCGTCCCATATCCGTAAATAGGAAATAAATCGACGACAAGGTACGGATCGGCTTTTGTTTGTTTATGTTCTTCATTTTCTCCGTTGTTCTCTTCTAATTGCACCGATGTCCTTCATCAGGAGTCCCCCTTTGCTTTTATGTTTACTTGACTGCCATCGGGACACTTTTTGTTTCATTATTTCCCCTTTTTGTCATGTCCTGAAACACATTTTATTCTTAACTATGATGACGGTCAAGGTATTAATAGGTGCTCCTATTCATCTTACTGCGAGTGTCACACATGGACTCTGAGAGGAGAAAGAAAGCGGTGCGTGACTTGTGCAATCCACCCGAGAGAACGCCACGATTGAATTTAGTTTGAAATTCTCAAACGGGTCGCAGCGTTCCTGGAACTGGTCAAACGAGAATGGATAAGTCCTTTAAATCTTAATAAATGTTAGCTTAATTGATATTTAAAACTATTTTCGACGGATGAGTGAGCACCGGTTTTCTGGAACCACACGGCTACTGTGTATAAAAATGACGGTTGATGATTCGCAGTCATTATGGTTTGATGGCTATTGTTTGGCCATTGCACGAGACCAGTTCGTCAAGCAGGATTTTGTCAACGGATCTAAAAAAATTGAAGACAAGGCAAGCAAATTATTTGCGGTGCATTGCATATCATGCCATTGTAACCATAACCCGAAAGATCTTACACATTCTCCAAAATGAAGATAACCGTCATCGTTTTACAGATTTTCTGAACCAACTTTTTGCCCCAACTGAAGCAATTTTCATGAAAACCTATCACTGAACTAAACTTCCTATTTGGAATGCCATTAAATGTTTTTTTTTTGTTTTTGAAATTTAAATGACACTAGCTGATAATGAATCTTTGAGCTGTTTAGTGGAATACCTATAAGTAAATGCAAACCCGAATTTAGTACTATACCATTAAATTCCACTTGACAGATACGCGTATTTCGACCTCAACTGTAGCGCCGTGCTCAGTGCACATTGGTCCCAAAGCCATATCTAGGAAGACAAAAATGATTGCGCCTAAACCGTCAATTTTAGATATATGGTGTCTTCGGCAAAGTTTCTCCATATTTTTCAGACATTTTTTTCAAAGATGTGAAATTAGGGTGGCCCACATGGTTTCCGAGATCAGCACATAAACTTTTTTGCTGACGCATTTAGGACTACACAATGTTCTACAATAATTTAGAACAATCGATTTGGAGCAACTTTGCCGAAGAACCCAAATTTCTATCTCTTATGGTTCGCGAGTTATGATTTTTTTAACAAAAAAGTTAGGGTGGTACTAAAAAATCATTTTTTTCTTGATAACTTTTTATACGATAATTTCTCGCAAAAACTTTGTTCCGAGCACTTTTAGAACTTTTGATTGCGCAACTTTTTGCCGAAGAAACTACTGTTCTATCTCTTATTGTTACAGAGTTATCAGAAATTTTCTTCGAAAAAATGGTTATTTTCAAGTGCCGATATCTCCGAAAGGCGCAAACGGATTTTCAATCTTATGTCGCCATTAGAAAGATTATTTCTTTTTCTGTTTATGGTGAAAAAACTGTGAGGACGTTTTTTGTTTGAAAAGATTGACAAAATTTTGAAAATGATATGTTTTTCAACCGGAAATTGTCCATAACTTGAAAAATATTCGAGATAGCTCTTTGGAGCCTTCAGCAAAAATGTGCAAAATTGAATGTTCTGAGAGTGCTTCATACGAAGTATTCATAAAAATCATTGCTTTAAGATATATTCACCATAATCCGAATTTTGTATGGTAGAGATAGCGAAAAAAAGAGATATTTGCTGGAACAACCGGAATAACTGTATGTAAAGTCATTTAAAATTGAAAATATATGTAATGAAATAAGATCGATCACAGTAAGCGAAATGTTTGGAGTTATGGAAAGTTAGTTGCTGAAGCAGTTTTAACAGTGATCCATGAAATATTAATCCATAAACGGTGTCTTGTTATTTCACGCGACATAATGTTTGTCCAGCTAACCTATGCCGTGGTTGGTTATAAATTGCTACCGCTTCGGCTTACTAAGCAGAAGGTCATGCGTTCAATACCGGTCCCGTTTATTATATCATCAACCCCAAACGATAACAAAACGTATACTTTGAAGAATTCCTTCAAATTACCAAAACCTTACTTCCCGTGATATCCTCCCATATAAACATAGAAGTATCTGCAATTATTCTATCTGGGCATCCAACTTATCCCATTCAATTCAATCATCCAATAAATCTGCCACAGCTAATTAGTCAGGGCAGCATTCGCCTGTTGAAGAATACATGAATCTTGTACAAGAGCCAGATATAAATCCCAAATATCTAACTAAGGTAACGAACCAGAAGGTGGGCCTTGATCACTTGAAAACTGCTTCAGCAAATAATTTTCCTTTTTTGTTGAGTTGTCCTTAGATTCCGCTTACTATGATCGATATCAATACATGTGTATTCAATTTTAAATGGCATACATACAGTTATTTCGATTGTTCTAGCAAATATCTCTTTTTTCGCTTTCTTTACCATATAAAATTCGGTTTATGGTGAATATATGTGTAAGCGTTGATTTTTTATGAATACCTTCTATGAAGCACTATCAGAACATTCAATTTTGCACATTTTTGCTGAAGGCACCAAAGAGCTATCTCGAATATTTTTCAAGTTATAGACAAATTTCGGTTAAAAACATATTATTTTCAAAATTTTGTCAATCTTTTCAAACAAAAAACGTCCTCACAGTTTTTTCACCATAAACAGAGAAAAAAATAACCTTTCTAGTGCCGACAAAAGATTGAAAATCCGTTTGCGCCTTTCGGAGATATCGGCATTTGAAAACAACCATTTTTTCGAAGAAAATTTCTGATAACTCTGTAACCATAAGAGATAGAACAGTAGTTTCTTCGGCAAAAAGTTGCGCAATCAAAAGTTCTAAAAGTGCTCGGAACAAAGTTTTTGCGAGAAATTATCGTATAAAAAGTTATCAAGAAAAAACTGATTTTTCAGTACCACTCTAAGTTTTTTGTTAAAAAAATCATAACTCAAAAACCATAAGAGATAGAAATTTGGGTTCTTCGGCAAAGTTGCTCCAAATCGGTTGTTCTAAAACATTGTAGAACATTGTGTAGTCCTAAATGCGTCAGCAAAAAAGTTTATGTACTGATCTCGTAAACCATGTGGGCCACCCTAATTTCACATCTTTGAAAAAAATGTTTGAAAAATATGAAGAAACTTTGCCGAAGACACCATATATCTAAAATTGACGGTTAAGGCGCAATCATTTTTGTCTTCCTAGATATGGCTTTGGGACCAATGTGCAGTGTCGTGACTAAAGACGGCCTTACAGTTGAGGTCAAATTACGCGTATCTGTCGAAGGATACAAACTCTAGTGGAATTAAATGGTAAAGTACTAAATTCGATTTTCAATTTACTGACAAAATTTAGTTTTGAATTTTTGATGATTGCTGATGGTTGAATAATGGATTCTTGAATCTGTTCTCGCTGCTCAGCATTTTATTTTTCGCTGTAAAAGTTCGGCAGGTATTTCGGTGATACTGATACCGTAATCCGGGGTATCATTGATCAGCGGGGTAACAATGATCGGAATGACTCATCTCGTAAAAAGTTTGCATTATTATTTATTGATAAAACATTTCCAAACCATGAATGGTGCTTCTCTTTCTTATATTCATAAGCTAATGAAAGTGAAGATTTTTGCGAAAATTGCGTTTACCTTATACGTAAATTTGTCAACTTTTCGAAACAATGATTTTAATGGTTAAAAATGATACTACCAAACATTCATGTCTCACATAAGTTCTGTAAACAATATGAGCAAGGAGAATGCGGTTCTTACTAAAAACGGCATCGCCGAAAACGATTCCGTTGTCAAAACTTTCATAAGTATGTTCAATTAGGCAACATTACCGAATTATTGCTAAGAATGTAAATGTCCCTTAGGAAATTGCCTACCTTTAGGCGTATTCCGTGGTTCGAGGTGTTTTTAATTTTAAAATAACTCAAAAAATAAATGACTTGTAAGCGTTTGGCCTTCATATTCGGCTTCAGGGATCATGATTTAAGTTAGTAACGACATTTTCAATATTACCGAACGTTTTTTACATAAGTGATCAATGTTACCCTATACAAACTAAATCAAAAAATCGCTTAAAACATATATTTTAACAATCTTAAATCGTTCAAAAACCAAAATAAAGTATACAGTCAGGAGCTATAGATTGCAGTACTTATTTTAAAAATATAAAATTTGCAACATTCACATTTTCAAACGAAATATTTAAGAAATATTCTAAAAAATGATCAATGTTACCCCGGATTACGGTACTTTTCACAATACTTCGGTATAAAATTATAGGGTAAATTTGTTATATACCGTGGTCGGGGGTACACGTGTCTAAGCTGAATAAAATAAACGAGATCTCAACTGTTGGGTTCTCAGTGATCCGTTTACCGAGATCGATATCTAAAATTAAGTGTGTAAGCAAGATTTTACCATAACACATCTTTTTACCTAGTCTACGTAAAAGAAATAATTACTCAAGTCATCCTTTCGCTACAAACAAAAGATCAACCAACGCAATGATATCCTCGCTCATAACGAACAAATTCAATTTGGAAAGTTGCTAAACTTCGGCAGTATTTACGGCATCCGCAACGGTCAGACCGCGACGGATGCGTGTTGTTTGCCCCAAAGGACAGCCTGCTGCTGTACACACATCTGCAGTGGTCATATCGAGGCGGCCGGGCACAGGACACTGGAACCGAGGCAAGTGATAATAAAAAACCACACAAATCAAATTTATTTTCTGCAATTCGTCGATATCTGAGCTTGGACTTGGGCAGGCCGGCAAGAATGCGGTGACGGGTGGTCAAGACGATGGCGATTTTTATGACACAGAGGCACGCGAATCTCTGAACTACTTTCGCCACGAGTCACAACAGCAGAACAGCAAAAATGAGTTGGCGCTGACGCGAGGTCCGAAGATGTGCCAAGAGTTCTCAGGCAGCGCTGGTTCTGGATTAGATCTGTGCGCCGCCAACGCCGATTCAGTTTACTTCAAGTCGACGCCTTATGAAGTTTTCAATTTTGTACTTTCGCGTAGATAAATTAATCAGCTCAAAATAGGTGTTTTTTTATATATTTTAATTATATTAATGCTTCAGAAAATATGTTGGCATCGTTTTAATATTTCCTACAGGAATTTTTATTCATGGATTCTTTATGTATGTAGATAGCTATAGCGGTAAACACGCAGCTTTTCAGCAAGACCAAGCTAAGGGTTGTGGATTATAATCCCGCCGGTGGAGGATCTTTCGAATCGGCCGGTCGATAAGTTTTCCCAGACAACCAGAAGTCGCATAAGAATTAACGCAAAAACTCGTTTGCTTGTACAAACAACATCACACTCGCACAAAGCGATGACAGAAATCGTTTGAATGACGAGTTTCCTCGCATAAAACGCTGTTTTCTGAGTTCATCAGTTCATTTTGTTTCGTCCCGTATACTCGTATAAAGTTAGTCGGGTCAATCCGTTGCAGTTGTCAAATCAACTTTGTTATCACAAATTGAGTCGCATAAGAGTTCACATTAATTCGCAATAAAATCTACACACTCGCATTGCATGCTATTTTTCATCATATAAAATATGCACATATATCGCCCCCACCTTTGTACGTATAAGGCCTTTTCGCGACATCTTATACGTGAAACTTTGCACATATAAGCATCGCATAACGTTAAAGGTGATTTCATTATATGTACATTCTGGTTGTCTGGGTTCTTGATTTGCCACGACATGAAGTATCTTTGTACTTGTCACATGGTATAGACATGCAAAAATTTTTAATCGGCAAAGGAAACTCTTAGTTAATAATTATGGAAATGCACATAAGAACACTTACCGTCGATGGGGGTGACAATGGCTCTACGGAGTGAGATTGGGTCAAAACAGAAAAATATGATTTATTAAATATTTCAGCTAATAACGCTGATATTACTACAATTTTAGAATTCATATGTTAGGGAACATATTATTACACATAATTCATCACAATATACATTTTTAGAAAAAGTAGTTTTTGTTTACTATATCAATAAACTTGTATGTTGAAACTAGATAAAATTTACAACATTAAATTTCTCCTGTGCAAGGTACAACGCATCGTCATATTAGTAGAAGGTTGAAAGTCTTTTCATTACACTTCACACGTATTTTCCATAATCCATTTGATTTTTCAACAAAAATTTCATTTTTTTAGTACAGTCTCTAAAACTTTAAAAATGGGAGTGAGATTGGGTCAAGCAAGAACGATACAGAATTAAATTGCAAGACCACTTTTTTTACATTTTACGGTGCCAGTTGATCTCATTCCTCATTAAGATGTGTTTATTCTTTTTAAATACAGCATCTCTGAAACATCAAATAAGTCTACTTGAGGATTCCGTGCATTGAATAACAATGCAAAGCATTTTGACAACTTCTAAAACCAGCAACTGTGTTTCGTGCGCAGCAACATTTTATCAAATAGATTTTTTTTAATTAATTATTTATTAGTGTTTTTATATTATAGAAACATCTCACGAAATAACAAATGAGTTTTATCGTTGAATTACCGTGATTATGACGTCAACATCTGCCTGAAATATATTGATCGTGGAATGTCGCACCGCAATTTTACAAGAAAATTTATGATAAAAAACAAGAAAATTTATGTAAACTTGACGATAAATGCTGGGGTTACATATTTTTTCTCATAGCTCTTCAAATTTATAATCGTTTTTTAAAGCAGATTTATCATACTTGTGAAACATCTTACATATCTTTTCGTCTAGTTTGCATTATATATTATCAATATTTTTTAGCTGTGGATGGTTTTGTAGTCATATTCTTAAAAACAAGTTATTTCACTTACAGTGACCCAATGTCACCCCCTCTGTGGGGTGAGATTGGGTCATTTTTCATTCACTTCTGGTGCCGCTGTGAATATATATTTTTCTCGACAGTTGTTAATGTACCATTAAAGTACATACACACCAAATTTGAAGTTTATTGGAGTTAAATTGTGATAGTTATTCAATAAATAAATCGTACATATCCCTTTTTGATCCATTCTCACCACCAACGACGGTAGCTGAAAAGCAGGATCTGTCCCAGTTTGGAAGAAAAAGAATTTCATCTTGAGCTTCTCCAGGATTTCCTTCAAGAATTCTTTCAAAGATTCCTTTGTCACCCAGACAACCAAAATGTACGTACAACAAAATGACCTGGAGGTCTTGTATGTGCAAAATTTCACTTATAAGATGTCGTGAAAAGGCCTTCTAAATACAAAAGTGGAGGCGATATGCGTGCATATATTATGTGATGAATAATTACATACAATGCGAGTGTATAAATATTTTACCGAACTAACCTACGATCTTATGCGACCTAACTTATGATAACAAAATGTTGATTTGACAGCTGCTACGGATTGATTCGACTTACTTCGTACGAGTGTACGGGACGAAACAAAATGTACAAATGAACTCAGAAAAGAAGTGTTTTATGCGAGGAAACTCATCAATCTGACGAGTTTATCCACGGTGTTTTGCGGGTTTGATGTAAATAGTATGAATAAACGAGTTGTAACGTGAACTTTCATGCGATTTCTGATTGTCTGGGCAATTCCTATGATAATTCTTCCATGGGTTGTTGCAGGGATTGTTTTAAAAATATCTCTAAGAATTCCGGCATTGATTACCCAAAAATTTTACTAGGGATTCCTTCAGCAATTTCTATTACGCTTAGAAATGTTTCTTAAATATATCCAGGTAACCCTGAAGAGAATTTTTTAATCATTTTTTCATTGTCATCAAGGAATTTCAAGGAAGGCTGTTCCTTCAAAAATATCTTTAGTGATTCCTCTACGCATTTCTCAATAATTTAATAAGATATTTCCCCAGAGATTCCCTACAATTTCCCATCAGAAGTTCTGCTTCTAGAACAATGTCATTTCCACCAAGTTTACAATTAAAACTTTTGATTTTAAAAATATTTTACTATGCACTATTTAAAGAAGATTCTCTAGGAATTTTCTAGAATTCATGCAGGAATTTATCCTGAGTCTTCTTACAAATCACTCCAGAAATTCTTATATGTATTCTTTCAAATCCTAGAATCTTAACTAGAATATCAGTTTCCACACTGAGATTGAAGAATCTACACAGAAATACCAGCAAACACACTGGAATCTAGGGTCTATATTGAAATGCCAGGATTCACACATTAATAACGAGACAGACACTGCACACGAGGATTCACACTGGAATCCTCGAATCCACATTGGAATATCAGGATCCACACGGAAATCTAAGGATTCACACTGAAAATCTGGGATCTCTTCCGAAATCCACTGAAATCTTGTGATTCACATTACAATTCAAGGATCCACTTCGAAATCCTGCTATCCTTGCTTTCAACGGTTCCTCTAGGAATGATTGATTTGTTGTTCCTAGAATTTACCCGATATTTTTATACAGTGAGTTAAATCTGATACTCTCGATGCATTTATCCAAGAATCGTCATGAATTATTCCATGTATCCTCAAGTGACTTATCCAGAAATTACTTGAATTAATCCTTGAAGATTCCATACTGGAATTCCTTCGGAAATCTCTCCAGCAACTCGACCAAGAGCATTCGAAAGATTTTGATATATTGCGACAAAAAATGTGAATGGTATTAATATGTAAACATAAATTTGTTTTAAAACTATGAAAACTACTCCACAAAATGATGCAGAAATGTGACGTGTGTATGAAAGACACAAACAAATACAAACACGTCCATGCACAACATATACTTGTTTGCACATACAAACATATATACACACATACAGCCGCAGTGTAAGAAGGACGAAACGGGAGAGAAGGGAGGCTTTTCGAGAAGCTAGGAGTGCTCTCAAACGGGAGTTCAAGCTTAGTAAATCTAATTATTACATGGAGCTGGACCGAGATGCAGAAACCAATCCGTGCGTATCGAGTAGTTATGGCAAAGATTAAGGGCCGACACCAGCGAAGTGGCGAAACGACTAAAAATCGAAGAAATCCCCTGTTCCAGATGGAATACCGAACGTAGCGCTGAAAGCTGTCATCCTGGCATGTTCAGGAAGGTGCCTTGGCAAAGGTAACTTTCCAGAAATATGGAAGATCCAGAAACTGGTACTGCTCCCAAATCCAGAAAAGCCACTGGTAGAACCAGCTTCGTTGGGCCCATTTTCCTGCTGGATACGCCCGAAAAACTCCTGGAAGAAATCATCCTTAAGGTGATTATAAAACGAAGCCAAACTTTGAATTTTCAAGTGCACAATACGAGAGTATCTGACAACAGTTCGCGTTGAAAATCAATCAACTTGCTTGCTTGCTGGTGGTGACCAATGGGATAGATTTTTAACGCGGAGCGCTGTTTGGTTCTTTAGTCTTGTGCTCTTGAAAATTTAAGGTGTGGCTTCGTTCTATAATCACCTTAACAGACTGACGAAGTGTACGAAGAGAGAGCGCAGGTTGTCGCAAATGCAGTTTGGATTCCGCAAAGGCTTATCGACGGTAGACGCAATGCAAGCAGTACTCGAGTGTGCTAAAAAGGCGTCGAAGCAGAAACTAGGAGGAGATCAATACTGACGTGGCTACGACAGACGTGAAAAACTCATTCCACAGGTCCAGCTGGGAGGCCATGCAAGATCCTGAAGAGCAATTTCCAAACAGTGTACGAAACAAATGAAGAGCTGAAGTCAATGCAAGTGACAGCGGGCGTTCCTCAACAATCGTGGAGATTGTTAGTTTTGCGGATAATGTGTCACTAACGGTGATGGGCGAGACGCCTGAAGTAGTGGAGATGTCAGTGATGGAAACAATTGACGCAATTGAGAGCTGGATGAGCGGAGTCAAACTGTAGATAGCTCGCCAAAAAAAGAGGTACTGCAAGGCGGTTGAGCAGATGGTGGTCAACATGGGAAGGTATGTGATTGTACCGAAGCGCGTGTTCAAGCACCCTAGAGTAATTATCTACGATCGGCTGAATTTCAACGTTGATTACGCGACGGAGATTTAAACCCTGAAAACATTGCGCAAAAAATGTGTCAAAACGAAAGTACGTGGCACGCGGTGAACAGAGCCATAACGCATATCAACAAAAATGGCGAGAAGACCAGAGAGCATTGGGCCACGATCGGAGTAGGCTAGATCCTCCGTCGGGGACTAGGCCGAGTAGTTCGAGCATCACGTAGTACTGATGTATCGGTGATGGATAGTAGGAGCACCTGTGAACCGGCAACCTTCCTCCAACGGAATTGCAGGACCCACCTCGGCACAATACCAACCACCATCGAGTCGGAGTAGGCTAGACCCTCCGCTGGGGACTAGGCCGAGTAAATCGCGAAACAGCACCAGCAACTGGTCGTCGGGGCGTTTGTGGACCGGATGTTTCCCTCCGCCTGAATCGTAGGCCACCGTTGGGGACTAGCCAACGGAATCGCAGGGCCGACTACGTCATCTGTCCGGCCAGCTTCGGAGTAGGTTAAGTCCACTGTCGGGGACTAACTGAGTAGATCGCGTAGTTGCAGCGGCAAATGGTCGTCGGGGTGCCTATGAGTCGGAAGATTCTTTCCACCGGAATGACCGGCTTGAGTCGTCGGAGCACCAGTAAACCGGAAGCCATCGTCCAACCGGAATATTTCGGCCGACTTCGGCAGTCTACCGGCCAACAACAGAACAAGAACAACGCATAACGTCACTGGTTTCGGGAGATATTTGTTCATCGGAGAACTCTCTATCGGAGTAGGCTGGCTTCACCGTTGGGAACTACACCGAGTAGTTTCGATCTGAGAGAGACTCGCGAAGAGGAAAAATATCAACGTCATATGCAGCCCAGATTCCCCTCTCACGAAACGTCAAATGCAGCCCACCGTTTTTATGGCTGAAACAGTGAAAAGTGTTGTGTTCAAAGTAAATTGTTATTGAAACCCTCAGTCAGCGGAGCAGTTTTTTCCAAAGTTGCTGATAAATCTAAGCAGAAGATTAATTATTTCTAATGTCTGCTACGTTTGCTGGCATGAAATTTCACTCAAACGGCTATTTATGATTCGATGTGATGCAAACTCCATTATTTTTTGCTGAGAGGTTCATGTGAGGATTTGAACGGCTTGCGCATAATTGGTATAAACACAAAGTGGAATAAGAAAAAAACTCAGCAATCACAGAAAAAGAAGACCGTCTTCGCGAGTCTCGTCTCAGGTTTCGATTACTTTGGGTCGTCGTGTGCTTGCGTACCGAAAGTCACCCGGATTCGCAAGACCGACCTCGACATCCATACTGGAATACAAGGACCCATCTTCCAATCCCAAGATCCACAATGAAATCGTAAATCCACACTGGAATTCCAATATCCACATTGCCAGGATACACAATGCAACCGGAGGGGAAGGGGGGGACGATTCCTGCCCAGCACGAGTGAGACCCATCTCTCCTCAATTGCCTCAGAGTCGGCGTACGCGTTTGACTATCTCGACCAAGAATACACTTAATTACTTTTGCTAAACACAAACCCACTTTATTTTAAACTTCACAGGTACTTATCCACTTTCTTAAGGGTTATCTCCTACCTCACATCTCCGTCTACTTCTTCCCTATCAGCTGGGCCCCTTCTTATTGTCCCGCTTCTGCACATCTGCTTAACCCCTCTACCGGCAGCTTCATTTTTTCACCACAAAAAATATTCAAACTGCGATAACTTTTTCGTTTTTCGATGTTTTTGTACCATTTTTTCACGAGCCCTCAAAAAACTGTTTGAAAATTTGTATCGATATTGTTCATAAATCTAGATCCAATGATATTCCAAAATTTCATGGGGGACCGACTTTTTTCTAAAATCTACGTAAATATCTCAGGCTACAGATTTTTTCTCATGTTCGGTCATTCGCTGTTCGAAACAATAATTCGATGAGAGTTTGTTGTGAAAAAAGGAAACAAATTTGTGCAACCGTTTTGGAGTAACGAACATTTATGTGTCTGGCACCAATCTGACCGTATGAAGATCTTAAAAACTTCAAAACACGTCTTGTTGTAATTTTCATATTTCTTGAAGCCTACTCAACCGATTTGTATGATTTTTCCAGTGAAGCTTCTTATAACTTGACATTGTATAGCTTACATTTTAGTTTTTTGATAAATTGACTAGAAACAAAATGGCGCCCAAATAGTTTTTGTATGAGGAATGTCAGTCCCCCAAGAAACATCTGAATATCTTCAAAACCATAAGACCAATGATCAATATTGATACAGACTCTTAAAATAGAAGAGTTTTTTGAGAGCTTGTGAAAAAATGGTGCAAAAATATCGAATAACAAAAAAGTTATCGCTGTTTGAATATTTTTTTGTGGTGAAAAAATGAAGCTGCCGGTAGAGGGGTTAATCCTCTACTAATCGTCATTCCGGTTGGACTGCTGGCGCGCTTCCTACTCCTCCACACAGTACTCCTGCTTCCACTTCGGACCTTCGAAAGCTGCCTGGCACTTCTCCTGTTCACACTGTCCTTCGACTTCGATCTTCAGTCTTCGGAGTGGCATCCTTGTCGACTCTAGACCAACTCCGAAGTATGCCGAGGCCACGGTTCACGTCCAATTAGTGATGGGGCTATTTTGATTTAAGTGGTTAGTGGTGTACCTGGATGTAATCCCTTTTATCGTTTCAAGCTGAGAGTTTCAACCACTTCCACTATTTTTCCACAATACTTTATCTTATAGCTTTTAGAATTTACTTCTCACGTCGTTCTTACTTGAATGCTGCAGACTTGATGGCTTTTGCGATGGTGGATAGATATCGTCGATCGCAACCGTTGAAGCATTTTTCAGCCCCATCATGGCCACTTTTACACCACCCACAACGGCCGCCCATTCTTATGCTTCTGTGACGTCTGGTGGTGAGTAGCAGAACTGATGTGATGCGGCTGCTTTCTTCACAGTGGGTGTTTGGTAGTGTCCAGCTCTATGTAATTTAATAGTTTCTTGGTTTTATTTTTCAATAAATACGACAAACAAAATCACGATAGTATCACACATCTTGGACACTTCAACACACCACAGGTTACAAACCACAGGAACCACACTGAATTTTCAGCATTCACACTGGGATTCCAAAATCCAAACTGAATTTTCAAAATCTCAACTGGATTACCAGGATCCATACAGAAATCCCAGGAGTTACACTGGGAGGATTCACACTAGAACTACTCGATCAACACTATAATCTTATGATCCCTGCTGGAATACCAGGATTCATCACTGAGATCCCAGCATCTACACTGAAATCCACATAGGAATCCAAGAATCCAAACTGGATTCCCAGGATCCATACTGAAATCCTAGGATCTAGACTTAAATATCAGTTTGCACACTAAAATCAGAGGATCAACACAGAAATACCACCAATCACACTGGATTCCCAGGGTCTATATTGAAATCCCAGAATTCGCACAGAAATACCAGGATTGACACTGGAACACGAGAATTCACACTGGAATCCTCGAATCCACACTGGAACACCAGGATCACCACGGAAATCTAAGGATCCACTCTGGAAATCTGGGACCCTTTCCAAAATCCACTGAAATCTTGTGATTCACATTACAATTCGAGGATCCACTTCGAAATCCTACGATCCCTGCTACAATCCCTGTATCTACAGAGGAACTCCAGGATCCACAATGAAATCCCAAGAACCTTACTGTTACACCAAGATGTACACTATCAACAAAGGTTCCACTGTGAAATAGCAGAATCACAGGATTCACACTGGAATATCAGGATCAACACTGGAATACCAGGATCAACACTGGAATTCCAATATTCGTACTGGAATCCAAGGATCCACACTGGAATACCTACGACTTACAAGACACTCCCTGGATCCACTCTGAAATTGTACAATCTACACAACAATCCCAGAATGCATACTGGAATACAGGGATTTACACTGAAATACCAGAGTCCACATAAGAATCCTAAGATCCACACTGAAATCCCAAGATCCAAACCACAATCCCAGGATCTTCACTGAAATTCTACGACGCATACCTTAATCCCAGGAACCACACTGTTATCATAGGATCCACACTGAAACACCAGGATTCACACTGGAGCTCCAGGATACCCACTAATTTTGGTCTATCACTGTTGGTTCTAGGTGCACTCTGTTCTGTGAAATCAATGCCGAATGGTAAAGTGGGGTATAAACCTTTAGTTAATGCACAATATTATTATTAAAGTTAATGTAAACATTTCAAATTTTCACTTATTTGAACATTGTCTAAAACCAAAATTTATGAATCGGCAAAAAAGTTGTCCACAAATATGAATCAATGTGAACACGATTTAAGAATCAGTTGTTTACTTCCTTTTTTTCAATTAAATGCTATATAGTTCATATGTTTATTAGGCACTGGCACGTTAATTATATCCAGGGGTGAACCGGAACCAAGTATTTCAAGAATCTGCACGACATTGCTTGATTTTAAATTTTGCTACTAAGCGAGCCTAGTGAACTTTGAATTTGTGGATTTATATGTTTCTGGAGCATGTTAATTTGGAGGATGATAACAGGTAGTGTAATCAGACACTCATGAGATCTAGATGGCTTGACTCTTCGACTACCTTTACTTCACTGATAATAATCCACACGTTCGATCTGTGTGCTTAAAATTATGAATCGGTTCATGAACGTCCATATCGGTTTGCAGTGATTTTCTTGTAAAACTCGTGTGTGTTACACATTAAATTTCTTTGTTTGCTTCATGGATGGATAACAGGGATTCCATATTTTTTCCACATAAGTTCCTGAAAATTCGTATGCGTCAACCTATGAACGCTTATGGTTAGCTTGTGTCATGATCATCATGTTCCAGTTGGTCAATTAATCGATTTGCGCAATGAGTTTGTTATGATGAAATCGTCGAGCTTTGCTGTCGATTTCAATGTTCAAAACTTCTAAATTGTTTGTGATCAACCCATAGCGAACTGAACTGCGGTTGGACCTCGTGTCGAACAACAGTCATCATCATGCTTTCAATGATAAGCAAATTTTGAAGCTGGAAATGTTAGATGACTATTTGTGAATTCGATTTTTCTTTCACTAGAAAAGTTGTCCGATATAAGAGGATTCTATTTTTTTTTATAAAAAAAAACATGGAATGTAATGTATGGTTTAGACGAAAAATCGGATTCCACTAACAGATTTTCCTGGTTTTTGAAAAAAAAAAATGGAATATGCTAATCCCGGGCTTCCCAAATTATGGATTTGCGGAGCCCCGCAAAAAAACATTCAAGTAAGCTTGCGACAAGCAGAGGAGCCTTGAATCCATATTCTGGGGAGCAAGAGTTCTTCACCATATTTCTTCTTTAAGTTTCATGTTCTGTCACACATGGCTATCTAAAGCCACTACATTTCGAATCCAATAAGCAGATTAGTAGGTTTTCATGGTTTAATAATTAGACATTCATGTTTGCATCACATGACAATTTGATGTTGATACACATGTTATTATACGGTGAAGTCAATGACGAAATCCATATATAGCTACCCTCATTGCGCAAATCAATAAGTTAAACACACGACCATAACATGTTCATTTTTCTTAGAGTGAGGATTCCAATATTATAAAGCGATTATATGGTGGCACATTACGCACGTGAAAAAATTGGCTACATGAATGTAAACGATGCTCCATGACCTCTGATTTTTTTTTATTATTTTTGGAAAGTGTGAATACCTTGGACTTCTCCATGTATCTGATAGAAGAGTCAACAGTTTAGCCTGGGAGTTAATCTAAAAAAATACGTTTTATAGCAAAATTAGGAAGAACCTATTGGGTGTAACTAAAAAATTCTTTACATTTTTAACATCTATATTGTTTCTTTTTGTTCCTCACAAATTTAGGATTTTCTATTTATTCCTAATTTATTCAACATAATAATCTAAGGCCTCAATTACATAAACAACATCAACAATTTGTATGGCCATATAAGATTATAATCCCCCTAAATAATGTTTTGATTCCTTTTCCACAAATCAAACAAATTTTCGTAGTTTGTGAACGGTCCCAAACCACTTTTGCTTTCCCGTAACCAAATTTAACATTGGAAATTATTTGAAACTAAGAATCATTTTAAAAAATACTAAGTACTCGTAGTTTGAACGCTGATTCATAAATTGTGACTGGTGTGTATACTTCCCACAATTTATTGGTCAAGTATTTTACTCAAAAATCTCTGCCAATTACGAATCAATACGCGTTTATCTCTCGTAGCTATGTTTATTGAATCTGTAAATGTTGTCTGGGGCTCAATCTGCCATAAAAAATCTTTGAAACAAACTTTAAAACGTTGTTTCTAGTTAGTCGTCAATAGGGACACGGCTTACGAAGTTGACAAAAAATACAGCCCAAATAACTACAAAAAGAATGCAGTAATATTGTTGGTTCATACCGCGATCAAGAGCTATTTTACTGAGATAAAAAGCCTTGAAATGGCTGAGCACTATGTGTTACTTATCAGTAAAAATGATTCTGTGGTGTTTTGTGAAAAGTTTGATAATAATTTTGACTTTTGAAATCAGCTGATTCATAAATTGTGGGTGATTCAACTGCGTGGGGTGACTGTACATCTTGACGCCCTGTATGACATCAATAGAAACTCCAAGCTCTATCAACGCCCTAGAGTAATGTGACCTTATTTTACATAGACCAAATGCATCTATACGCTCTGTAGGACATCAATTGAATATTCCAAGATTTAATAACGCCCTGGAGTGATTTGACCTTGTTCCATGTAAATAAGCTGCATTTAAACAACCTGTGGGACAAATGTCAAGTTGTATAAACGGCCTCCACTAATTTGACCTTTTCTTACGTAGATCAGGTGCACCTCAATGGCATGTATCGATTGAAAATTCCAATCTGTATAATTTGACCTTTTCTCACGTAGGTCTTAGATCAGGTACATATTAACGCCCTGTAGGACATCAATTGAAAATTTCATGCTGTATCAACGTCCTGGAAAAAATTGGACTCGTGTAATGTAAATCAACTTTATATTAGTCGATAATTATTTTCTTTGTCTTACGACCTTGATTTTCGTAGATCAGGTGCAACTTAATGCCCTGTAGCCATTGAAAATTTCAAACTGTATCAACGCCCTGAAGTAATTTGATCGCATTCCAAGTAGATTAGGAACGTCTTAACGCCCTGTAGGACATCAATTAAAAATTTCAAGCTTTAGCAATGCCCTGGAATAATTTGGCCTTATTGTTCGTAGTCCAACAACATCTTAACGCTTTGTATAACATCAATCGATCAAGCTATTTCAACGGTCTGAAGTAATTTGACTTTAGTCCATATTGATCTTTGCGAGATCTGGTGCATATTTACGCCCTGTTGAAAATCAATAGAAATTTCTTGGCAGTATCAACGCCCTGGAGTAATTGGCAAAGATCAGGTGTATCAACCGCCCTGGAGTAATTTGACATTATTCTCTGTACATAGATCAGGTGCAACTTAACGATCTACAGGGCATGAATCGAAAATTCTCCTATGAAGATCAGGTGCATCTCAACGCCCTGCAGGACGTTATTTGAAAATGTTGATTAGCGTATTGGGTATGCCCAATGTTTATTAGCGTATTGGGTATGCCCAGCAATTTATTTATTATATTGGTGAGTTCTTTCCGTTTTATATGTTGTTTATAATATCTATATTTAGTCTCATATTATTTTTCCATAATATTTATCAAACGATTGTGCTACTTTCCCTCGAATGTCATTTCCGCGAATAACAGTTTCCCGAATAACCCTTTTCTTCGAATCCCATTTTTCCGAATGACCTGTCTCTTCGAGAAGTGATGCAGTTCATGAAGATGCAAGATTAGTTCTCAGTGACAGGGTGCGTACCAGATGACTGGTCCGTTCACTACTCTGAAATGTAGGAAATTGTGAAACGGGATATTCGGAGAACAGACATTAAAGGGACTGACGTTCGAGGAAACGACATTTGGGGAATCAATGTTTAGGGCAAAGTAGCACAATCCTTGAATTAAATGGATATTACGATATAAAAGCATTTGCCTACAGGCTGTATGTGCTTGATCCTTCTCTGTACTAATAAAGAAAATGTTGGTTAAATTATCTCGAGAGATCCTAAGATAAAGCACGTGATCATTAAGAGGCCCAAGACCCCTCTCAAAGTTTGATGAAATATGTTAAAGTTTGAAGCTGAAAAAATCTTCAACTTATACAGTTAACTCTCCTTTACTTGATATTCCGTATCTCGATATCAAGTTTGAAAACCATAGTAAAAGTTGGTTTTCATGGCTGACTCGATGGTGCCTTGGATCGCAGTTGCACTGGATTTGTGATCTGTAACTCGATGGTCCCTTCAATATCGAGTTAGAGAGAGTTGACTGTATGTTCTTAAGACAGTCAGTTCATACCGTTTTTTACCGTTTTGACTCATAATCCGAACACTTAAGGCCTACAGTGACTTCAAATGCATCTGATAGTCATAAATTAGCTAATACATGTGAAAATTTTAACTTTCTCACAAAGTCCAACTGTTAGCTATTGGGTGAGCAGATGAAATTGTTTATTTAAACTTGTATAGTATTGTTTTTACGTAAAAGTATGAAACAACATGTTGATTCAAATGCCTAACACTGTGTTCATATTGTTTCATGTTCCGAACACCTTGATTCAAATTCCGAACAGCACGAATGAATCGTATTCAAATGAATAAATTCGCAAACAAATTAATCTGAGCTTGTTTTACTGACCCCGAACTAGACAATCAACACTCTTCCCAATGCATAAAATAAATTGGAAGACGTAAAATTGAATTGCAATCGACTGCCAGTTTGAGGTAATTTGGTGACATATTTCAGCGATACATTTCAACCGTGTCGCCATGCAAAAATTCTAGTGTTCGGAATATGAGTCTGTTCGGAATTTGAGACAAAACGGTATTTTGGACCAATAATTTTCATGTGATAGTGGTAAACTTTCATAATCAAGTATGCACCAAGAGCAGCATTTTCGTGTTTATTAATTTAATGAAATTAGTTCTAAACCCTTTTTCAATTAATACTTGGCAATTCCAAAATTCACTAATATATCTAACGTTAAACTACAAAAGATAAAACCATGGCAAAACATATTGAAATCCAGAGCAATATTTGGCTGAAAATCGAACACCACTTCTTTAAGTAAAAAACAGTTCAAACGTTTTAGATGTCCTGCTTTAACTCAAAAAAATTTTGTAACTTTATTATTTGATTCATTTTTAAAGAAAAAATATCATATATTTCTATTTGTATGCTTCATATATTACTTTAGGTTCAAACATGATCAAACATTTAAAACATCGAATCTTAAGTTTTGTTTTTTATATTTAATTTTAAAACTTTTCTTTGCATTCTAGTCAAGTCTACAAGTTTTCCTAGTCTGACATGACTGAGAATACGCATAATTTTTCGTTAAACAATGTTTCGAGTTATGGTTGAGTAAAACGCGGTTACCATCGGTATACATAATTAGAATTAAAGTTTGCGTCTTAGTTCGCTTGAATTTTATAAAACTAGAGGAGAACTTTTTTTGGTTGACTCAAATTGTTGGAACTTAGCTTGACAGTTTTGTTTAAATTCTATGAATTTCTTCACGCATCTTTCTTGTTATTCCTTGAAACACAAAGCAATCTTAGGGGCATCGCATGGAGGAAAGATGTAGTCTAGTTTAAAATAATTTTGGCCACCATTTTTTGGCTACATCTTGAATTTTAACAGAAAAAAGTGTTTCACCGTTAGCGCTTCGTTTTGAATTCTGAGATCAGCTTCAAAAAGCTTAGAAAAAACAGAGTTAGGGCAGCTGCAAAAACTGTCCAATAATATTTACCGAATGAACGAATTTCTAATTAAACGCAAACATCATATTTTGTACAATGCCACTTTGTTCTTAGTCAATTTATCAAACAAAAAAAAAAAATAACAAGCAATAAAAAAATCATACAATTCAGTTGTATTGTCGAAATTATGACACAAAAATGGGTTACTCGAAAACTGTTGCATCAATTTGCTTAAATTTTTCACAATTTTGTTTAAAAAGCGAAAAGCAATGACAATACTTATATTGTTTTAAAATTGTTTAAAATTTTAAATTTATTGAGGCAAACACAACAACGTTTTCGAATAAACGGTCGGTGAGGTTTTTGGATTGGCATTAGATGATCCGTTTTACACTGAGTGGTAGGTTCTAAAAGACTGAGTTTATTTCATGGATTGATATTTCTTTTAAAAGGGCACATCGTAATAACCTTAGTTGCTAGACTCTAGGAAATAGTCACATAGCATATACAGTAGTATATAAGGCAATGCGTAGCCCACCCAGTAGCCCAGCGATGAACTTTTCGTTTGACGAAAAGTTTTCACCGACTGGAGCGGGAATCGAACCCACACCCGTGGCACATTACGCCTAGACGACTGACGCCGCTAACCGCAAGGCCACGAAGCCCAATGCGTTTCCTCAAAAATATTTCTTGAAAAATCCTACGGGCAATTCTTTCTTCAAGTTTCAGGTAGAGATGGCTTTTTGTGTTCCTCCAAGGTTCCGAAAAACATTCTTGTATTGCGGCCACGATTTCTTCTAAAAAAACACTTTGGTTTACTTTGGTTAACGCTCATTAGAGTTTCCTCATGATATGCTCTAGAATTTCCTAGGAAGTCTTCGGAAGGTTTCTCCATACATTCCTGTTAGATTTTTTTTCTGGTTCTCCTTGAATCACGAATTTCGCCTATGATGCCGCCGGTTGAAAAACGCTATGACGTTGCCACTGATGGAAAATATTCCGGCTCACTCGTCTATTCTTGGTTTGGGGGAAAGTAGCCTCGGTCTTTAGTGGTCGGCCGATTTTTATGCCCGATGGATATTTGTTGTTGGATGGCGATCAACGGTCGCGGCTGTTGTCCATCGTCCCCCGTTTTGTTGGTTCGGTTTATGTTATTTGCGTCGTCTGATGAAAGTTTGAGAAAATGCGAAAAACAATAAAACCGAAATTATTTATTTCCCTCTCCCCGGCTTTATGGCGTTACGGGAGGAAGATCACGACAGCGACAACAGTGAGAGACCACGAACACCAAGTTGACGACCGTCGTCGTCAGTTGCAATGTATAATATATGGTTTTGGCGATGAGAATGCCAAAATTTTATGCCGCAAATTTCCTACTGAATGGAAATGGCTATCTAAATCGATGGTCGCGTCTGATGGCTGAGGGCAAAATAATTTCCAAATAAGCTGAGTTTGCGGTTTTACTTGAAATCGCGGTCGGGGTCAAAGCACCAGAATGTAAGAAATTTGTCACAAATTTCACTGAAACCTTCATGGTTTGAATGAAGGTTGTTGATTTAGTTTTCGTTTTGTATCTTCCGGTTTCGAGATGAACACCATTTTTGTGGAATTGTTGCTCTGCATACTCACAACGTATCCCGCCCATCGCATTCTTCCAGCTTTGGTGACATTCTAGATACTGGGTTCACCGTGGTGCTCGTGATTCATTCTTCTTTCCCATACGTTGTTTTCACATACTCCAACAAAGCATCATCAAGCACACATCATTCAAGAACTACTAGCACTTGCAGGACCTCCAACAGCATTGTTCACGTCTTGTGCCCGTAGAGGACTACCGATCTTGTCAGCGTCTTGTTGCATGATACACTTAGTACAGAGGTGAAGTTCATCAGACCGCAAGGTCTTGTGGAGTAGTAAGCACGACTTCCGGCAAAAATACGTCTTCGAATTTCTCTGCTGCAGTTGTTATCTGACGTTACCAAAAGACGTTGAATCCTAAATATACAGGCCTAATCTAATATGTTGGTACATAACCGTTTTCATTGAAAAATAATCTACGTGACTATTCAACTTCAATTGCATTATTTCAATTATTGTTAAAAATGCATCAACACTTCTTTAACTAAAATCCTTCACTCTAACAAGGTCAACTCAATCACGTACAGCAGCTCAATTACAAGCAGAGCTAGAAGTCGAAGAATGCTGATATCGACTAAATGCACCATGTCCAGTGACGGCACGTCTGGAAGATGCACCCCCGCGCATCGGAAAGTGCGTCGACGATCCGAAGACGATAGAGTGCAAATACGACGTGCTGAAGAACACGTCTCCACAGATAAATCGCCAGGTCCCACAGCATCAGCAACTGCCGCAATCCAAGGGCGTCAACCATCCTGACGCGCAGCGAGGCAAACCGTTTTCTTCCCCCATTTGCGTTCAAATGCACTGACTGTAGCGGAATGTGGGGCAAGTTTAGCATCTTAAGCCATTTGTTCTTTGGCTTTGCCTAAAGCTAATCACACGCGCTCACACGCATTAGTTTATTATCTTCTATTTTTAAATAAAGAGAACAAAGTTTTGAAAAAAATGTTGCCGAAATAACGAAAACAGTTGTTTTACACGCCTATTAAATGATGATTGCAACTGAACCACATGCTACATCTAGTCAATCATTACAATAAACAAAAAAGTTTGGATCTCTTATGAGTTTGGATCCAGGTTTCAAATAAGTTTTAGTAATAACTGCAACGTGTATAAAATATTAAAATAAATTGGATCTATTAGAGAAAAGTAAAAATTTGCTTTGGTAAATTTTACACCAATTTGAACTATATCAGCCATAGTGGTGGTTTTGAACATTGCATCTATTATTTGATTAAATTCTTTAGTTAAAATCAAAATCAGAGGGAGACATTGGTGTTTCAAATTGATTTCAAAACATTTGAAACGGTTATTCCTAGGAAGCAAATTCGAAGGGAGGAGCTGGAATTACCTGCGACAATATAGGCATAGAGTTATCTTGGGTTTTTACATTCGAACGATTAACCGATGAAAAAATAGATTGATTAGCTTAAATGAGTAGGTATTGTGTGGGACGAGTGACAACAGTGCACTGCAGTGTGTTTGTGTCGTCCCGACCCGATCGTTGCTCACCGATCAATCAATCAGTCATAGTGGAGTGGATTATAAAGGAAGACGTGCGTGGTTCTTTCCGAAGTGGTTGTCTGCGTGAAGGGTGATTTCCCAGTTACAGTTCGATGTTACACATTGGCGACCGTGATAGGTATTGCTACGGATATTTTAGTTCAATATCATTACAAAAAATGTACTTTTTAAACCAAAAAATTTTTTTGCGGAAATCACCCATTGCGTAGTGCAATAAATACAGTGCGACCGAGACGAAGCAAACACAGATGGCTGGTAGGTATAGACCTGAGACGTATAGACAAACATTTTCAAAGCTAAACGATCACTTCGACTTTCTACTGGCCGAAGAACCGTCATACAAGGGGTATGGGTTAAGAACGCACCGTGTGCAGCATAGGCAGAAGCACACAATTTACACTTTTTCTCGGAGTAGTTGTTTTGTAGACGATCAGAAAGCACTGAAAAACATAATAAACTTTTTTTCCCTTTAAACATGAACAGATCTGGTCGATGCTCTTGAACAGCTAGTGGGAGAAAATAGGTAAATTGATGTTTGGCAACATAGGTTATAAACATCCGGATTCTTTTTTAGTTGTTAAGTTTGTTGAGAAATCACAAGTATCGAAAAATAATGGTTTAAATTCATTATGAAAATGGAAAACAATGCAATAATAGATTAATTATGACTTAACTTTTGGGTTGAAAAATTGAATTTTGTACGTAAATAAACATTTTTACCATTCGGTTGCTTATCGGCCTACTTTTTATCAAGGGAATGATCAACCTACTTTTCCTACTGATACAAACAGTACTGAAAAGTGTTACTTTGTTTCGGAGACTTCGAAAGCTAACGGTAGGTAGATTATTTTTTGCACTGAGTTGTTTTTTTCGCTGTTACCAGGTAATTCAAATTTGGGTTATCCCACGGAAGAGCCGCATTGCGTTAAAAGAAGTCAAAGTTGGGTTGCTTTGTGGCTCCGCGTATATTTTAATGCGAGTTGAGAGGGCCACTTGCGAAGAGATGTGTAGCACGTTAAGAGCAAAAATTAATAAATAGGATAAGAGCGCGTTGTGAGGACCGCCACCTTCGAATAATAGCGAGTTAGGAGGACAGCATGAAAATTGATTAATAGCAAGTTAAGAGGACTGAGGAAATCGGAAAATGGAATAAGTGCGTGTTGTGAGAACCGCCACATTTCTCTTATATTGTAGAGCGAGTTGAGAGGACAGCATGAAAATTGATTGATAACGTGTTAAGTGGACCGCTGAGATCTGAAAATAGGGTAAGTGTGCGTTGTGAGGACCGCTAGCTTTGAATAATAGCGAGTTAGAAGGACAGTATGAAAATTGATTAAAAGCGAGTTAAGAGGACCGCTGAGACCGGAAGATAGGATAAGTGCGCGTTGTGTGGACCGCCACCTTTAACTTATATTGTGGAACGCGTTGAAAGGACCGCTTTTGAAGAGATTTGTAGCGAGTTGAGAAGACCGCAGGAATCAGCAAATATGGTAAGTGCGCATTGTGAGGAATAAAAGCGAGTTGGGAGACCCGCTTGTAACTTGATTAATAGTCGAGAGAACTACTGACATCAGAAAACAAGGTGAGTGCGCGTTAATGGGATCGCCAGCTTTCACTTATTGTAAAGCGAGTTGAGATGACCGCTTAAGAGGAGATTTGTAACGAGTTGAGAGGACCGCATCAGTAAATAGGGTAATTGGGCATTGTGAGGACCTTTGAATAATAGCTAGTTTGGAGGACCGCTTGTAAATTGATTAATAACTGTGTTGTGAAAACCGCCACTTTTTATGTATATTGTAATGTTATGTATATTGTAAAACCAGGGCGAGTGCGCGTTTTAAGGACCGCCATGTTTGATTAATATTGAAGTACACAGTGAGTTGAGAGGACTGTTTAAGGTGATTATAAAACGAAGGCACACCTCAAATTTTAAGAGCACAAGTTTTGAGAACCAAACAGCACTCTGCGTTGAAAATTTATCCCAGCAAGCAAGAACCTTGATTGATTTTCAACGCGAACTGTTGTCAGATTCTCCAGTCTTGTGCATTTGATATTTCGAAGTTTAGCTTCGTTTTATAATCACCTTAAATAAATTGATAGCGAGTTGAGAGGACCGTTCATAGCAAACAATAGGGCAAGAGCGCGTTTAAAGAAGCGCCACCATGAACGAATAGTGGAATGCACAGCGAGTTGAGAGGACTACTTGTGCATATTGTATTTTTGTCTAGGTCAAGAATGCGATCGCAGCTCAATTTGGAAGCTACGACCATTTGCACGGCAAAAAAAAAACTGCCCATAATAACTTACAAAAAAAAACCTTTATACTGACACTACAGGCAGCGAAGTAAATTCACAATGGAAATTTATGTTCCTTGTCAGAGTGGAGTGATAGAGATAGTAGTTGATGAGAATGCAACCGTTTTAGTGAAATTCTTCTTCCACTTTTACTTGGCATTAACGTCCTCACTGGGACAGAGCCTGCTTATCAGCTTAGTGTTCTTATGAGCACTTCCACAGTTATTAACTGAGAGCTCTCTATGTCAAAGTTGACATTTTCGCATTCGTATATCGTTTGGCAAGTACGATGATACTCTATGCCCAGGGAAGTCAAGGAAATTTCCATTACGAAAAGATCCTGGACCAACCGGGATCACAACTCGTGACCTCTTGAGTGATAGCTACACGCCCGAGCTCTCTCGGTTGTCTCACCATCCACCGATAGTTATGTTTTTAGCTATTGTCGTTGAGAAGTGATGAATAGGGTAACGACTGTTTATTTCGTTCTTAAACGCTAACAGTTGGCGCCAGCAGCAAAAAGTACAGATAACAACCTTTAGAACATTCAGTTTCTTACACTGGCCGCCGAGCGACGACCTTGATGTTTATGTTCCACCCACTGATCGCGCTACGCTGCATTCTCAAATTTCTCAAACTTTCAACACAAGCGCATGGAAGAATGGTGGTCGGAGAACTGTCAAAACGTATGGTAAATAATGAAAAACGTAAATTACTTGAAATTAGGAAACTGGATCAAAAAAGTGGTGATTACAAAACAAGTGTAAAGTGAATACATAACTTTTTGTGTTTCGTTCATCTTCTGTGGTGCTTTCTTTGCTTCAGGATTTCGATTTTACTACCACTGAAAAAGAGCCATCTATTGCCTTTAAAGTTTTGAATATCGCCCTATTGTCGAAGTAGGGTAAAAGCACTATATTTCGACCCATGAAACCAGCATATGAGTGGAAAACTCACAAAAACCCTGCAAAAAAGCATCAACTAATATTCAAATTTGGCAATCGAATAGAAAAACATATTATTTGTTCATGTATAACTTCTATTAGATGATATTTCACTGCATTTTTTGTATTTTTATAGATTAATGACTTTATCTTTTTGTGCTAGTTTTCGACCCAATGTTTTATTTTTCGACCCATGCATGTGCTAATTTTCGACCTGTACCAGATTGAAGCAATATAATCGGTATATTGCATGAAAAAAACTTGAAACTATTGAATATTCTTCGATTATTTTTCTTTTAGATTTACATTCCAGTGGAAACAGTGTATGCTTCCCATTTCCGTAACGAACTTTATGATAAGCAGTTCAACAGTTATTATCTGATAGATCTATGGAAGGCTCCTGAATACCATAAATACTGGTTTTGTATCCCTGTCACATCCTTTGATGTATTGAATGTAAAACGTTTCGTCATTAGTCTAATAGTTTGTTTGTGGAATTGCGTGATTAAGTTGTGAACTAAGATATCATAATTTGAGAAGAAAATAACCATCATCGTTTTACGTTTTCTTTGATCAAAATTTAGGCAATGTCCAATGTGTGTTTTTTCTGATGATTGAATGATTGATTCTTGATCCTTATCTACAACCTGTACGAACAAGGAAAAGCGACATTCATGAACACTGATCGATTTTTCTACCATTTAAACGGTTTTACGTGGATCAAACTACATTATATTCTACTGTTGCGATAGGATATAATACAGCAATGGGATATTGTCATTTAAGCATGTAAAACCATTTTGTTTAAAACATTTATTTCATTTCATTATTTAATACTTCAAGTAAAACCTCAAATTCTTCTGTTAGCTCTCGACTTTGACTGCTTTTTAGGCTTTGACTTTTATTTTATTGGTCATTTCGGAACATTGTTTTCTTTTTTTTTCGCTACAAATTTTGCTCGAATCGTTTTGCTTCAGCGTGGTCTTGTTTCTTCATTTCGGATTCTCTCTTCAACTCCTTTCTAAGAATATTGCGATATTATGTATCCTGCTCTATCAATTCACCTGGATGGTTGTCTTTAAAATAGTTTTGCCTTTCAGCAGTATCAAGAAACCCTTCAACATGCTCCAACCTTGAGTCACGTTTCACTAGCCATCCCCGTTGCTGACTGCGGAATATCTAGTCTTCAAATTCGGTCTCCTCCTCCATTGTGGTCGGTCCAGGACGAATAACGGACTGATAGATATTGCTTCACCAATCTTGAATTGAATATATTAAATTTCGAGATTCCATAATCGAGTTCTTGTTGACTACCTTAGATGCTATTTGCTGGATGTCGGCTTCTGCGTAGACTTGTCTGTACTTTTCTGGGCGCTATAATATGTTAATCCATATAGTTTTAATAAAATTGAAGCAAGATCAGTATTTTTCTTACCTTTTGGGTTAAAAACCGTTGAAGCAAGAAATTCAACTCCACGAAAGAACAACCACCATTATGAACAATGTTTACTTTTGATGAAGGGTCGAAAACTAAAACACATCACCTGCTGGAATCATGACATGCTTTTTCGACCGGTCGAAAATTGAAACCTGGTGTTTCAATTTTCGAACAATTTCAAACGCGTAATAAAATTTATTTTCGCTTATAGATGCACAAAATTAAATACAATTTGCTTAAATTTTATCAGGTTTCACCAAACCATATCGATTAGGTCTTACTTTGATCAGTTTTTATACTGATTTGAGCCATTTCAATATGTGACGAATTTTCATCATTGGAAGAAAAAGGACTGATTCAGACACAGGAAAATCAGGATTTATCAATTTAGGATTAAAACTCCGTTATACAGATGCAATTTTTATTGGGTCATGATAGATATAATAGCAATGGCATATTCCAGTGATTTATAAATGTTTGAAAATTTCAAATAGTAGTTAAAATAACGTTTGTTCTATCAATGGGTCGAAAATTAGCACTGGGTCGAAAATTAGATCCCTTACCCTATGGATTGCGTTGTGAGTGAGTGCATGGTTCCACCGGTGGCCAGAGACTCTGTTGCGATAGAAACCATTCTCATCAGGCTTTGTGTAGGCATGCTGCATTTTATTGTAGTGGAAAATGAGTCGTCTTAGTCCGAAGTGCATGTGGCTTTTGGATGTGATTCTATCATGGTTTGTTGTTTATATTTTGACTATAGATGCCGTGTTGTTGCTCAAAGATTTTAGTTTTTGACTGAAATTTTTAATTTTTATCTTGTTCATGGGCACTTCTTCATCGAAGTTCTTGAAACAGGACTGCGGATCCGGAGTTTCACCAAAGGAGGATCGGTGTTACGTTGCAGGAATTGGTATTCGATATGACTTCGCTAACGACGTTTGCAGGATGTTTATAACCCTTTTCCAGATCTCAACTAGGCAAGTTATAGGAAGTCTCTATGATAGTCCGGAACTTGACTGAAAACTGTTAACTGTTAGAGATTCTGCCTGGGGAATTCCGGTTACGAAAAATGTTGCCTTTAATCTGCCTAGTACGTGCCTCTCGGAGTATAGTTATGTTTAACAATACAATGTCAAACTAAAAATATTTTGAGTTAAATATAACTTTTTAATAACCTTCGAATATATTTAAGCTGACCGATAAAAGTATAACGAATAATATATGATGTTCTGCGTGAATATTATAAGAACTTCTAATGCATTATTGAATATACACAAATAGTTAAAATACGTTAAAATACAGTGCAATTTTCAAAATATTTTGTACGTAGTATTAACCCATATGAGGGAACATATTTTTAAACTCGATCAGTTATTGAACTTGTTGTTATAAAATTAGAAGTGACATACATGCTCCTATGGCACATTTGCCCCAAATTCCGCTACACGATACTGCGGTGGATGTGGAACATGCGTGTCCTCCCGATAAAAGATGTCCACCACTTGGTCGCGCAGACAACGCTGAAGACGACGACGACATCGGTGGCGGCAGCATGATAACAACTCACGATTTATCTAACTAATCGCGATGTTTATTTTTCAAGGATGTTTCGTCTCGTTGTCCACCAGGGTTAACCGAGCGACATGAGCCGTTTCGCTGAGGTTTTAAATTATAAATTAAAATAAGCGTAATTGTAGTGAGTACAGAGTAGTAAGCGCGAAGTTAAACTGCTCATTCGTTTTGTTTTGTGGCAAGATGAGGGAGGAGAAATAGGAAGGCATTTCTGTAAAACAACGTTATCAAAGTTGGTTTCTTCATCTTGATATCCTTCGCTATATCTTCCGCGCTAGATTCTACTCACAGGACTGCGCCGGTGAGTTGATACAGCAAAATATTGATATTTAGATTCGATTAAGGAAAGGAAAGGAATTATTTGAAGTTATCTTTGTATAGGCATGTTGCAAGGCACAAACAATAAATTATTGACCAAAAGCGACAAAGCCAAAATACGTACACAGTTGTTCGAAAGCGAGCACTGTTTTAATGTACGTCTTACAAGTATACAGTTAACTCTCCGTATCTCGATATCGAGTTAGAGAACCATAGTAAAAGTTGGTTTTCATGGCTAACTCGATGGTCCCTAGGAACGCAATTGAACTGCTTTTGTGTTCTGTAACTCGATACCTCCCTAACTCAATGGTCCCTTCAATATCGAGTAAAGCTAAGTATGCTGTTTCGCTCAAGAAAAGTAAAGAAATTCCTTGACTGAAAGGGTCAAGAAATTTCCTACAGAGAGCCCCCTTAGAAGTGACATTTCTTCTCAACTGCGTACTGCGATCAGAAAAAAGTGATTTTCTTGACCATTTCTTGGGAGAAATTTTCCACGCATCGAGATAGGCGATTCCTTTTCTTGTCAGTAGCAAACCGGCCTTAAGGGAGAGATGACTGTAATAGAATTCAAAAATATGGAGGTAACTGACGATGATGGATTTTTTTACGTCGCTAAAAAATCGGATCGGATTTTTTACATCGTTATCAAAATCTTTTCAAATTTGTCTTTTTGAATCGATTCAACAACAGTGATATTTAAAAAAAAGATTGTCCACTTCAAGTTCAAATTAACCCACAAAATAGTTATAAGATGCAGCCACCCTAATGTAAATATATCAATGTTCGTTTTTCCTCGGCCTACTTGACCAATAACCCGTTTCCTAGCCCGTTTCCTTTGTATGAGGGTGATAAATATGATAAAATTGGTTGAATCAAATAGGGGAGGCAATGTCACATCAATATGTTTATCTGTTTCCAATGGTTACTTGCAACGCGTTGTTATGGTTCGAAAGTTTATTTATTGGACAGCTGAATTTCATTTCCCCAACGAGTGTGTACGTGCCGGTTATTTAAACTTATTTCTCTATAATATCGCAACAATTTCGCATAATAAAAATGTCCTCGAAAGAATCCGTAACGAAAAACATTGCAGAAACGCTTCGGAGAAGATTGCGCTCGCAACGTGCATTGGCTCGCGAGATGCGTCTCCCTCCGCCCACGCCAACAAATCCTCCGGAGTTGTCCGAATCGCCAGAATGTTTTGTACCTATCACAAGTGATACCGTCGCCGGGGTAAAGGCAAAGCTGGGTCTAATTGATACCTGCTTTCCGGACAATCCTACTCCCGCGTTCGAAGAAATAGTGTGTTTTCCCGAATCTTACAAACGGTTGGGAACCAAGGAAAAGTTGGTGCTGCTGTTTGCGGAAAACTTCCGCAGGCAGTATAAGGAACGGTTTCCGCACCGAAAACCGCCGATCCTTGCCCTACCGAACGAGTGTGGTGTGCAAAAGTTTGTGTGTACAACTCTGAAGCCCTCAATTTTCCTGTTCCCAGATATGATCGGGTCGTGGGAGGATATCGCATCGTTTGTAGCGGATTATATTGTGTATGAGCCACTGCCGGATCAGGTCAACATGGTGAGTAAATTTAAACAATGCATGATTTATGATTATTTTCGACAAACTTGTACCGTGATGCATCAATATCCGGCCACTTGAGCTGTCATGAATGTTCAAAATCCGATTTGAATAAGTTTTCTTCAAACTATATCAAAGTGTTTTAATGCAACGGATAGTTCCATGTTTAATCTAAGCGGCAATGTTCAATTATCCGATAACATTAATTATTTAACCATAAAAATATGTAAAACAACCTTTAGTTGTATTGGCCTTAAATCCAGATTTATGTCTATAAATCCGGACACTTTGGAATCAAAATCCGGATAGCTATGTTTTAACATACAGTTAATAAATCATAAAATGTAAAACTTTTTAAAACGACTGAATCAGTACTGCAGTTTCGGGAATATGGACTAGCTGCTGTAATATCAGGAAAAAAAAAACTCTGTAGAGGATTCAAAATAAAATTTTGAAAATGATTCTGAAGCTTCCTCCCTGGTATAGTACTACTGAATTACATAGAATATCCAATGTTGAAAAAAAACTTTGCTTTGCTTACACGCAGGTGAAATCAACTCAAAGGTAAACTCATCCGAAAAAAATTCTAAACTACTACGGCAAATGAAATGTACTTAATATGCTCTAATATTATTAATATTTTTTGTTAATACAGTCATCTCTCCCTTACTCGATATTGAAGGGACCATCGAGTTAGGGAGGTATCAAGTTACAGAACACAAAAGCAGTGCAACTCATCATCGAGTTAGCCATGAAAACCAACTTTTACTATGGTTCTCTAACTCGATATCGAGATACGGAATATCGAGTAAGGGAGAGTTAACTGTAAAAGCTTTATTTTGTTCCACCTAATTAGGATGATAGTGTTGTTTAACACAGAACACCTAGATAGAAGAAATGAATGTAATGCTTAGAAAGATACTAATAAAGAATTAAAAAATGAATAAATTACATTCTGGTATAACATGCACAAATTCCTCTTTCAGGCAATATTCTCCCAAGCTTCTTCAGCTTCTCAGTAAAATCGATCACTCACTGTAACAAAATGCACTTTATCTGCAATATGCGTTCCAAATACAAGGCGTCTTTGGCCTTCACTTTGGCGCGACGACGAGGACACAACCTCGCGTAAACCGCCGCCAGCCTTGGAACCTCCAACCAACGGTCATGGTACCATTCAGCGGGACTGCGACAAATCTTGTTTTTATTTTGCGATGCGTGTCGTTTGGCATCAATTACGACGCAATTAAATGGCCCTACAAGACGCCAACCAAATGTTGCAATGGTTGTTCCCATACCCGCACTTGCTCCCACTGGAATGCTGGCAGAATGGTTGGCAGCGTATCAACGAAATATCTGTATGTCGCGGATTGGCGATTTAGTTTGATGATTGGTCGATTTGATTGGGCAGGATTGTCGGATCAGTTGGACGAACGTTTTTTATTCATGTGGGACAAGTCACTTACGCTTCTATGTTCATTTCGTTCCTATTCCAATGAGGTTCTGTTGGTATAATTCATTATAACAGCGTGTTTATAAAAATTAATGACAAACTAATGTAACCATGCTTTTCAATTTTTTCTAAGAGTGGATTCTACTTGTCAATTTTTATTTATTTTTTCTATGTGATCAACTATTACCCGAAAAATGATTTTGTAAACATTTTAATCAATTTTATACTAAGCCAACAAAAAAAAATAACAAAATGAAATCTGAAGCTTCGAAAAGTAATAAAAAGAAAACTCAAGTGGTACCCCGTCGGAAGGCGAGTTTGGATTTTAGATGGAATAGTTTATAATACAAACTATCAACTGCCTAATCGGTTTTCCATCGACAACAAGCAAGGAACCTGTTTCTTTCTGATTGCAGAATGATTTATTACGTACCGTTTTGACTCATATTCCGAACACTTAAAGCCAACAGTGACTTGGAATGCATCTGATTGGCATAAATTGGCTGATATTTATATACATTTTTATTTCCACGCAAAGTCTAACTGTTAGCTGTTGGGTGTACCAATAATAATGATGATTTTATTAGCTATAGCATTGTTTTAACGTAAAAGTATGAAACAACATTTTGATTCAAATGCTGAGCACTGTGTTTATTCTGTCTCATATTCCGAACACCTTGATTCAAATTCCGAACAGCACAAATAAATCGTATTCAATTCAATAAATTCACAACAAAATGTATCTGAGCTTGCTCTACTGGTCTCAAACTAGATAATCACCACTACTCCCGTGGTATGAATTTTATTGGAGGCTTTAAAATTGTATTGCAATTGGCTGCCATTTTCTTGTTATTTGGTGACATATTTCAGCGAAACATTTCAACCAAATCGCCATACAAAAACCGAGTGTTCGGAATATGAGTCTGTTCGGAATTTGAGACAAAACGGTACTAGGTTAATAAAATCAATCGGTGTAATAAATGCGTTAATGATACATCAAACCCTCTTTGATCTCTTTTTTACCATCGCAATCCAATCCACCGTTATTGTTATACATTAAGGATGAATGAAGTCAAACCGAGGAAGTATAATAATCTTTGAAAGAGACCCGGAGCAACAGAAATAAATGTTGTTGAAGGGTAGAGATAAAAAAAACCTAATAATCTCTCAGCGAAGATTAGCACAAGAAAAACTTATCTCGATTGGTGATATTTTTCGAAACAAGTCGATAAAATTGTTTGTTTCAAAGCTACTTATTCGTTTTTTTTTATAACAAGGCCGTTGAATGCCAGAACTCTTAAAACATTGTTCCATAAAAAAATCCTACCAGTCAAAAATCAAACACTTTGTGCAAAGTCATTGATTCCTCTATACTAGGACGTGTAAACTCATAAAAAATATTTTTTTTCAATAAGAACACTAAGCTACTTCTCAGCTTAGTGTTCGCATTGACAATTCTATTATATACTATTCAATTCTATGCTAAATGCTAGCACAGTTAACGTTGACAAGCATAGTAGAAATATCGAAATATCCTCTTTATCAGTATCAGTATTTTCTTGTCGGCATTAATATTTGCACTATATCAATGATTCAACATAAATATCAATGTTCCTATGTACACTTTCATAGTTGATTACTAAGAAATTTTTTCGTCAATCGATAAATTTTGCATGTGCAAGTCGTGTGGCAAACAAAAAATATCTATGTCCTGAATAATAGAGCAAAATTCTAATCTGAAAAGATTCTCAGCCTGTGGGATTTGAACCCACGGATCTCAGCATGTTATTGCTGATTAACTGCGCGCAATAGCTATAGCTACCTAGGCCCAAATACAGAGAGATCAGAAAGGTAATAAAATATCAGAAAAGTCAATAATATCCTGCAAAAAATCTGAGGGCTTAAGAATCCAGGGTTTCTTCAAGTATTCAAGAAGATTTCATGTGATCGATGGAGCTTTCCTTAGCCTAGTGGTAAAGTCTGTGGCTACTAAGCAAAGTCATACTAGAGGTGTCTGGGCCCGATTTCTGGTCGGTTCAAAATAATTTTGAAAAACAAATTTCCTTGACTTTTCTGGACACAGAGTATAATTTTGCCTGCCACACGGTGTACGAATGCAAACAGACAATTTCAGCAAAGAAAGCTCTCTGAATACTAGAAAAAGGCTCTGCCCTAGTGGGGACGTAATGCCAAGAACCCTATTTTTCCTTGTTTTGAAGATCGGTTCTCCGAGAAAACAATCCTCAATGAATTCAGGCAAAATATCCAGGAGGTATTACAGGAATCTATTATAGAGAAATTCTTTAATAAAAATCCTAGGAAAATGCCAGTACCTACCATGTACTTTGCACAGAGAAAAATCCATTCTCGTATCCGTGAACTCGTATCATAAACTCGTCAACAAGCAAAAATACACCGTGAACTAGACCATGATTATATGAACGCGTTGCCTAGTTTAGAGAACGTTCATGTAAACATGATGGTAGTTCACGGTGTATTTTTGACAGTTCACATTTTCCAGAACTCTTGAACTGCAGAAGCCTGTGATGGCTACAACGTAGCGCCACTCTATTGCCAGGCGTATTGTAGAGCTCCATATTCGTCGGTATGGGGCATTACCTTGTTTTGATTATGTATGGGATTTTGACGTTTACTGGCCTTGTTGTTTACAAATTTCATGGTAGAGTGAAAGAGAGAGGATGATTTTTGTGCAGAGCCCCATTGGGCAATACTTGTCCAGCTGCCCCGAACCCTTAGAGTCGCCAGGTCCTCTTCCAATGTGCTGTAATAGAGGTGAGGAGATGATTCTGTGCAATACACGACTGTTTGTATGTATTAGTGCACCGATTGTGTTTTCACACAGCAACCCATTGCATTATGACTATGTGTGACGTTATACAATTTGTTATCGAAAGTTTCTGGGGGTGCGTTGCTAGTCACCCTTTCGTTACCAAGGTTGTTTTGTGTGTTGTTAATCAAACAATAACACAAAAAAAAACTCAGCACGGGAAGATGGCACTGGAGGTAATCTATGCAATTTAGTTTTAAATTTTGCTTTATTTTAGGATGGAATTCTACAATGCATAAGATTGACCATGGAAGGCACTGTAAGGTACTGAGACCAAGACTGAGCCGTAAAATACTTGTTGCTAAAGGATGTGCATGAATTTCTCTTACACTTTACGCTAGATGATGCATTCGTGAATGTAGTGCTGTAGTGGAAAAAGCGTTTAATACGCGAATCTATGGCCAACAAACTTAATTCCTGGGATCTACTTGTACGACTTTTGCGTCCAGGTGTTAGCAGCAGGTGTATTTTTCTGTCTAATCTTAGCTTGTTCCACGATATGGAACGTTTCCTACCCACTCTTAGCGTTCCATTGAAGCCGTATGACTTCACCCTTCTTCCCCTCTATGTTTATTTTGATTTTACACAGCACTAATACAATCACACACCGACTTTCTCCTCACCTCTTTTATATCACATTGGTCCTCTTCCACTGCGGACAGCCGAGCACGAATATGCTCGTGGTCTTGCACGAAGTCGCCTACCTCTATCCTGAGAGAGACTCGCGAAGAAGAAAATTATCAACGTCATATGCAGCCCAGATTCCCCTCTCACAAAACGTCAAATGCAGCCCACCGTTTTTATGGCTTAAAAAGTGAAAAGTATTGTGTTCAAAATAAATTGTTGTTGAAAACCTCAGTCAGCAGAGCAGTTTTTTCCAAAGTTGCTGATAAATCTAAGCAGAAAATACATTATTTCTAATGTCTGCTACGTTTGCTGGCATGAAATTTCACTCAAACGGCTATTTATGATTCGATGTGATGCAAACTCAATCATTTTTTGCTGAGAGGTTCATGTGAGGATTTGAACGGCTTGCGCATAATTGGTATAAACACAAAGTGGAATAAGAAAAAACTCAGCAATCACAGAAAAAGAAGACCGTCTTCGCGAGTCTTGTCTCAGCCTCTATCTAGTTGCGTGATGAATATATTTTCTCATTTATTTTCTTCCGACATTCGCACTAAGTGAGTAGCCCTCTGAAGTCTGCCGTATTTCTCACACTTAATAATATTCGCATCTTTATACACTCGATACAACCCGTGACTCATGCGTCTGCGCCACACACCATTTTCTAGTGTCTTACCGAATATTTTACAAAGAAATTTACGCTCTAAAACACGAAAGCTTTCCGCTCTTTCAATTTCCACGCTTCAAGCCTGTGGAAGGCCACCAAAAAATCAATGTTTATATAAGGCAAATTTTGTTTCCGTTTGCAAGTTGCGGGAGCTAAGCTGGTTACGTAGTCCGTAAAAGGCTCTATACGCAGCTGCAACAGGTCTTTTCATTTCGTGAAGAATGTCGTTATCACATGTCACAAGGGTTGTACTGGCGTTACACCCGTTGAAGCTGCGGCAGAAATACCCACAGGGATGCAGAAAAACTGATGGATAGCTTGTCACCTTTCTGTTCTGATCAGATTTTCGTATCAATGATTCGAAACCTACGATTTTTCGCACGTATTGAGAACGCTTTTTTCGCTTCCTCACGTGAACATCTTTTTTCGCTCACACTAATTTTCCCTGGAGCTACGATGGAGGATAACCGAAAATCATTCCACTCTGGGGATAATTTATTTTTCACTCCATCATATTTTAGCTAAAAAATTGCTCCCGAGAATTATCACTATGTGGATAAACAAAAGCTAGTGCCGACGAAGGGATTCGAACCTAGAACATTGCTAAAAACAACCGCGATGCATGCACGCTAACAATGCTACCACACCAACATGACGAAAGGAGCGGTTAATTTGGTGCATAAAATCAACTGCTGCTCGTGGCGATGAATACAGGAAAAATTCTCCATGGATCGGAGAAAGAGAAAACAAACTTCTCACAGTTGCGGTAATGTGCAATTACCGTAATCCGGGGTAACATTGATCATTTTTTTTAGTTTTTCTTGAATTTTTCATTTCACAATACAAATGTTACAAGTTTCATATTTTTAAAACAAGTACTGGCACCCACCGCTCCTAGCTATGTACTTTATTTTGTTTTTCGAAAGATTCAAACATGTTTAAATAAATGTTTTAAGTGATTTTTTGATTCAGCTGATATGGGGTAACATTGATCACCCAAGTAAACAACGTTCACTAATATTGGAAATGTCGTTACCGTAATCCGGGGTAACATTAATCATTTTTCTGAATGTTTCTTCAATATTTCGTTTGAAAATGCAAATGTTGCAGGTTTTATATTTTTAAAACAAGTACTGCCACCCATAGCTCGAGACTATATACTGTATTTTGTTTATTGAAAGATTTAAGCATGTTAAAAACAATGTTTTATGCGATTTTTTGATTTAGTTGATATGGGGTAACATTGATCACCTATATAAACAACGTTCAGTAATACTGAAAATGTCGTTACTTACTTAAATCATGGTCCCTGAAGCCGAATATGAAGACCAAACGCTTACAAGTCATTTACTTTTTGAGTTATTTTAAAATTAAAAACACCTCGAACCACAGAATACGCCTAAAGGTAGGCAATTTCCTAAGGGAATTTTACATTCCTAACAGTAATTCAGTAATGTTGCCGGAATCGTTTTCGGCGATGTTATTTTTAGTAAGAACCACATTTTGCTTGCTTATATCGTTTGAAAATGTTTCATCAATAAATGATAATATGAACTTTTGATGAGGTGAGTCATTCCGATCAATGTTACCCCGCTGATCAATGATACCCCGGATTACGGTACTTACTAAAATCAGGGCCCCTGAAGCCGAATATGAAGACCAAACTCTTACAAGACATTTACTTTTTGAGTTATTTCAAGTCATTTACTTACTTATTTTAAAATTAAAAACACCTTGAACCGCGTAATACGCCTAAAAGTAGGCAATTTCCTCAGGAAATTCTACATTCGTAATAGTATTTAGTTAATGTTGCCTAAATGAATAAACTTATGAAAGATTTGACAACGGAATCGTTTTCGGCGATGCCATTTTTAGTAACACCCGCATTTTCCTTGATCACATCGTCTGCAGAACTCATGTGAGACATGAATTTTCGGTAGTGTCAGTGAAAATGATGAAAATCATTGTTTCAAAAAGTTGACAAATTTGCGCATGAACTAAACGCAATTTTGGAAAAAACCTTAATTATCATTAGCTTATTAGAATATACGAAAGAGAGGCACCATTCATGGTTCGAAAATGCTTCATCAATAAATCTTTATTTGAACGTTTAACAAGATTAGTCATCCCGATCAATGTTACCCCGCTGATCAATGTTACCCCGGATTACGGTATCTATTTTCGCTTTGTTTTGTGGACGGATAAAATCGCAAGGCAGCTTATCGCTGAAAATTGCTGTGAGGGATAAATCCATTATCGTGAGAGCGAGTGAGAATTCGGATGAGGTAGGAACCGAAGTAAAATAGAAAACAGTACGATAAGATTTTGTTCCGAAAATCATATAGTATGACCGATGAGAGAATTTCTATCAAGTTTGATCGTTAGCCGTTGAGTTTAAGAGTTTATATTACTATTACTTTCATACGCTGTACTAAAATTGTGTGTTGTGATTAAGCTACAATTATATTGTGAGTCGAATGTTAAAAAGAATACACAAAAATGACATTATACTGAATTATACTGACACAAACATTTTTAGGTTAGCTTCCATGCAAAATAATACTCTAAAGCTAAATGAATTAAACCAACATTTCTCAGATTTAAACTGAATTCTACAAGTACGGACTGTGAGTAAACATATGATTACGACTTTGACAAAAACTTTGCAAAAGTTTGGATTCACTTGAACTTAATCAAAACACGAAAAATCTGTGAAATCTCAAACCAATCATGTGCCATCATTTGCGTTTGAAAAAGCTATGAATTATTGAAATCGGTTGACAGAGATATTGACAAAAATGATTTGCGTGTGGCTCAGGTGAACCCAAACTTTTACACGATACATACATCATACTAAGGGGTGAACCCAAACTTTTACACGATGACTTGAATGCCTGTTTCATTGATTTTGAATAGTTTTCAGATTTTTCCGCAAAAAAATCGTGAGTGCTGTCGAGGAAATATTCCCGTCGATTCCACTCGCCAGTGCAATGAGTGTTCCAAGGGTAATGGAAACTAAATACACCGGAACATTGCAAAAAATCCTATCTTCAACGATAAATGGATCACCGGTGTCACAGTTGATCCGCATGCAGGCTGCTGCAGAAACGAATATCGAAACGTACACTAGCTCAGTGAACTATAGTGTTGCCGTCTTTACCACAACCATCTGTTGCAGTTACCATCTGTTGCAGTTACCGTTGGAGCATTCAAGCAGTCTCGTATCCACTCGTTTCGGAAGTTTTGGTGCATGATACACCGGGACACCACCATTTTTCACCGTCGTCGTCACATGCACCACTGCAGCAACAGCCTGGGCCAAACGTTAGCCATATGCAGCAACTGCAAAACCAACAAAAAATGTGGAGTAAATTCCAACAGCATTTGTCTGCCAGGCAGGTGGTGCCTAAGGAACTTCCTGTGTTCTCAGGAAATCCCGAGGAATTGCCTCTTTGGCAACTTTACCGCCATGTGTGGCTATTCACAGGCGGAGAATTTTTATGCGATTGCAGCGATGCCTCGAAAGCAAAGCACTGAAAGCAATCAGGAGTAACCCGATGCTACCTTCGGTGTCGAAAGTAGTTGAGACGCGAGAAACGTTATTCGGCAGCCCAGAGCAACTAGTACAGTTGCTCCTTTATGAAGTGCGAAGTGTTTCTACTCCGTAGCCTGAAAGGCTCGACGTAGCGCATTTCAGCGACATCGACGGATCTCGAACAGGCGAAAATGAAAAACCTAAGAAAGAAGAGGCGTTCATCAATACTCACGTGACTACAGAGCCCAAGAAGTTTGAGCAGCAGGAAAAGGTTGAAAACAAGAACAGGCCGTGCTATATTTGCCAAAGCGTAAAGCACAGAATCCAAGTTCAAGTCTTTGTCACTCGGCGAGCATCTGAAGGCGCTAGAGTCACACCAACTGTGTGCGATCTGTCTGGTTTCCCACGGACGGTGGTCTTGCAAGTCCACACGGATCTATGGAATCGGGAACTGTGATCAGAGTCCCCATCCGTCACTGCATCCCAGCTCAGCGACTACTAACAAATCAACTTCTTCTGATAACTCCGGGGCACCGTTAAAATCCGACGTCCAACGTTTCCGTATCACATCAGTGGTTCTGTACGGCAAGCAGGCAAAAGTATCTTCGACTATCTTGACGAAGGTTCTTCGTCGACACTGACTGACGCCGAAATTGCTAAGCTGTTGAATCTTGAAGGAGAAAGGAGATTCTCAGTCGATGTCGCTGACATTCGAATTCTCGGCTGGTCAATCTAATGATCTCTGAGGAAGAAAGCAACCAATTTCCGTTGACGGCTGTGAGTACCGTAAGCAGTTTAGATCTTCCTGTACAGATGGTGGATTGTGGTGAATTGTCTAGGCGATACCCGTATTAAGCTGGGCTACCTGTGAAGAGCTACAAAGAAGCCGTTCCGAGAATCCTGACTGGACTAGACAATTTGAAACTCGCGGTACCTCTCAAGGTACGTGAAGGACGACTGAATGGACTGATAGCAGCCAAAACAAGACTGGGATGCACTGTTTTTGGAAGCATCGATAGCTCAACAGGAAATGCGAGTTCCTAGTCAGTTTTGCACATCAACAAGAGCGTGGAGGAGAGTAACCTACACAAAATCGAAGGTAATGCACATCATCGAAGAAAGCGCAACAGAAACGAAGATGTAGTTCACTGCCGTGAATCGCTAGTCAGTCCCATCTGTATTTTTGTCAAATTTGAGTTGAGTTCAGTTTTCAATATATCTTATAATGCTCCTTCAGCTGCCTTAATGATATAATAAGATTTGTTCAGAAAAAGTAGGAAAACAACAGCAAGTCAAATTGTCCCATAATGAGCAACCGCATATCAGTCCCTTTACAGATTTCTGCACCGTGTAACACAAAAATGAACCGTGTTTTGATCATCTTTATATTTTTCTCAGAAAGATATCGTAGTGAAAAGCAAATTGTGAAAGTTTCATTGAGATTAGGACATATTCCAATTCTCTGGGATTTTTTGAATATTCGTATGGAAAACGAGTTTGGAAACTTCACAGCCCATTATCTCAATGCCTACTTTTTACAGATGGGACTGACTTGCGATTCACGGCAATTCAGCGCTGACAAAGAAAATCTAGTGGAACGTGTTCTTGGCATGGCCTGGGTACTGGAGGACCCAGTATTCCGTCAAGTTACTAAACAACCGGGAACATGCAGGATCATCAAAGTTCACTACTACGAAGCGAAGCGTCCTGAGGTTGATGAATTGATGAGCTTTTTTGATCCGCCCGGGTTGATAGCGCATTTACTGGTGCACGGTAAGATGACAAGATACAAGACCTGTGGAGGGCTTAATTTGGTTGAAACGATGCGATTATAGCGAAAATTTTCAAGAACTAGGAACGATGGATCAAGCAGTTTTCCAAATCAAGTGAAATACTTATTTCACGTTGTCATTTTCCCGGATACGATCAGGACAGCTTCAGATCACTGCAACTGCACATATTTGTAGAAGCAAGTGATCCAGACAACCAAAAATCGCATAATAGTGACCATAATGATTCGTTTATTCATACAAATTTCTTCACGTCCGCCCTACACGGTTGTTTCCTTGCATAAAATTCGTTTGAACATTTCGGTTTCGTCCCGTTTACTCGCGCAAAGTAAATCGAATCAACTCGCAGCAGCTGTCAAATCAACATTTGTTATCATAAATTAAATCGCATAAGATTACAGATTAAGGAGTGTATCGAAAAGTAGTCGCAAATATTCTAAACAGTCTCAAAAATATTGGGTAGAACACACAAACCATTTTTGGATCAGAAATACTTTACAATGTATTTAAACATTATGATGCGATGATATTGTTTCAATAATGTGGCATTTTTTATGATAATTTTTTAAATTACTAACAGATGACGATGAAAATCGTGCACACCTCTGAAACAAAAATGATATGTTACAAATTGTGTTAAATTTTGAGAAAAATTGGTTTTTGTTTATGCTATTATATTCTATGCCACAACTTTCATGACATAGTGTGAAAAGTTAACATTAACAAGCATTTGAGAGCAAATACAAAAATCGAAAAAGTCGATTTTAAAGGACTTATTTTTTTTTCTTTTTAAACGTTAATGGTAATATCGAACGATTGGAACGAATAAAAAATTATTTTTTGATTGGAAAAAATATTTTAATGTTTATGATGTAACGCAAGCAAAAAATGGAACACACGCAATCAGAGTACACGCGTTCGGTAAATAAAATTACCCAAATAAATCAGTAATTCACAAAAATACAGATTATTCGGTAATTTAAAAGCTTTTGACAGCTCATCATTACAAAAACTACCAAACTACGGTAAACTGTAGTTCATCTGTCAAATAATTTACCGAATAATCTGTGAATCATTAATACCACCGAAAACTGTAGAATATTCAACCGGTGTTTCGGTAAAAGGTCGGTTAGATTACCAACTTCAGTAATTTGAAAGAATGATAGCGTCAATCAGTCGTGTACGGTTTTCTTTCGGGCGTTGCAGAAAAACTGCTAGTTGATTGTCCGACATTTCCCCGAAAACCATTTCCCCGAATGATTTTTCCCCAAAAGATTTTCTCTCGAAAACCATTTCCCCGAATGCTCTGTTTTCCCGAATGTACTGTATCCCCTGCTTACTGCTTTCTGTAAACACATTTTTAATTTTTTTTTTCAATTATCAGAGTAATTGACTGAATTCAGTTAGTCTGGTAATCGCTTCAAACTAATGATTCTCTTATGAATGATTTGAATTGAGAAACGGCAGACGAGTTATTTGGATCGGAAATCGATGACAGTTTTTATTGGAAGCCCTGCTTTTAAAAATATGTTAAACATTGAGTTCAGTATTAAAATTTAGGGTGCAGGTCGTTGGGCCAAATGCCGTTAGGCCAAATGTCTTTAGGCCTAAGGCCTTTAGGCCTAAGGCCTTTAGGCCTAAGGCCTTTAGGCCGAATGCCGTTAGGCCGAAAGGGTCGTTAGGGTAACATTTGATCATTTACTTTTATTTCATAATGCTGACACATTCATCAGTATTTTTTCCTTCTTTCAATCAAAGGCTGTTCTTTCTAGTTATATTTCACAGCGTATATTGTGGACTTCTAGGTGATGCAAATTATCCTGATCGAAAACTAACAATCCATTCGACCTTACAATTCATTCGGTGGCTTCTAGGTAACGCAAATTAGTCTGACCAATTCCTATTAGTTATCCATTCGGCCTTACAGTTCATTAGAACTATCGGTCATTTTCGGCCTAGTTACTCTTTCGGCCTAGCGACCCTTTCGTCCTAACAGCATTCGGCCTAATGACCTTCGGCCTAACGACATTCGGTCCTAACGGGATATAACCAAAATTTTATTATGCTAAGAATAGCAATAAAAATGTAGAAGGTGGGTTTTGAAAGATTATCCAAGAGGTGAGCCAAACTGATGCCTTATGTCGGTTTTCCGGACATAATTTATCTTAATGACATCTGGCTGAACGAGCATCGACAAAATTATTAAATAAAGTTTTACTGATTGAAAACTTTGTGCAGGATTCAAAGGCGTGACCAAAGAGAGACATCTTGATCTTCACTGTTTAAGAATTTTAAAAGAAAAAATGAGTCGATAAGTTTGTTCGGGACGCATCTGACAGATTAGTGCATCGTTTCGAGGCTATTATTCGATCATTGCTTCCGCATTAGTAGTTTGTGTCCCATAAAGCATAGGCAAATGTTCTTTTTTTTCCGTTACAATAAATTGATACCATAAAAGTTGCTTGTTTTAAATTTTGTAAATATCCCTTCTTTAAACATAGGTTGTTCTTCTTTATTTACTGCTCTAATAATCATTTACTTTTTTTTTGTTAGGAACATAAACCACTGCGACAAATATTTGATCTATTGTAGTATTTCTCGTGTCCTTTGTTTAGTGCATGTCGTATTACTTTGTCACTACCGAGGTTCACTGGTAGATCTTTTCCCCATAACGCACTACGAAAAGGTGAATTTTGAAGCTAGGCTTTTCATTTTTCAATCGTAGGCAGTTCTTTGAAGCTTTGCTGTGTTAATATTGTTCTCCTTATTTCAACATGAATTTTCCCTTCTTTAATTAGAAGGCAATTTTTCATAGATAAATATATCAATAAAAAATAACAGAGCTACTGAAACTTATAGCAAATTTTGTTCTGGTAATTATATGCGATTTCTTCAATTTTTATTGTAAATGCAAATATTACGGATTCTAATGTTTTGAACCAACTTTTTCAATGCTTCCGATCAACCCTTGATAATGATTTTGCATTGAAAAGGCATGTTTTTTTTCTATTTAAGTAGTGATTATTAGCATTTTGGGTATTCATTATAAACATGCTCACTTCATTTGATGTTTTCGGCTATTAGTTTTAGGACATTTTCGAGAAATTTGTTTCTAATGAAGACATTTATCTTTAAACCGATTTATTGTCAGAAAGTTGAAGTAGAAGCATGGTGTTGCATCTTTTAAAAAGTTTTCAGAAGGAAAAATCGAGGTCTAGTTATGTAGGGCAAGATATAATAAATTATTTAATTTGCCTACCGTAGTAAAACTTGGCTTATTGTAGTTACAGTCCTTTATGGCACGCTAAGTATTATGAAAGAATAATCGTTTGACTAAATGAATACATGGCAAAAGAACATTTAACCGAATAATGAATCTTTGTAAAAATTCCGAAACAATTTGAAAGAACAGCCTATCATTAAAAAAAAGGGAAAATTGAAATTGAAATATTATCAGCTTATTGCCAATAATTATTGAAACAGTTTAAATAAAATAATAGCCCATAATTCTAAGAAGACTTAATTCAGCCAAATGTTCATTCGCCCAAATGTCCATAAGCCAAACAGCCATAGGCTAATCATACCGCTTACAATGAAACTGCATATCATGAGCTTGTTTTTTTCATGTCAGGCGATTTTCAAGTGGCTTTGAGTATAATGCACGCGGCACATTATTTTGAGCACCAGTTACTTCAGACACATGGATTTTATAACAAATGTAACAAATTTTCATCTAACCTTACATCAGCTACACGTTAAACACCTTTTGACAGCAGGATTATGAATAACTTTAAGTATGGAAAGTCTACCAGTTATGGCTATAATGGTTCCTTATTTGGTCATATGTGTTTTCTCGAAAACTTATACATTTTGAATATGTTTGAATGTTTTAACATCAAGATTCATGTGATAACAAACTACTAAAACACACAGAATGATAAACAAATTGAAAATAATCAAATTATTACGTATGGCGAAACAGGGAACCATTATGTCCATAACTGGTACACCTACCCTATGTAGCTAACATTAAGTTTTTTTTCTGGGAAATGGAACATTCGGGAAAAAAGTTTTCGGGGAAGTGGTTCATTCGGGAAAACGACATTCGGGGAAATTGCATACGGGGAAATGGTTTTCGGGGAAATGTCGGACAATCGCTAGTGGAATATTTTTAGTTGGAATAGTGGGTTATGCTACTTTTCCCCGAATGTCGATTCCCCGAATGTCGTTTCCCCGAACACCAGTTCCCCGAATGCCAGTTTCCCGACTACTCCATTTCCCCGAATAGTCCAGTTCCCCGAAAAATGTTTAGCACTCATAATTGTCATAACTTTTTGTATTTCAAGGTGGTGAAAGAACCGGTCATAGGATATGCACCCTTCTTTATTTGATTGACGGTTCTTTCGAGTTTTACCGTCCTCATGTTTTTGGCAATATGTGTTTTATCAAGAACGATCACATATATCCTTCTTGCGAGGGGGGTCTGTAGCCTTGAGGTTACGCTTTCGCTTCATAAGCGGAAGGTCATGGATTCGATTCTCAGCCACTCCACAAAAAACCCGTCCAGTCACCAGAAGACGCTTCACTAAGGACTGTGCTTTGGGGAGTATCAGATGGTGACTGAGACAAAACTGACCCTCTTCGCAGGCGCTAGCCTCACTAACAGCAGAGCTCTCTCCTACCTGCTCGGTGTGAGAGTAAAAGAGTAGGAGAGAGTGAAAGAAGATGTAAATATAGATAAGTTAAAAATAGATCTGTATCGGTAAAGAAGATACAGATCAACTGATTCCGGCACAGTAGTGGCCACGAGCACAGAGCGCCTTATAAAAAAAATATCCTTCTTTCCAGTTAAGCACCCTGTCACTAAAGACTATTCTTGCACTTTTTTAAACATCCGTGGAATCGACATTTGGGGAAAAGCAGCACAATCGGAATTGTGCCCGTACCGCAATGACTTTTTAGACAGGTAACTAAAGGAAGAGTGTTAAAGATAGTGTATAAACGTGTTATCTACAAATTAACGTTTATTTTTCAGTCTGGCCGTCAGCATCCGCTGCTTCCTTGCAGTTTCCTGTGTGTGTTTACGACACCAAAGGTGGCATTATTTCCATCGGCGGTTATCCCTCATCAATATAATATGTTGATTCCTAGTTCGCTGCAAGTTTCATGGACATGCTATTTTATAAATTTGTAATTGTAGAATTACCTTGAGAAATAAAGAAGCGCAATCATGCAAATGCCATTTCCGTTATTTTTGTTTCTTTCGACGAATTTTCAACGCTCCAGCGAAAATAATCTGTACGCCGTGCCTACTGCAGTTGTTCTTCGGTAAACGATTACCGACCAAAAACCTATGCCAAAAACCTATGTTTGTACCGCAAAGATTAAAAATATAACGAAATACCTAAACTTGATTTGTTTTAGCCTTTTCCACCTGCTCGGATCGCTTTCACTTTCTGTAATTGTTACTATGTACTTGAGTACCTTTTTATAAGGCTCCGAAATTCTCCCCACTATCGTCCTCATCATCATTGCGGAGTCTAACAACCAGCGCTAACTTCCCATCATCGCAAAAGCGACGCCATAAATGTCCTAACCAAGTGGATCCGCGAGGGTGGCGCGTGTTGCAACTTTTTTACGAGGTGCTAAATGTATTACAACTTGGCGGAATCGGTGCACCTGATCCCTGATGTCAATAAATGCCAAAGGAGCAGCAATCACTGCAGCCACAGCGTTTACCACCGGTTATGTTTAGCAGCCCACGTAACCTTCCCAAACGCGTTCGTCTCGTAGCCGTGATAGTAAAATGATTTTTGTGAATGAAAACGAAACATATAACCTCGGCACGGTTCTTTTTTATTATTATTTGGTTGTTCTTCCGTATGCTCCACTGGGGCCGACACGAGGAAGGTAGATGATTCCACAGGTTTTTACGACTGTGTACTTAGGTATATGGGAGATGAATTTAATATAAAAGCAATAACAGTCAGAGAGAAGTGCTCGTTTAACGGACAAGAGCCAAATTGGACTTCTCAGCGGTAGTATCTAAGCAAAGGAGCAGCCGGAAAATGATGTGTTAAGGAGAGATAAAAATAAAAATAAATATAAAAATGGAAATAAAATTATATCACACTATGTCTGAGGGAGAGTTCTTTTTTTCGCAAGCTCCTCCATACATATAGACTACCGGCAAATCCAGACTTGTGTGGTTTGGTTCTGGACCATAGTGTCTTTCCTTGTGTTTTTATATGTTTTGTGCCCTCTTGGTTTCTCCGTTTTTTCACAACATTCACCCCCGAACTCAGACTACCAACGCTCACTTCTTCGGAAGGCTAGACACAACCGGTGCAACAGCGATAAAGCTTTTCCTCTCTCGTTCGTTGGGTGTATAGTAACGTAATAGAACCCGACGGGAATATACAAACACAGTGCAAATTTTTACAAATTCATTCACAAAAGTTTTTCTGACTTTTTTTATTCTTTTCGTTTTATATTTACACACTTCTGGTGGCTCCCACCCACCCTCGACAATGATGTTAACAGCCATTGGAATGATGGCATTATTTTCCAGAGCTGAAAGAGCCGTTCTCTACGACGACCACGTGGCAGCAGAAAGACAACACTGGAGTAATCGGATGTCTACTATGGACATCAGCTGACAGAGACAATATGTATAGATAGACACCTATCCTGTTTGTTTTCACCTTTTTTTGCAATACCTAATCTGGAAGTTGCTTCTGCTTGGGGAAACAGTCTTATATTTTTGGGTGAACAGTTCAGAGCGGAAATCTTAAATTATGGATTTCCAGCTTTGTTTAACGCATCTGGGAAATTCCTTCCCCCCCTTTCTTATTTTCATTTTTTAGATCTAGCAGAACGAAAGGGGCCCAGATAGCCGTAGCGGTAAACGCGCAGCTATTCAGCATGATCATGCTGAGGGGCGTGGGTTCGAATCCCGCTGGTCGAGGATCTTTTCGCAATGGAAATTTTCTCGATTCCCAGGGCATAGAGTATCTTCGTACCTGCCACACGATATACACATGTAAAAATGGTCAATCGGCAAAGAAAGCTCTCAAATAATAACTTTGGAAGTGCTCATAAGAACACTAATCTGAGAAGCAGGCTTTGTACCAGTTGGGATGTAACGCCAGAAAAAAAGAAGAAGAAGAATGAAAGGATCTTTGAATCAAAACAAAGCATTTGAGAAGCAGGTAAGGGTATGCGAAATACCGAATGATTCCGTCAAACATGCTTCGAAACGAAATTCCACGGAATTCCACGGAACTCAAACAAGTGGAATTTTTATTTTACGATTTCGTTTCGTTTCGCCAAATTGTAAAAATATTTCCACGGAAAATTGGAAACAAACTGAATTTTGCGAAATTTCTTGTTTAATTTCGAACCAAAAAGACATAGTGCACACTTCTACTCGTATGTAGTATATCGCCAACAACTACACAAATGTAAAAAAAAAAACCTTATCGCAATACTTGTTTTTAATTATGAATCGTGGTTTACGGGTAACCAGCCGAGTGAAAGTTTAACAACTACCGAAAGCTAAACATTACATGTATTTTGCAATTGGATTAAATGGACAAATTGATGTGGAGTTTTGCGAAAAAGTAACATGTCTTCTCAGTGAGAATCGAACTCACGACTCACTGATCTCTAGTTAGGGCGTGTTACCCCTACGCCTTGAGAGGACTGAACGCAGAAGTTAACCTGAATTCGATTTCAGCTCAATAATCACGTGGTCCTTTTTTGCAAAGTGCACCTCTTTCGGAAGAATTAGATGCCCATCCAAACACAACGCTTTCTATATATATCCAATGCCTAGTCCGAGAGCACATTATTTTTTAGGTATGGAAATAGCACACTTTACTAGCCAGCAACTGCTCTGGCTGAGGTTTCTATTGTGTGGGCTTCCAATGGGTCGCGACGTTCTCAAACGACCGGTTACGGAACATGAGTCCGTTGCTCGATAAATACTTGTTTTTAATTATGAATCGTGGTTTACGGCTAACCGCCCTTTACGGTACTGGGTATCAACATCAAAGCTTTTTTTTAATTCTATAGTTTCGCCATCGTTTGATCGATTTTGATACAATTTTTAGAAAAACAAATCATAAATTAGTTATATTATTATTATTGTCTTTATTAGAGAGACTTTCAGCCCTTGGCTGCCCTAGTTATATTGATTTATTATTTTGAATACGATAATGTGTTCCGGTTTGTGTCAATACTTGTTGGGGTATTAGGGTATTTCGAAACGGAAAAGCACAACATTATTTTTCGATTTTTCGCGCATCTAAGTCACGAGCTATCAATATGTAAGGCAAACATAAATATTCGCTCATTGGAAGACGGATTGTTTTAACGAACATGGTTGAATTTTTCAAACTTATTTGTAGTTCTTCAATGCTATGTTGCCCAGGATTCAAAACTTTTTTCAAAAATTTTAAATACAGTCATCTCTTCCTAACTCGATATTGAAGGGACCATCGAGTTAGGGAGGTATCGAGATACAGAACACAATGTTTTCAATTTTCGAAATTTTGATTATTTCGACAAAGTACATTCAAAATAGTAAATTAAACGTGAAAAATGGTAAATTTTTAGTACATTTAGCAACGTGACACATTTTGCATAGTCTTCAAAAAGTCATTTTATTATCACTCTGAAATGACTTGTTAAAATTAATTTTGCTTTCACTGTAATCATAATTATCAAATTTATGAAATTTATTAACATTTGGAGAATATTTAAAAATTTTCATGGAAATATCGAGTTAGAGAGGTAAACTTGCAAAGGAAATTGAAACAGACCGCATCGAGTTAGGGAACATCGAGTTAGAAAGTATGCTAGATTGAAGGGACCGCGCATTCCATCGAGTTAGGAGAAGTGGTGGTAAAATGAACACCGTGCCTTTTACCGAGAAAAATCAAATTTTAATGAATTTTTATCATGCACGGACGATTTAAAGCACAATTCGGTGTGTTCGGGTTGATACGGAAGTCAAGTGAAGAGAAAATTTCAACGAAAACTAAGAATTTAGAAAATCGCGTTTGAAAATTAGAACTTTTCGCTCGGAGGTCTAGAGGTTTTCCAGTGAGGTAAATATCGTTATGATATGATGCCAATTCTGATATTTTAAAATTTCTTTTTGAATGGGTTACAATCCTTAAAGGATATATTCTCGGATATGCAATGAAAATCTTCAAAAATATTTGTTTCGCTCACGTTTTCTGCATGATGTTCATTTTACCACCAACAGATGTTCATTTTACCCACATAGTGCAGGTAAAATGAACATTTGGATCGTTTTTTGCTAACGATAAAAATATGAGAAAATTTAGCTTTTTTAGTCTGAATTAGTGTCGCTCCTTTAGATAACATCCCTACCTTTGATGTTGTGCGATAGAACTACAGAAATTCCTCGTTTTTCTGTTAGAAACAAGATGATATCCTTAAGGTGTTCATTTGACCACCCCTTCCCCTACAGAATATCGAGTAAAGCCTGTTTCGCTGCTGACAAGTAATTTATCGGCCTATGTGCAGGTGCATGTGAAATTTCTGCAAGGAATCGATCAAGAATGCGCTTTTTTCGGATCGCAGTACGCAGTTGAAAAGAAATGTCAGTTCAAATGGGAGTCGCTGTAGCAAATTTCTGCAAGGAATCGGCGAGAAATTTCTTCAGCGATTCCTTTTCAAAAGCAAAATTTTTTTATAAACTTTAAATTTATGATTTTTTTAGCCCTGTCCTTTGGTTCAGAAAGGGGTATGGGTGCGTTCTGCCAAGTCGGTCGAGGCAGATTTCTTGTGTGAACAAGTTACAATATGGACGTTCTAAAGTGCCAGAATGAAGTGTTGTGCTTGTGAGGAGCACTTGAAGATGGGATGGAAGGTCATTACTTCGCGTTCAAGGTGCTTTACTTCTGCTTATCTAAACAGTTATATACAATAACCGACCCTTAGCTTAACTATCTAAATTAACAGTTGCAAATACAATAATCGTTCTGAGCTTACTAACATGTCGTCGCATTAATTTCATTATGATGATCTTTCATCTACATCCGTCGAACCATTCTGAATGGCCGTTGTGAGAATATCACCAAGAACTTCTCACATGCAATAAAGCTGAATTGTCCTACATTGAAACTTCAAGGTTTTCGCTCCTTCGGATTCATTTTTTGTTGTTTATCATTAGTTTCAGGGATTGTTAGCGTGGGAATCCAAAGAGCGAATTTTGTTTGACTTCAATGTAGGCCAATACTGCAATAAAGCATATAACAATCACTAACATTCCTTTTCTCTTTATCCTTGTTTTCATATTTAACCCGCCATAATATGAGGAACAATTTAACGGAGACGACGAACAGCCCTTATCATGGCAGCGTAATGGCCAAAAAAAAAAAAAGATGAGTATAAAGTTTTTATAATCATTCTTATTACTAATTGAAAGGTAAATCAGATTATCGTATTATTTAACTAATAACACATTTGTTCCACAGAGCGATTTACAAAACACCACACAAAATCCCTCCATCCCCAAATCCTTGAGCAAAACTTTTCACTACCGCTATATGTATGACTGATTCATTTTCTTTTGATCTTGCATAATTCATACGTGTAGTGGAAGTCTAGAGTAGAAGCAAAACTTAAAGAACCTTCTGGTCAAAGATGTTGCGTTGCCTACTTCCCATACTCCAAAATCCCCGGTGTATTATGGAAGGTGTGAGTTTTTAAACTTGTGCTGGAGACTTGGCCCCTGACCCCCTTGTACATCAATAAAATAAAATAAAATAAACTTTAAATTTATGATTTTTTTAGGTACATTCCATCCCTCTTTTGTTGAAACTTTAAATGCTGAAAGGTACATACATCACGGGAACGATTAGTAGGTACCAAGTTGAATAGCCATGTATTGCCGTTGCCGTTGTCGTAGGTGCCTGTTTGCAAATTTCCAGGCTCTCCGCCACATCCAGTTTCCAAGGAAAACATTCCTCAAAATGTTGATATTGGCCGTTGTAATTGTATGTCCTTCTGAAAAGTTATGTTCTGCCACCTTAGATTTGAAATCGTATCATCATCAAATCATTTCTGCAGTAGGATCAGCTGATTTTGTAAACACCAGCTGTGTTTAGCGTATTTACCGGATCCTTGGTAGAGCCTAACGAAGTCCTAAGTTGGTTGTCTCTGCTGGAAAATACCAAATGGATTCCGAAAGTTCTTAGCTTTGGACGGAGCTGTTTGCTGATGTGTACGTCGTATGGGATGGAGACTCTCTTCATGGGTTCGGTGATAGGGGTTAGTGTCGTCAAAGCACTCCGAATTTGCTGTCTTTCCTTTTTGTCGATGATGGCTTTTATCGTCCTTTCCTTGTATCCGTTGATCCTTGCCGTCTCGTAGATATATTCCAGTTCCTTGGTCTTTCCGTCTTTCCTGAGGGGTAGAGTCTGCATCCTATGGATCATGTGGTGAAACGCTGCCATCTTATGCTGGAACGAATGATTCGATGTGTAAGGGATAACTCGCTGGGTGTTTGTAGGCTTCCTGTAGATTTCGAAGTTGTAAGATGAACTTTCTTCCATGGTGACAAGTAGATCCAAAAATGGTAGTTTTCCATCCTTCTCCACCGTGATGAACTCTTTCTCTGCTGTCCTCTAAATATGTTGTGGGATATGGGGGCCCATCTTAATCCTATGGCTAACGGGTGTTAGCTTTTCCTTCAGAAATTTCTTCAGAAATGCCACGTCCTTTTGGGTGCTTACGATGGATCTCTTCAGATCGATGAATGTACTGTGCTCCGTCTGCAAGGTCGCCATGATGATAATAATAATTATTATTCTCAACATAATATTTTTGAAATGATTTAACAACGTTTTAAGAACACCCACCCATCCTCTTAAACGTTATGAAATTTATGAATGGTCTATTATCAAACAAGACATAAGACATGTAGGTTTGTCCTTGGAAGTCAGAAAAGTTTCCAACACGAAAAGATCCAAAAACGGGATTCGAACCTGTCACCCTTAGAATGGTTTGGCTGAATACCGTCCCGATCAGAAAGGCATATCAAAAACTTAACAAAATTATAACAAGGTTTGATATTTTTATCAAAGTATGTTATATTTAGATATTTTTTTAAAATGTGATGTGAAAATAGTTTTGAGTCGTATCAAAATTATATCAAAATGAGTTATATTTTTGAAATATATTTGGAATTGCTTTATATTAAAATTTTAACAATAATTAGAATCGTTAACACCTTTTTCCTGAATGCTCAAATTTATTTAATCTACTTGCGTTCTAGATTTACAAATTGAAATAAAACTTTTGTTCTCGGAATTTCCGTCATTCGGCTTTACTGTTACGCTTACACATTGTTTCAATGTATTTGTAATTCTAAATAGTACAGTGCCTTCTGAATATTTATAAGTAAACATATTATCGTACAACTTTTTAGTTACTAACTTTATATATTAGTGTATTGACACGATATTTTTCGAATTTTCATTATGAAAAAATAAGCGGTAAATAAAACATAAACGAAAGTTAAATATTTTTTATCTGTATTAATTGAAAGAATATTGAACCTAGAATTTTATCTCATTTATAACAAAATTAGTTATAAAATGTTATATCAATCCTTGATTTAATGTTGTTATTTTGAAGCAGTTTTTATATCTCATTTGTAACAACAGTTGTTATGACTGCCTTTTTTCTATGTGGCGTATCATATCTCAATATGTTTTAAATTTGATAAAATTATATCAACGCTAGATATAATTTTGTTTCTCGTAGAGGTTTTTTTGTTATAATTTTTGATATTTTATCATCTAACGAGGTATACTTTTTATCAACCTGTGTTATAACATAATTTTTGATAAAAATATCTCAGGTTGTAATAATTTTGTTATGCCTTTCTGATCGGGGTTGGTGCAACTGACTTGGTGCAGCCCCATACATTTCGGGTTTGGTCATTATGTCATGTTGACATATTTTCTTCGTTTGAATTTTGCATTGTTACTTATAACCCGTATTAGCTCTTCTATGAAATTAAGGACAACCATTTTAAGGTTTTTAAAAAATGCACAATGTTATACCCTAGGGGCGGTGCATACACGGTAATTTAGAGAAAAGCGAATGGAATATTTATTGCAGATAGGGAAACTTGTGTACCGTTTTGATTCATATTACGGACAGTTTTTAATTCCGGACACTCTTCTCCAGTCTTGTGCACTTGAAAATCAAAAGTTTGGCTTCGTTTATAATCACCTTAAACAGCTTTTTCCAACGATATCTATGAAAATTAATATTGCACATCTGTTTTACACGTTTGTTTAGTGGTTTAACGATTTTAATAGATGATTTGACTTCTCGATTAATTGTTTTCATGAGCTCTCCGGAATTTGAATCAAAGTGTCCGGAATTCAAGGCAAAAGTAAGGAAGTGTCCGGAATAAGAATCACGGAAAGGCCACACATTTGCATTTATTTAAAATTATTCATGTTGTGGAATCAAAATCTACACTCACAATTCGAAAGCTAAGTGTTTTATAGGTTTGATAATTTGGAGGAATCATACAAACTGATTTATTTTATACGCTCTTTGAGGAGTTCAGGATATAAACAAGTAACGATCCGATTATCTCAAAGCTGCTACAGGATCGTTATGGCGAAGACAAGAGGTGCAATGTCTCCTACAGAGCAATCTTCAGAGATGCTGGAGGGGATCATCGAGGGGCTCTTTCCGCGCCACAACCCTAGCCCATGGCCTCCATTCGTAGGACAGCCGGGGATTGGGGCTGGCGATGAGGATAGAGTAACCGATGAGGAACTTGTAGGGATTGCAAGATCCCTCAGTATGGGGAAGGTACCAGGCCCGGACGGAGTTCCAAACCTGGCCCTCAAAGTCGCAATCTTGGAGGCTCCCAGGATGTTCAGATCTGCTATGCAGATATGCCTGGACGAGGGAGTATTTTCAGATGTGTGGAAGAGGCAGAGCCTGGTACTATTGCCAAAGGCGGGAAAACCACCCGGTGACCCGTCGGCGTATAGACCAATATGCTTGATCGACACGGCGGGGAAGGTGCTCGAGAAGATTATCCTCAAAAGACTGTTGAGGTACACTGAGGGTGTAAATGGTCTCTCAAGCAACTAGTTCGGCTTCCGGAAAGGGAGATTCATCGTAGACGCTATTTTGACGGTTAAGAAAACCGCTGAGATAGCACTCCAGCGTAAGAATAGGGGTATTCGCTACTGCGCAGTAGTGACTCTGGATGTAAGGAACGCATTTAATAGTGCCAGTTGGGCGGCTATTGCTGATGCGCTCCTGCGTCTGGGGATACCCGACTACCTGTACAAGATTCTCGGAAATTACTTCCAGAATCGGGTATTAGTCTATGACACAGAGGTGGGTCGGGAGTGCTTTCACATAACCTCAGGAGTCCCGCAAGGTTCCATCATGAGACCGGTGCTATGGAATGTCATGTACGACGAGGTGTTGAGATTAAAATTCCCGGCGGGTGTGGTCATCGTTGGCTTTGCCGACGATATTACGCTGGAGGTCTACGGTGAATATAGTCGCGTTAACACCGAAGCTCCATCATTGCATGAGATAGAAACAGTCATCCAAAGTATGAAATCCAACAAAGCCCCTGGGGTCGATCGCATATCAGCCGAGATGCTCAAAGCAGACCCCGCAATATCCGCTCAACTGTTGCATCAACTATTCCGCAATATCTGGGACACCGCGACTTTTCCGGCCGACTGGATACAAGGCGTGTTAGTGAAGGTACCCAAAAAGGGTGACCTCACTGTATGCGATAATTGGCGGGGCATCATGTTGCTATGTATTGTTCTCAAAGTTCTATGCAAAGTGATCCTAAACCGGATCCAGGAGAAGATCGATGCGACTCTCCGTCGACAGCAAGCGGGATTCCGTGCCGGACGATCCTGTGTGGACCATATTGTCACGCTCCGTATCATCTTGGAGCAAGTCAATGAATTCCAAGAGTCCCTGTATATGGTATTCATTGACTACGAAAAAGCTTTCGACCGACTCAATCACGAAAATATGTGGGGTGCCCTGAGACGCAAGGGTGTTCCTGAGAAAATCATCGGCCTCATCGAAGCGCAGTACGAGGCCTTTACGTGCAGAGTATTGCACAACGGGGTCTTGTCTGAACCCATCCGGGTTGTAGCTGGAGTGAGGCAAGGATGTATACTATCACCACTACTGTTCCTCATCGTAATTGACGAGATCCTGATAGGCGCCATTGACCGTGAACAAAACCGTGGGCTGCTGTGGCAGCCTATTACTATGGAGCACTTAAATGATCTCGATTTGGCTGATGATATTGCTATACTAGCTCAACGGCGCTCTGATATGCAGAGTAAGCTAGACGATCTTGCCGAACGCTCCTCAGCGGCAGGTCTCAACATCAATGTCAACAAGACCAAATCGTTGGATGTAAACACGGCCGGCCCTTCCAGCTTCACAGTAGCCGGGCAAACAGTGGAGAACGTCGAAAACTTCCAATTTCTTGGTAGCCAACTGGCGTCTGACGGCGGTACCAAGATCGACATAGGTGCACGGATCAAGAAGGCGAGGGCTGCTTTTGCGAGCTTAAGAAATATTTGGAAGAACAGTCAGATTAGTCAACGCACCAAAATTCGAATATTCAATTCCAATGTCAAATCTGTGCTGTTATACGCCAGTGAAACGTGGTGTGTATCAGCGGAGAACACTCAACGGCTGCAGGTGTTCATCAACAGATGCCTGCGGTATATAATTCGGGCATGGTGGCCACACAACTGGATTTCTAATGCTGACCTCCATCGTCGGTGCCACCAGAAACCGATACAAACCGAAATTCGACAACGAAAGTGGGGGTGGGTCGGCCACACTCTACGTCGGGGCGGAAACGAAATCTGCAAACAAGCGCTGGAATGGAATCCAGCAGGACATCGCAGCAGAGGCAGACCCAGAGGATCATGGCGGCGCAGCCTCAACAAAGAAATAAAAGAAGTCGACGGCAATTTGACCTGGCCGCAGGTCAAGGCGATAGCTGGTAATCGCCCAGGATGAAAATCTTTCACGTCGGCCCTATGCACCAGAATGGGTGCCCAGGACCCATAAGTAAGTAAGTAAGTCTACGGTGAATCGATCGAAGAAGTGGAATTGACTGCAGCCCACTCGATCGCAATTGTGGAGGAGTGGATGAGCTCCAGGAAACTGGAGTTGGCTCACCACTGAGGCGGTTGTTGTCAACAACCGAAAGTCGGTGCAGCAAGCGGTGATCAGTGTAGGCGACTGCACGGTCACTTCGAAGCGCTCCGTCAAACACTTGGGGGTGATAATCGACGATAAGCTTACCTTCGGTAGCCACGTTGATTATGCCTGCAAGAGAGCCTCCACAGCTATTGTGGCACTGTCCCTGATGATGTTCAATAGCTCTGCGGTGTACGCCAGTAAGCGTAAGCTTTTGGTCGATGTCGCCTCGTCCATACTGAGGCATGGTGGCCCGGCTTGGGGCACGGCTTTAAGTACCGATAGCTACCGTAGCAAGCTAGAGAGTACTTATAGGCTAATGTGCCTGAGGGATGCGAGCGCGCACCGTACCGTGTCATACGATGCACTCTGCGTCATCACTGGTATGGTGCCTATTCCCGATCAGAAAGGCATAACAAAATTATTACAACCTGAGATATTTTTATCAAAAATTATTTTATAACACAGGTTGATAAAAAGTATACCTCGTTAGATGATAAAATATCAAAAATTATAACAAAAAAACCTCTACGAGAAACAAAATTATATCAAGCGTTGATATAATTTTATCAAATTTAAAACATATTGAGATATGATACGCCAAATAGAAAAAAGGCAGTCATAACAATTGTTGTTACAAATGAGATATAAAAACTGCTTCAAAATAACAACATTATATCAAGGATTGATAAAACATTTTATAACTAATTTTGTTATAAATGAGATAAAATTCTAGGTTCAATATTCTTTCAATTAATACAGATAAAAAATATTTAACTTTCGTTTATGTTTTATTTACCGCTTATTTTTTCATATTGAAAATTCGAAAAATATCGTGTCAATACACTAATATATAAAGTTAGTAACTAAAAAGTTGTACGATAATATGTTTACTTATAAATATTCAGAAGGCACTGTACTATTTAGAATTACAAATACATTGAAACAATGTGTAAGCGTAACAGTAAAGCCGAATGACGGAAATTCCGAGAACAAAAGTTTTATTTCAATTTGTAAATCTAGAACGCAAGTAGATTAAATATGTTTGAGCATTCAGGAAAAAGGTGTTAACGATTCTAATTATTTCATGGCTGAATGTCTTATTGTATCCAGGGATGAGAAATGTACTGTAGCAAACATTTACCACCTCGACATTCACATTTTTCTACACGACCATCAAAATCCGAAGCAAACCATGACCGTTCAAAACAAAAAAATGTCACGGCTCTTCAAAACTGTAATCTTCTTCTTCGCAACGTTTTTTCAAACCCAAATGCGAAATGACTCGAGCACAGTGGTGACACGATTTTTCCGGTTTTCGGAGTTTTGCATTTTTGCTCGATAAAGGCAGCATGAAATTGAACTTGTTTATATGTATCGCAACGGAATGATTGTGCTCGTGCTGTTAACGCTAATAGATATCAATTAGTTGAAAACACAAGCGAAATATTAGCGATTTAATTATTTTACATTTTAACCAATCATTCACCTCGAGATGACTGCCAGAAAACGGTCATAGGATTGTGCGATATTTGCCAGAAAACCATTCGCCAGAAAACTATTCGCCAGAATGACATCCGCCAGAAAGTACCATATGCCAGAAAACCATTTGCCAGAAAGTACCATTCGCCAGAAAACCATTCGCCAGAATGTACCATTCCCCAGAATGAACCATTCTCTAGATTTTATTTTTAATTTTTTTCTTCAGATGAATCAAGTTTGCAATTGTAGGAGAAATAATCGAGCCAGAGCGTTAAAACATTTTGTGGGATTATTTTTGTTAGTAAACTCAAAAAAGTGCAGGGTGTCTTGGACACCAGTTGACTTAATGAGCCAGCTTCGAATATCAGTTTTGGAGATTGTGATTCTTGTATTCTAATTGTTGGACCAAGTACATATGACTTCCTCATGGTTTGAAAAAATATCGATTTTTCAAGCATTCAACGATCAACATCAACATTTGAAGCTTTATAAACATGAATTGAAAAGACTGCACATAATCCTGCTGGACCGTGGAACTAGAAAGCAGAAAACATACTATGGAATAACAGTTGCATTCATTAAAAGCTGCTCCACTATGTATGCTTACTGATGTAAAGATTTTATATTCAGCAGAACGGATAATAAAGTAAGTAAATATGTCCCTATAAATTGGTATTATGGTTTTAAAGACTTCACAAGATATTCGCCCTTCTTTTCAGCTTTAAAATAAATGTTTTTTTAATGTTATTAAGTTTTATACGAAATTATTGTTTGGAATATTTGACAAGAAGTTCTCCCTTCTTTTCATCATAAGCTGTTCTTCAAAGTTTTGTTGCCTCTTAAGGGCTAGTTCATTGGATATTTATAAGATTTTGATGTACGTTGAAACTATTTGTGCCGTCTATTCGATGAAGTAATTAATGCCACCACTCGCAAACCAAAGCTACATTTACCATAACAACTTTCAGGAGCTTTCAGACAAATGAAAACAGTTTTAAGTTTAATAAGAACATCCTTTATATGGAGAATGGAAAATTCTTATTTGCCCCAAACCATATCAAGTAGCGATAAGCAATGACCATTATCACTAAAAACCTTTTGGTCTATTTTTACCTGAATGTTGTTCCCTCGAATATCTTTGCCCTGAACGTCAGTTACCCGAATGATACTTTTCCCCGCAATCCGAATTATCCGAATTTTGTATGGATCATAGTACAGGTCGGACTCGATTATCCGGGATTTAATAATCCGGAATTTGATTCTTGATGTTCTTGTTTTTCAATTTTTATGCTTAAATCTGAGATAATTCAGTATTGCAATATACAATATGAATGGTTTTGCAGTTTTGAACGTTTTTAAGAAAAGGGGGATTTGAACCAGTGTTTTTTGTGTATGCTGGCCGTTTTTTTTATAAAGACCCCTACTGTTCCTACAAAAAAATATAAATAAAACAACGAAAAAAGATAATATTTAAGTTCTTTTATTTATTTATTTATTTATCAATACAATAACAGCATAAATAATCACATACTGATTTTCAAAGCATATGCTACCATGATGATTTAAAATAAGTTATACCTAAGACCAATGTACATTCTGTTCATTAGAAAAGAAAATAGTGACTTCACTTTTAAAAGAAAAAAAGTTCCTTTCATTTCTGCAACTTCTTGGCAATTCATTCCAGTATCTTATGGCTCGATGTCGAAACGATTCTTTCAGATAGTTTGTAGAGCATCGAGGCACATTCAGCAAAGATGTTCGTGAAGATCTAGCAAAATTGAAGAAGTGTTGCAAATATTGCGGAGGATTATTTATAATCTTGTAAGTTTGAAGGCACATTCTGAGTTTAAGGTGGCTAAAGAAATCACACCCAAGAATCGCATTTTTGTAACTAGAAATATGTTCATACTTTTTTAGATTAAAAGCGTATCTGGTGGCAGCATTAAAAACTAAATTCAATTTCTTTAAGTTTTTCTTAGAAATGGTCCCAAACAAAATGTCACCGTAATCAAATAGGGGAACTATAAGTGATCTGATGAGTTGAATTCGAGTATGCTGTGGTGTGCTATGTCTTAGAGTGACAAGGGAGTGCAAAGCATTATAAACTTTATTGCATACAGACGTTACTTGAGCATTCCAGTTTAAGTTTGAATCCATGAGTAGGCCTAGGTTTTTAACCACTTCCGAATAAACTATTTTATCTTCTCCGACTTGAACCAGAGGAAGATTCGGCAATTTTGTGCGTTTCGTTCTAAAAACTATAGTTTGCGTTTTTTTCGCATTCAGGGTCAATCCGTTTTGCTCACACCATTGTAATATGTTGCGTATATCGGAGTTGATGTTGCTTACGATATCAGAAATATCCATGAGAGCTCCAGAGATGTATAACTGACAATCATCAGCATATAAATGGAACTTACAGAACGATAACACTAGAGGTAAGTCATTGATATACATTGAAAATAGTAACGGTCCAAGAATTGAACCTTGCGGCACACCACTGAAAATAGAAATCAAATCAGATTTTCGATTGTTAAATTCAACATATTGTAACCGTTGCTCCAAATAGGATTCTATTAATTTAACGGATAGATGGTGTAGATGAAAATATTGTTTTAGTTTGGCACACAAAAGTCTATGGTCTATGGTATCAAATGCCTTACTAAAATCCAGTAATGCCATGATAGTTATCATTTTCTTGTCTAGACTCTCCCGAATATCATTATCAATTTTTATCAAGGCAGTCACTGTGCTGCAGGTTTTACGGTAGCCTGATTGTAAAGGACATACAAGGTTTTGCTGTGTCAGATATTCATTAAGTTGATTTGAAATGATCGATTCGAAAATTTTTGAGAGAGCGCAGAGAATACTAATGGGTCGGTAATCTTTTTCTGTTAAAGGATTATCGATCTTTCCGATTGGTATGACCTTAGCAACTTTCCAGTCGGTGGGGAATTCAGATGTAGTAATAATGCAATTAAAAATGTCAGTGATATACGGAAGCGTAGTACACAAGGAAGATTTCAGAATGCTTAATGGAAAATTGTCATTTCCAACAGCATCACATGAAGCTGTTGTAAACTCTTTAAGGACTTTATCAGAAGTAACACATCGGAAAGAAAAATGTGGTTCTATTTCTGTTAGATTTGCATTTGGATTGAAAGAGACTGGAACATTATGTGAAACGAAAAATGTGTTTAATGAATCAGCACAGACATCGCCTCCACCCATCAAAGATCAAAGATTTCAATTTTTTCTTCATTATTCGATTACCCAGAGTAAAAAAATCGATACTCCGGATAATCGAGTCCGACCTGTATTAAGATTGAACCACCCCCTTCTACCCAGCCCCCCCCCCCCCTTGAACGACCACGTGGTTTATGTACGGCCCCAAAATAGATCCAGTTCAAAATAAAGAAACAATCTTCAGAGACAGAATGGTGAACTAGAAAGAACGATAAAGAAAACAAGAAAAAAATGCTGAGTTTAGAGAAGCTTTGAAGAACCGCTGATCAAAAAAGAAGGGTGCATATCATATGAACCATTTATCACCCTGAAATATACAATAAGTAATGATAATTATGAGTGCCAAAACATTTTCGATAAAATAGCACTGCGGAACACGATTTTGTCTCAAGCACCAAATTACCGCTATTTACTTTATTAAGGGTTGCTGAATCCATTGCCATTTACAGAAATATCATAGCACGTCTAGTTTTTGAGATATTGGCTGTTGAAAATGCTAAATTTGACTATTTCAGCCAACTTGTATGCAAGTTTTCCAGCTTGTATGGTAATTTATTTGCTTAATTTGCCTCAGAACTCAAACTTCATGTGCATAACAATACTAATCATCAATGTTCATAAAATTTCCGATTCTCAAAAATTATGTTTTGTTGGTTTAGAAAAGTATTGTATTTTGCCATATAACAGAAACGAAGAATTTTGTGTGAAGACTGGAAGCATGTTGAAAAAATCGATTTAACCTCAATTTAATCGTGCAATTTCGATCAAATTATATCTGAAATGAAAGTTAAAGTCCTATTTCGCATGCTTAGTAGATTACATCAAAATATTTTTTGATAAATCATTGTTTAAATTGTATGTAAACATTAATGAAACCAATGTTTAATGCAACTTTGGCGACCTGTAGCTAATAATTGTGACGTGCTGGAACATTTCTGAGAACGGCATCAGATTCAGCAACCCCAAAACTACTAGAGACACAGAATTTGATTATTGAGACACGCAAAAATGTCATTTTTGTTATGCTGTGTAGGCCATTTGAGCAAACGGGGTATTAAGGGAACTGGCATTTGTGAAACTGGTATTCGGGGAATCAGTATTTAGTAGAAAGTAGCACAACCCCAACAAACTGCCAATGGAAAAGCAAAAATTATCTGGTAGTTGTACGACAAATTCTGTACAATACAATATTCTGATGAAGAACAGCTCGCGGTGAAAGGAAATGCCATTTTCTCAAAGTTAAAACTAGGTAAAACAGCTTAGAATATTGTATCAAAACCTCATAGGCAAAAATCTCACAAGAGATGTATGATGATGATGATGATGATGATGATGATGATGGTCCCACCACATACCCCTACAAAGGTTTGAGCGAGACGATATATCTTTAAGATAATTAATTATGATCAATGTTAACCAGATTTGCAAACAATAAACGGTCTGATTATTTCAACAGATATAAACAACATTACAAGTTCCCATACTATACAGCAAAAAAAAATGGTAAAAATCTGTTGGTCTCAACCACACTTTTCATAAGTTTTAATAGTGATCAAGAAAGTTCAACAAAATCCAAAACATTGCCAGAATTGATAACCCCGCCGATGATGTCAAAACTATCGGAAACATTTGCATTTTCAAGAAATTTCCGACATTCAACCAGAAAACTTACTACTAATGCATGGCATCCACCAACAGCATAAATTCTCAATTCAAATGATAAGTCATCAAACAGTCGTTTATGCCTGTGTACCGCGCGCGGGACTCAAACCTCCGTAGACTACACATAAAAAGGAATAAACTATAACTACGTCAATATATAAAAAATCCATCATCATCATCGAGGCGAACATCGTAGTTTATTAGTGCCCCAATAATTATTAAACATATTTTACAATATAGTCAATACAAAATATCCGTTAGTCAAAACTTCGTCAAGATACAATATTAGTCAAGTACAAAAAAGTTAACATGTAGCTGTTCAGAAGGCAGCTTTGACGTGTGAAATACATAGTCTCTTAAACTGTGATAGAGTTGCAGCACGTTTGATGTGTAAAGGCATCGAATTGAAAACATTTATTCCTTTAAAAAACAAAGAGTTTTGTGAAGCACCGTACAAAAACTGTGGTGTTCTTAATTCAGTCGCGTTTCTAGTATTATATCTATGAATGTCACTTCCTCTTTTAATTCGATCACACAAATATCGAGGCAACAAACCGTTAATTACTTTAAAAATGAACACCATCGTCAAGAATACAATTCTTTGCTTCACCGATAACCACTGAAGAGCATCTAATAAGAAAGACGAGGAAGTGAATCTGTTGCATCTCAAAATCAAACGCATTATTTTATTTTGCAAACGCTGCATTCTCGATATTTGTGTTTCATTTGCTAAAAACAAAATGGAAGCGCAAAACTCCAGATGTGGAGAGATGATTGATTTGTATAAATGTATTTTACTAGCAATCGTTAAATCGTTTTTTAATCGGCAGAGTATTCCATACTTCTTGGCTATTTTCTTGATAACATTGTCGATGTGAGCGTCGAACTTTAATCTGTCATCAATAATCACGCCAAGATATTTAATTTCGCGCACGCGATCAATTGTCTCATCATCAATTTGTATTGAGACGTCTATATTTGTTCGATTCCGCGATATCAACATAAATTTAGTTTTACTTATATTCAATTTCAACTGTTTGTACTTCAACCATCTACTCAGAGAACGTAAATCTGCATTCATATGTGCAACGGCATCATCAAGATTTTTAGCCGCAATGAATATCACGGTATCATCTGCAAAAAGATTTATGTCACAAAAACGTAAAACTCGTCGCATGTCATTTATATACATAATGAATAAAACGGGCCCTAATACACTCCCCTGTGGTACGCCAAGGCTGTTCACCACGGGGCTCGAAACAGAATCATTGAAAGCAGTCCGTTGGGTTCTATCAGTTAAATAGCTCTCAAACCATCTATATGCAGAACCCGAAAATCCAAAGCGCTTGATTGTTCTTAACAACAAGGGCCGAGAAATCGTTTCAAAAGCGCGTTTGAGATCCAAAAAAACAGCAACAATCGTATCTTTACGCTCTACGTTTTCTTTCCACTTTGCCAACACCAGGTTCAATGCGGTTTCACAAGAATGACCTTCCCGATATCCCGATTGCTCTGGTATTAGCAAATTATTACTATTTAAATATGCTAACAGCTGGCCTTTTACAACAAGTTCTAAAATTTTCTTTAATGTGTGCAACATGTTGATGGGACGAAACTCTTCGGCTTTAATCGTCCCAGCAACTTTTTGAATAGGATCACAAGTGATTCCTTCCAAACTTGTGGCACGTGCCCAGTTTGTAACGATTCATTAATCAGGTCCAGCAGATTGTGGCCGATGACATCAAAGCAATCTTGTATTACTCTCGCATTAACGTTATCTACGCCAGCCGTTTTTCCCATAGAAAAGCAAATATTTCGTAGGTCTTCCAACGTTATTGGGTGAAAACATTCAAATGTGCAATTATTGTTAATCGGCTGTTTTATTTCGTCAGGTTCATCTACTAACTCAATGGATTGGTTAATCGTTGAAACACTGTCCACAAAATACTCATTAAATTTACATGCTATTACTTGTTCTGATTCTTCTAATGTGCCATTGAAAGTTATGGACCGCGGTTTACAATTACTAGGTTTTAACAAGGATTTCAAAATTTTCCATAACTTTTTGCTGTTGTTTTGATGCTGATCAATTTTCCTCTGAATATACTCGCAACGAGTTTGTTTAACCATTTGCGAGTATTTATTACGCGCGACCTTGTACCTATTCCAATTTGTATTATTATTATTTCTACGCCATTTTTTGTACAGTTTGTCCCTATTGCGTTTACAACGCAACAAATCCAAATTGTACCAGCTGTTCGAATTTTTCAACGAAACAAATTTATGTTCGACTAATTTATTGGTACAGGTTTTTAAAACATCAGTTAGAACAGCTGACTTTTAATCTAACGAACCGTCGTTTGTATGAAAATCAACATTTCTTTCGACAAGACTTGAAACGGCATGTTTTGAATACTTTTTCCAACACTTTAATTTTACAAAGTCACTTTTATTTCTTCTATTGTCATCTAATATTGATGTTTCATGGTCTGTTACTTTTAAATCAGAATTTTTAATAACACTAACGGAATCCAAATTAGTATAAACGTGATCAATCAAAGTTTGACTATGTCTGGAAATACGTGTATAAACATTTACCTTTTGTTTTAAATTAAAAAAGTCAGCTAATCGTTTCAAATGATTCGAATTCGAATTGTCACACCAATTAATATTAAAGTCACCAGCAAGAACATTTAATTTACTACAATCTACAAACGTCTCAAGCCAGTTTTCCAAAATTTCAATAAAACGCTGGTCACTTGAACTGGGAGAGTGATACAATACACCGTAATTACCCATCTTCATGCCACGATCAACTGCGATGCCCAAGAACCAATTACCTTCACAAACTTCGTTCAATTGAAGCCTGTACTGAACTGATTCTTTGACATAAATAGCAACTCCGCCAGTGTGTCTCGAATGTGATAAACATGCAGCCACATTATAACCCGGAATACTATATTGATCAAATGCATCTATGTCAACAATATGCGTTTCTGATAAAAATACTAGATATGGACGTTTTTCTTCTACAATCTGACGTAATTCAACGTAGTTTGTAGATAAACCGGCTATATTTAAATACAAGATATCTAACTGATTCACATTACTACTGGAACTTGGTTGCTATTCATTGAAATGTAGGCTGCTCTTTTTTCTTTGATACAAATTCTTGTAGAATAACAGCGTTATATTGTCGCTGCTCTGTGCACTAGCAGAAAGCCTAAAATTAAAACAACGAGATTGTTAAAATGCTATTAGTTCAATTTGATGCTCTCAAAGATGTGAAAATTGACACAAGGCGAATACTGTGACGGTCATCTTCGGATTCTGAGATATTTCACCATGCATTAATTGATCAAAATCGACAAGGTACTTTCTGGCGAATGGTACATTCTGGCAAGTGGTATTCTGGTAAATGGTACATTCTGGCGAATGGTTTTCTGGCAGATGTCATTCTGGCGAATAATTTTCTGGCGAATGGTTTTCTGGCAAATATCGCACAATCCGGTCATAGTGGAGAGACAAAAACAGTCAAGCAGTGTGTGAACCGTTGGCAGCACAACACCTGATGGTATTGATGCTGCTTCTGCTTTGTGTTTTGGTTGACTGGCAGAATCGATGAACTGTGGCAAATTGTGATCACAGTTCTCAAGCCTGATTGTATCACGCAAAACTTGGTAATTCTCGACATGCATGGTCGGTTCAAAAATGGTTTATGTGTTGTATCGCAATATCTTCCTAAAATTTTAATATAAAGCAATACCAAATATATTTCAAAAATATAACTCATTTTGATATAATTTTGATACGACTCAAAACTATTTTCACATCACATTTTAAAAAAATATCTAAATATAACATACTTTGATAAAAATATCAAACCTTGTTATAATTTTGTTAAGTTTTTGATATGCCTTTCTGATCGGGTTGGTATCCTTATCATGGAAGACATTGAGTGCTTCGAAAGGCGCGGCACAAGAGGCATACGCAGGACTGCCAAACTGGCCTCTATGGTCAAAAGGCAGCGTGCCTGGGACAGTTCCACCAAAGGAGTGTGGACTCACAGGTTGATTCCGAGGTTTGATATCTGGGTTAATAGGCGCCATGGGGAACTAACATTCCACCTGACACAGGTCCTTTCGGGCCATGGTTGCTTTAGACAGTATCGATACCGTTTCGGTTATGTGGGTTCTCCCGGATGTCCAGTTTGTGCAGGTTTAGAGAAAACGGCGGAACACGTTTTGTTCGTGTGACCGCGATTCCGCACAATACGTGACCGCATGTTTGCCACATGCGGTCGGGACACGACTCTGGACAATTTGGTTCAGAGGATGTGTGAAGACGAGTTTGGCTGGAATGTCGTTTCATCGGCTATTACCCACATCGTCTCGGAACTATGAAGGAGGTGGCGTGTGGACTCGAGGAGTGGCTAGTGCAGACGCTAAACAACAGGTGGTCCAAGGGTTCGCAGTCGGCTACGTAGGTCATACCGGTGCCCTACGGTCGAAATCGACCCTTACAGCGATTAAGTGGCCGCGGGGAGAACATCCTGGTAGCGCTGCTGTCGTGGATACGAGCCTCTGGTTGTTCGGTTCAGGTGGAGGCCCCTTCGTCAGCAATCCAAGCTGGTGCTAGCTGATAGGGCCTGAGCCTTCATTAGGTCAAATTTCGAAGCCCGCAGTATAAGTTCTTGATACCTGCGGTGTAGCTAGGCGTGGGCGTTGTGGTCGACCCTGCCCGCCTTCAGCGGACAATGGGAGGTAAGGACCACCTGGGAAGCTGGCAATGCGCCAGCATGCTACCTTGGTGGACTCCCCTAAGCGTGTCATCGATGTTCGTTGCTGCATGGCTACGCAGCTAACCTGGAGGTTGCGATGTGCAATAGTCCCTCTCCGAAGCAATGCCTTCTTGGTGGTCCCGGAGAGACGAAGGGTTTGGCGGCAATGGGAATGGTTCAGTGGGTCGGGGGTGTAGTCCAGTTTACTGCTTGCATGTAGTAAATTGTCCCCAACCCCACACTTCCGGACCTTGGTCCAGAGTCTGTTGAGCAGATTATCCCCCCATTGCTAAGATGGAAAAAATGGTCGTTCCAAACTACCTGTTGATCTTCGATATTACTGGCAGTTTAGGAACAAGTTATATAAAGATGGTGGACTGTTATTCATGGAAGAAAAGTACTTCGTGCCTAGCTATATGAGACGACAAATCTTACAAGTGCTCCATGAAACGTAGGCGGAATTACAAAAACGAAGCAGCGAGTAGCGAAATTTTTTTCTGAACTACCGAAAAACTGAACATTACATATAATTTGCAATTGGATTAAATGGACAAATTGATGTGTAATTTTGCGAAAAAGTTACACGTCTTCTCTGTGAGAATCGAACTCACGACTCCCTGTTCTTTAGATAGGGCGCGTTTCCGAGAGGAGGACTCATGGACGCAGAAGTTAACCTGAATTTGGTTTTAGCTCAATAGTCACGTGGTCCTCTTTCGCAAAGCGCACCTCTTTCGGAAGAATTAGATGCCCATCCAAACACAACGCTTCCTATTTATATGCAAAGCCTAGCCCGAGATAGCATTATTTATTAGGTATTGAAATACCACACACCACTCGCCAAAACGTGTTGGCTGAGATAGTGCGGGCTTCCAATGAGTCGCGACGTTCTCAATCTACCAGTTACGGAACATGAGTCCGTTACTGCCTCCCCTTAACGGTACACTTGGAAATCAGCTCAGCAGACAGAATCGCAAATCAACCACGTTTTGATCGATGGACGGCACTTCTCCGACATAACCGACGTCTGAATCTATCGTGGCGCTAACGTTGACTCCGACCACTACCTGGTGATGGTGAAACCAGGTCCGTCCCACTCGAGCTCAAATTGGGTACCACTTCTAGTACTGCATTTGGTCCCTCGGTAATGCAAAAGGTTCCCAAGTTTTACAGATCGCAGTACACTTTTCACGGCATTCTAGATTACCTTATGAGCCATAAAATTTTGGGCAATTGCAAGGAACATGGAGGTCTCTATTTGTCTCTGGTGAAACTGTGCCCAAAACTATCTGTCATCAACGATGTACGGTACCGAGGCCCGCCTCAGTACAACGTAGGGCGACGGAAACAACCAGATGTCATCAATGTGTACGTGCAGCATCTTGAGGCAGTGTTGCCGGATGAGAGCGAGCTCGATGGAGCCCCTTTTGAGGACTGCTGGAGGACAGGACTATTATCCTTCAAGTCGTTGCGCAGTTGGCCAACGTCAGAACCAGCACGCTGCTGTGAGGTGCAAAGTTTTTTCATCTGTGTTGTACAAAATACAACAGCGCGACGACTGAAGTGTTAACGACGCTGTCGAAAGCAATGTCGGATACGTGTAATAGAGTTTAAGATACAAAAGTTACAAAACCACTGGCAAGGATGGTATCGGACACGAACTCATCAAGATGTGCCCGGAGACGTGCATTGGCTGATAGTCAGAATCTGGGAGATGGCACAGCTACCGGAGGAGTGGAAGCGAGGGGTTATATCAGGCCCGTTCCACTCGAGCTCAGATTTGGTACCACTTCTAGTACTGCATTTGGTCCCTCGGTAATGCAAAAGGTACCCAAGTTTGACAGATCGCAGTACACTTTTCACGGCATTCTAGATTACCTTATGAGCCATAAAATTTTGGGCAACTGCAAGGCACATGGATGTCTTTAATTTGTCTTTGGTTATATGCCCCATCTACAAAAAGGGAGACAAACTAGTCCATCGCGCAATCACTATCCTTAACGCCACCTACAAAGTGCTATCCTAGATGATCTTCCGTCGTCTACCACCTATAGCAAACGATCTCGTGGGAAGTTATCAAGCTGGTTTCACGGCTGCTCGACAACAGACCAGATCAGCATATGACAGTATTGAACGTGTAGAGCTATGGAAAATCATGGACGAGGACAGCTTTTCCGGGAAGCTCACAAGATTGAAGCAAGAAGAGTCGAACTGATGGTGAATACGTCGAAACCAAAGTACCTGGTAGGTGGAACTGAGCGCTACAGGGCCCGCCTAGGAAGCAGTGTCACGATAGATGGGGATTCTTACGAGGTGGTTGATGAATTCGTCTACCGCAGATCCTTGCTGACGGCCGACAACAACATTAGTCGTGAAATACGAAGGCGCATCATCTGTGGAAGTCGTGCCTACTATGGGCTGCACGATGTACATAACGCTCATAAGACCAGTAGTACTCTACGGGCATGAAACGTGGGCTATGCTCGAAGAGAAGCTGCAAGCTCTTAGGGTTTTAAAACGCTGGTTGCTTAGGAGATCTTCGGCGGCGTGCAGGAGAACGGTGTATGGTGGCGAAGGATGAGCCTCAAGTTTGTCCAGCTCTACGGTGAACCCAGTATCCAAGAGGTGGCCAGAGCTGAAAGGATACGCTGGGCAGGGCATGTTATAAGAATGCCGGACAACAGTCCTGTTAAAAATAGTGTTCGCTTCGATTCCAGTCGGAACAAGAAGACATGGAGCGCAGCAAGCTAGATGGATTGACCAGGTGCACCAGGACCTGGAGAGCGTGGGTAGAAGTCAGAAGGCGGCCATGAACCGAATGAATTGGTGAAATATTGTTGGTGAGGTTTTAGCATGATGCTTGATGTAGAACCAAATTAATGATAATTTAAGGTGTTTTGAAATTTGTGCAGGTAACTCACCCTTTTAATTAGTAACTGAATTATTGTTTGCATCTAAAATTTTAATTATTTCGCATTTGCAAAGATAAAGAGGGTATTCCCTCGGTTGTTCATACTACCACCACCAGTTTCCCTAAATATCCTTAGGGCATCGTTTCTCATAACAAGAAACTAAATAACGGGATATATCCGAAACAAGATTACCATAACAGAATAATATGGTTATTGAATAACACTAGTTTACAAATAAAAATGAAAGTCATGAACTTTAATAGCTGAGCTTCATTTTCAATGTAAAATCGTACGCTGAATCCAAAAAAAATGTCAAAAAAATTCACAGTAGAACCGTTTTTGAGATACGCTCAATATTTGATTTTTTTGGTTTTTCAAAAAAGTACATTTGCTAAAATTGATGTATCTCCGGATTTAGAGCACCAAATCTAAACTTTTTTTTAGCAAAATAAAGCTAATTAAATGTGCTTTCTACCGTCTGAACATCACTTTGTTGTGCAAATTACGGTTTTCTAGATATTTATGGCATAATCAAATTTTTTCGATATTTTTGAGTAAAATTTAACCAAATTTTCAACTTTTAGCTAAGTTTTAAGCACGTTGCTGATGTTTTAAAATTCGTTTATCATGTTGAACTCAAGGTATGTAAAAAAACAAAAGAAAAAAGTACCCAATGACTGAAATCGGTTGAAAATTGAAGATGTTATGGCATTTTTTGTAGAACACTTGAATTTTGAAGTTTTGACCTTTTAAAACAACAAGACGAAATCCATATAAATTTCATTAAATCCTTTCACTTTGAATGACTCTTAGTACAGATTCCATGCTTTGTTAACCGTTTTATCAATTATTAATTTTGGATCACGACTAATTAATGAAAAGGACGTATGTAAAAGCAGAATTTATGTGTTTGCGTATATATTAAAAAAGACCAGTTTTACTAACATGGAGTCTTGATATATTTCAAGCTAATAATGATGATGATGAACTTTTTATGATTCAATATTAAATCCAGCAAACAAACTACAATGAATACGTGTATAAAATAAGGCCATGGGCTCATTTGAGAACGTGAAAGATGTATCCGCCTTGGCTACATACTGTATGCAACTTAAAAGAAAAATTTCCGAAGCCATCCGTGTTCAATTATGGCATACGAAAGTTCAGGCTACTGCGATGTCAAGCTTTCTTCAGTGTTGCTGGCTCAACGGCTGAATGATCATGGCGATTAATGTGATACAAGAAATATAAATTCCTGACTGATTCCTGAAATGTTTGGTCCTTTAACTGTTTTGATGTGGTTATAACTATTTTTGATGTGGTTTCAAGTTTAATGATAAGTTTATGCTGCTTGCCTGTTTGGCGTTTGAACGTTATAACTTTGTTATGACAAAATGATTTTGGCAGCACTTTCGTCGCAGGGAAAACATTGTTGACAGGTAGTACTGTTTGTTGAACATAGTGAAACAATGTGTGCGGCAAAGCGTAAATTTAAGTGCAAAAATGATCCGCAAAAATTTTGTTTCGTCTGCGGAAACTACATTTTTACGACACCGGTAAATTTTACTAGTTCATTGCAAACTGCATATCGGCTTTATTTCAAAACTGATCCCAAAAACCTCGACAAAACGTGGACTCCAAACGTTGTGTGTAGTTCGTGCAAAACATGCTTGGCTAGATGGATGTCTGGAGAAAGGTAATTATTTAATTTTCTACATTCAAATGACTAACAAGTGCTATTTACTAACTAACTAACTAACAAATCTTGTACCAGCCGCCATTTGTCCTTTGTTGTACCGATAATATGGCGCCAACCATTTTGTCATGCAGCGGATTGTTATTTCTGCTTAACCAAAGTCATGCAACACGGACGTCACAAAGCAGTTGAATATCCACAAGTTCAATCAATGACAAAACCGATTCCACATGAAGATTCATCTCCTTATCCTGTTTGTCCAAAGCGAAAACGAGAGCCTTCAGTGGATGACAGTGACGAACCACCCTTTGATGAAAGCGACGTGGAATACGAAAGAAAGCCGATGCTGTTTACACAAGCGGAACTCAATGACTTGATAAGGGACTTGGACTTATCAAAAGAAAAATCAGAATTGTTGGCATCGCGCTTGATGGAACGAAACTTTCTTTCTGCTGATACAAAAGTTACTTCCTACAGAAAGCGTCATGAAAAATTTGGAAAATATTTTTCCAAAAAAGACAGTGCTTGCTTTTGCCATGACATAAGAGGCTTGTTTGAAGAATTCGGTGAACCATATGATCCTTCTGAATGGCGTTTGTTTATCGACAGTAGTAAATTAAGTTTAAAAGCTGTTCTGCTGCATCAAGGGAACAATAAGCCTTCGATTCCGCTAGTTCATGCCGTGAACATGAAGGAATCATACGAATCGATGGCTTTTATACTTGACCTGATATGCTACAACCAACATAATTGGAAAATATGCTCAGATCTCAAAGTTGTTGCAATGTTGACTGGCTTGCAACAGGGATATACTAAGTTCATGTGTTTTCTTTGCAAATGGGATAGCCGAGCACGTAAACAACATTACGTTCGGGAAAATTGGCCCGAACGAAAGTCTTTTACAATTGGTCAAGAGAATGTAAGGTGCCATCCTCTCGTAGCGAAGGAACAGATAATACTCCCACCACTGCACATAAAGCTTGGGTTGTTCAAGAATTTTGTAAAGGCGCTTAACAAGGAAGGACCAGCTTTCGGATACCTGAAATCCATTTTTCCAAACTTGTCGGATGCCAAGATTAAGGAAGGTGTGTTCGTTGGTCCTCAAATTAAAAAAATGTTAAACGATGAAGATTTCTACACCGTATTGAACAATCATGAAGCCGAAGCATGGAAATCGTTCCAGCGTGTAGTTGCGGAGTATTTGGGGAACACCAGGAGCCCAGACTATGAAGAAGTTGTAGCCGATTTACTCAAAAACTACAAGAGAATGGGTAAATTTTAAAGTTTTGTTTTATTTACTTTCAGCTGTAAAATTTTACATTTTATTTTAACAGGTGTGAATATGTCTCTGAAGATACATTGATAACACAACATTAAATCTTAACTAAGACTTATTTACTGTTGAAAGTTTAAGCAAATCTAAATGAAAATGCATTAAATTTTCTTCATGTTGTTGAGATCGCTTGAAAATCGTAAAAACTTCAAAATTCAAGTGTTCTGCAAAAAATGCCATAACATCTTCAATTTTCAACCGATTTCAGTCATTAGGTACTTTTTTCTTTTGGTTTTTTACATACCTTGAGTTCAACATGATAAACGAATTTTAAAACATCAGCATCGTGCTTAAAACTTAGCTAAAAGTTGAAAATTTGGTTAAATTTTACTCAAAAATATCGAAAAAATTTGATTATGCCATAAATATCTAGTAAATCGTAATTTGCACAACAAAGTAATGTTCAGACGGTAGAAATCACATTTAATTAGCTTTATTTTGCTAAAAAAAAGTTTAGATTTGGTGCTCTAAATCCGGAGATACATCAATTTTAGCAAATGTACTTTTTTGAAAAACCAAAAAAATCAAATATTGAGCGTATCTCAAAAACGGTTCTACTGTGAATTTTTTTGACATTTTTTTTGGATTCAGCGTACGATTTTACATTGAAAATGGAGCTCAGCTTACTAAGTTCAGAAATGTTGTAAACTAGTGTAATTAAGGTGAAGATAAATCGAAACCAAACCTCAAATTTTCAAGAGCACGAATTTGGAGAAGCAAACATCCGTTCAAGCTGAAAACTTAATCGATTGGTCACTAGCTGGTGGTGACCAATCGATTAGGTATTGAGCTTGAACAGATGTTTGGTTCTCCAGATTCGTGCTCTTGAAAATTTGAGGTGTGGCTTCGATTTATGTTCACCTTAAAATGAACATTAAATGCAATACATACGCTTGAAAACAGTGATGTTATTGGAAAATCTTCAAATCGAACAAAATTGTTCTCAAACTATAGGTCATCTTGACCTTTTGTCGGCTTTGATTTCGACAACATCATTCGAATCCTTCATTCATCAACGCAACGATTCGTTCGTTTTTCAATCAATTTCTTGTATCCCTACACACGTTCCACAATACGTTTTTCGACGGTAGAATTTTGACAACGACACTCAATTTGTCGGAATTCTCCTCTTTCCGCAAGTAGCTTCACAGCCAAAAGCAAAAGCCGTGTTGCTGTTGCAATTCGGTGGCAATCAGGCCAAAATCAATCAAAGATAAAATCTAGACGTACGTGAAACTGTGATGAAATTGGTGGATGGTGTACCTTTTTCTGGTGGAAAACATTCGCTTAGGGACTCAAAAAACGTACATCTCGGGTGCGACAAAGGTTGTTTGAAATAAATTAGAAATCGAACCGAAGCAACCGTTGCACTCCTTTCCAAACACCCGTGCGCTCTTCTACGTCAGCCGAGGGTTTCTTGTATCGGATTCTATTTTGCCCTTACTCTAAACAGGATATGGAACGAAATATTTTTGTCTTCACGAGTCATATCATTTACGTGTCAGCGAAAGCCCCAGTCTCATGCGTGATGGAAACAAAAATGTAACATGCGAATTGAAGCTAGTGAACGGCAGGGTTGCCACAAATTTGTATACTGTTGGTTGCATAGACAAAAAAAAGAGATGAATAAGTTGAAGTTTCTCTTTATTTTATAAAACTCCAAACTGAAACATACAAAAATATTAGTAACTAAACGGCTCAATATTTTTAAACTTGGGTTATCAAGGACCAATACGAAGCCCAAAGCTGGTAAGAGTAAGGTGGGGAAAAAGTTAGACGTTAGTTATATAATCATAGTTTCCAGGAAAACAATAGCAGTTGAAACAAAACAAATATCATACAGTAAACCTTCAACATATTGGCTATAATTTTGCTGAACAAATTGGTGTCAAAATATTTACCCATTTGTCAAAATATTTACCCATACTTGTTTCCAAGTATTTATGCAAAAACGAATACAGCTCAAAGAATTTTTATGATAGGCTTAGAAACGCCCTTACATATAATATTGAAAATGATTGTACAGTGAAACCTCCATGAGTCGATATTGAAGGGACCATCGACTCATGGAAGTATCGAGTCATGGAACAACAATCCTTTGGAAACCTGTTTCAAGGGACCATCATAGTAACCATGAAATGTTGTTTCCAGTATGGTTCCATGAGTCGATATCGAGTCATGGAACATCGACTCATGGAGGTATCACTGTATCTTCATTTGGTTCCAAGCAACGAAACTTTTGATCGAAAATTACAATATGCACGTTGAAAAACAACAAAAAGCCATAACCTTTCCAAATCTCAATCAATTTGTATGATATTTAGAGTGAAAGTATCTTACATGAATATTATTTGAGCCACTATGATATTTATAAGTTTTGTTTTGAATTGAGCTAGAAATCTTAAAAAGAAACTCTTGACCCACTCGAACTTTTGCCCCACTTTACTCTATCGTTTGCTTGCAAACATTTCTTGGGCGATTTCTGAAGCAATTCTGTCTTCATGTTTCCCACATTGAGACGGACCGTAAAAACTGCGAATTTCAAATCCATCTTTTTAAAGCTTTTAAAAGATGAAATACTGAATTTAAAAATATTGAATAGTAATTGGTAATTCATAATTTGTTCAGTTTTCATTTGTTTGAGAATGTCGGAAATTAATGTATGCATAATAATGCTATTCTTACCAAGTAAATAGATTCTATTTGCATTTTTTGTGCTACTTATTGCTTAAACAGAAACAAAGCTAATAGAGCAAACATTGTTTGGTTGACACTTGTGGATAAACAAAAAACTAACAACACTGTACAACATGGTCCAAGCAATTTGATGGATGGCTTGTATTGAATTTTTTCATCAGATTTGTATCCACCAGAAAGCAAACCATCGAAGGTATCGGTTTCTAAATAAGAAACTCTTTGACTCTTACCAAACAATGTTCAATGGAACGAAACAAACAAAAAAGTTGGGATAAAATATACCGCAACAATAATGCTCCGGACTAGTGAATTTGGTTCAGATCAGAAGGAGCAATCTCTTTCTTGCATCAGTTAGATTTGCTTTCACAACACCCAGGTTTGTATTTCAGCTTACATCTAAGACATACTTGAACCACGAATATGTAGCTTTGATAGTGAAGAATATTTTTGCTCGTCGTTGGTAGGTGAAATGAAGCCAATGGATATTGTCTCTCAAATTCCCAAGTTCTGACTTTTCATTAAAAATGAACTTAAAAAAAACATAACTTGGCCAATTATAGACCGATTTCGATCTTTTTGCCTCAAACAAACCGCATACTCTTCAAATCCTTTTAATCCAAAAAAATGGGGATTGGCCACTTGGTTCCGGAGTTATTCCGGATTCAAATGGGGTATATTCATTCCGGAAGAAAATTATTCATTGAGTACTTTCTATAAGTAAGGGGTCATCCATGATTTACGCCAGGGTTTATGGGGGGAGGGGGTTCGAGGTTTCTTTCGCGCCATACAATTATTTTTTATTCTTCATACAAAAAAGCTTATCATAGGGGAGGGAAGGGTTGAAAAATACAAAAGAAATGGATCGCCCCTATCCAGCTGTCAAAAGATCGAATGACATCGTTTCTCATTAATTCTGGCCATTTCGGATACCTAGTCACATGATATCGGTTCTTGAATGTACCCAAAAAAGACATTTTTAAGAACCTAAAAAATAGTACCGTGCGACGGCTCAAAATTCATGATTTTTAGCCTGAACATCATAGAACGCCAAGGACCAATATGAAGTTCTGGCCACATCCAGATATCCCGAAATCGGTTCCAATAGGGCCTGAGGAGATACTCTTAAAATCCTACTCACTCATATCGTGTGACGGTTCAAAATTCATGATTTTTTTATCTTGAATATCATAGCTATAATTCTTTCAACAAATATGATGTTCTTGCCACTTCCGGTTACCCCGGAATAGGATCCGATAGGGCCTCAGGAGACATTTTTGTGATCTTATTCACTCATATCGTGCGACGGTTTTAAATTCATGATATTTTATCCTAAACACCATGGCTATAATACCATGAACCAATATGAGGCACTCGTCATTTCCAGATACCTCGGAATCGGTTCCGATAGGGCCTTGAAGGTACACTTTTGTAATCTTATTAACTCATATTGGGCGACGGCTCAAAATTCATGATTTTCCGTCCTGAATCCGATAGTGCCTCAGGGGAACCCTTTTGTAATCTCACTCACTCAAATCGTGTGATGGCGCAAAATTTGTGATGTTTTATTGCGAATCTTTATTAAAATTCGCAGGTTGTCCAACAAGTTGCGCGCTGGTGGCCCATGCGCCGAGTTGTGCGCCAGCCAAAAAGTAGATAAAGAAGTGTCAAAATATCTCGCCGTGGCAGTGAATCTTTTTAAGGGCTCGAGTCCTAAATTGGACAGCGAGCATAATAGTTTAATCGATAAAAACATAAGGAACACAAATGTTCGTATCATTTTGCTTTTAAGTTGCAAGCGATTTAAATCGTTTTAACTGACCCACAAGTCGGCGCATAATCGATCGGCGCGCAACTTATTAATGGTCTGCGGGTTTGAGAAGAGATTCGCAAAGTGCCCAACTAGTACCAGACAGTGGCGTGTAGCGTAACACACGAAGTAAAGAGAAAGTGTTCGAAATGCTTAAAGTTCTCGAGAAGCCCACTATCCTGAACATCATAGTTATAATGCCATGGATCAATATGAGACTCCAGTAAAGTGCGATTACGCTAGAAATAATTCTGAAAAGGCTCCATATGCACGCGTTGCAATCCTATCGACTGATGGTTTCACTATGAAAATGATGGGGGTGGGACATTTCGCATATAGACGTTTCGCAAAAAGACGTTTTACATACGGACGTTTGACCTAATGGACATTTGGCATAATCAGAATTATATGCCTTCTTTAAAATGCTACCTGGTTTTCTATGAAGCTGCTTTATGCGAAACGTCCTTATGCGAAACGTCTTTATGCAAAATTGGTCACCCCGAAAATCATCCTTATTGAAACCATTGAAATAGCTTTCGACAAGTCCAAGAGACATTACATCGATCTAGACTAACATTTGGAAAGCGTCAAAGTTTTTTTTTAACTTTTTTTATAAATTTGTATAACTCGAAAATGGTAAGACCTACAAAAATGTGTTGTATGGGAGGCTGTCGTGAAATTTCCTGTAGTTTTAGAAAAAAAATATTAAAAAACGGCCAATTCAGATTTTGATCGTATTTAGGCAAAAAGTTTCGCAATTAAGTTTACTAAATGTCGTCCATGCATTGCAAATAATATTGACCCTTTCCAGACATCTGTTAGGATTGGTTTTGACCAAATAAGAAATGGAATATTATTGTGATATCTTTCCAACCATTAAAAAACCCATCGGATTGTTAGACGGAGTTGATTTTCTCATAAGCGGTTTGGTGCGAGATCAATTGTGTTTAATTAAAAAAACTCTGTATGATTCCGTTTTATTTCTTTTTATCTTCTCCCAATAAAACAAATATAATCTATTTTGTGATTAAAACTCATTTGTCACTTGAAAATATGATCATACTAGACTAGTTAAGGCGAAATAAAAATAAAATAAAAAAATCATTTTGGACTTAAAAAAATCGATGTTAGAAAAACTTTTTTCCCTAAAATGTGCCCAATTTGCTATGTATGGACGACTTTTAGTAAATTTAATTACGAAACTTTATGCTTAAGGATGATCAAAATCTGAAATAACCGTTTTTTTAAATAGACTTTAATGTTTTGAATCATTTTTTTTTTTTTCAATGTAGAAAATGTTGTTTTATTTCTTCAATATTTTTTTTCTAAAACGTCAGGAAATTTCACGACAGTCCCCCATACAACACTTTTTTGTAGGTCTTACCGTTTTCGAGTTATACGAGTTTATAAAATAAAAGAAAAAGATTTAACCCTTTCCAAATGTTAGTCTAGATAGATTTTGAAAAAAAAAAACAAAATATGCATAGTATCTTAGTTTCACATAGTCTTCACACCCAGTAAGTTTCATTGAATTCTGAAGGGGTGCTGCCAAATGCGTGCCGAGTTGGCGTGAAATCCGTCTTATAGAAAGTACACAATGAATAATTTTCTTACTGCTAGTTTTGTTTATATCGTTCCAAACATTGTCCTATATTAGTAAATCAAATTGAAATATCATTAACATTGTGTTTATGATTCTGCCCAGAGAAAAAAAATAAATGCAGCGTGAAATTTTGAACCATAAAAGGAATGCCAGATTTATCGCATATTTGGACAAGAAATCAAATGAATTTATAAATATTACTAGATTAACGTTTTACCTTAATACTTTTACCGAATGGGTATGATTGTTAAGCAAGCGATCGTAAACTGAAAAATGAGAATTGTTAGACATTCTGCCAGGGGAATTCTGGTTACAAAAAATGCTGCCGTTGATCTGCCTAGTACGAGCCTCAACGATTCGTTTACGCGAAGAAAATCCCAAAAGTTAGACATATGATTGCCTCGGAATTTGCGCATACAAACTTTAAGGTGATTATAGAACGAAGTCACACCTCAAATTTTCAAGAGCACAAGACATGAGAACCAAACAGCGCTCCGCTTTTAAAATTTATCTCATTGGTCACCACCAGCAAGCAAGTAATTTGATTGATTTCCAACGCGAACTGTTGTCAGATTCTCCAGTCTTGTGCACTTTTTTTCTATCTTTATTAACGATATTTTTAGCCCTGGGCTAGTTCATCTCGGGACCAACGGCTTTACTTCCCTTCCGAAGGAAGTCGTCACTGAAATGTTTTAGTGACTATCTCGGGGATGGGATTCGATCCCAGGTCCTCAGCGTGAGACGCTTGTGTTCTAACCACTACACCAGGTCCATCCCCTCTTGTGCACTTGTAAATTCAAAGTTTGGCTTCGTTTTATAATCACCTTAAGGTATTTTCTTTCATAGGGCAGACGTTTTTAGCGTGAACAGAGCCTCCGCAAATCATGCATTTAGCATCCATGCGACAATGCTTGGTACCATGATCCCACTTTTAACTGGAGTTCCGGAAATTTCCTCCAGGTTTCTGAAAATACTCCAATTTAACACGAACATCGACCATCGATAGGCAGTTTTTTTAAACCCTTGAATCTCCTAATAGAGTTCAAGATCTCTTGCCAAGATTCTCCAAATTCGGAAGAACTAACCACAATAGGCGGCACCCTTTGTTTCTTCACTTGAATTAAAGAGTCTGAGCTAGATTTCGATTCAATTATCAACATTCATCATTTCATCCTCGAAAAAAGCGAGCATTTGTGAGAGAAGTTGTGAATTCAGAGATTCGCCCTTACTTTTGATAATGGCTGCAACCATGTTCTGTGAATAAACGAAAAAATAAATTACTTTCTATAAGGTTCTTTCTTCCAAGACGGTATCCAAGAAGGATTATCACCAGTAGCTTTGACTAACGAGTCCAATAAAAAATTGAAGGCACGGGTCCAAACACGGTTCGGATAGGGTTCAATAGGCAGAAAAAAGTAGCACTGAAAAATACTGCTTTGTTGCACTGTGAAGTACTGTTTTATTGCATAAGGTAGTTTCAAAACATCCGAGAGCAAAAAGAATTGTGTGTGAACTAATTTCTGCAAAGTAAAACGGAGGTTATTTGTTGAGTTTGTGTAGCATGGTTCGTTTCCCCACATTAGCACCAGCTAAATTGATGATGATGTGAATATATCGTCCAAAGCTTGCTCAACAGATACATAAATGTAACATTGCCACAATAAAAAATATGGATTTTGCAATTTTTCATAGTAATAGTTTGTTTTTCATCACACCAATCTGTCATGAAACGGCCTTCTTTCCTGCATTGAATTATGTAGCATCGTAAGTGTCATAACGCAACTGATTTTAGTTGCGTAATGACTCATTACGCAACGAATTTCCATTACACAACTCTTTTTAGTTGCGAAGTGAATCATAACACAAAACTTTTCAGAAAATGCTAAATTTGTGAAGGCTACTCGATATGATCTCTGATGTCCTCAAGTGATATATTGAGAAATTGTAAAAAAAAAATTGTGCGCAACTCGTTGCAGAAGTCGATTTTTACAGCACTCGTCGTAATTATCCAACTCGGCAAGCCTCGTTGGATAAATGTTTGACTCGTGCTGTAACAATCTTCTTTCCGCAACTTGTTGCGTAAACTTCTATTAACATTCGCATGAAACGAGCTCACCAGTTGATAATCCGTCCTTGACTAAATCTCTAAACCTCAGCATCAAAATGCTAAAGCTAGGATATAAAATCACTCCAAAAAGGCGCAAAACAAACACGAGAGTTTGGGCCTTCACAGTTCACTCGATAAGGATCATTTGTTCAAAAATACGCAATTCTAAGACATCCTCTTTGTGGAATTTCTGTATTTATTTTGTTCATGAATATAATAACCTTTCCGAAGGCTAGTATATAATGTTCTTGGAGGTCTTAAAATTGAAAAACCCATGAAACATACAGGGAAACCTTGTTTTGCCCTATACACTTTCCCTGTAAGCTAGGAAATGTTCTACAAGTATCAGACTGATGGTAAGTTCAACGCACTACATTGATCAGCAATTCGAAATTCGATCAACTTCGGCTCAATTACGCACTTCTTTGTACCGCTAATTGAGTGTGAAATAGGCACGGCAAATATGTGCCTTGTGCCAATAGTGCCAACAGTAGATATTTGCATATGACACTGGCTGGCTGACTGCTGCCTACTGGAAAACATCCCAGTCTACAGGAATTATGAATAAATTAGTCAAATAATACGCGAGCTCATGTAATGGTATCATGTGCTTCCCAGAATCACCAAACAACTGGAAGGGTGCTAAATAGCTAAACGGTCTCTGGCAGACATCACTCCACTTGGGATGGGAAAGTCAAAGCATTTTGCCGTGCAAAGGGTAGACTGGAGTGAGATCCGCGCGCGCTTTGCGAACCTCTTTGGCTGGGGGAACCCGTATGGGTAGAGAATACTTGCTGGGTCAGTGGTGCTCAGTCTTAAAAGCGAGTTGCATAAATATAATCAATTTTTTATAAGCATAGGTTCATTAACATCGATATTATAAATATAAGATAATGATAATGTAAAAGGTTTAATTAACGTAATATAGGTCAGTGCGCATCGTACCTTCGTGCTGTGCGTACACGAATTCTCTCTGCTCTTGGAAGTTTTCTTAAAAACTACCTAAAGCAATAAAACAGTACTTTTCAGTGCTACAAAAACAGTACTTTTCAGTGCTAAAATTAAAAACGGTACTTTTCAGTGCTACTAAAACAGTACTTTTCAGTACTATTTTTTCTACTATTGATTCCTTTACGATCCTTGTTTGGACCCGTGCCTTCGATTCTTCGTTGGACCCGTTGGCGAAAGCTAGCGGTGGTAATCCTTCTTGGACACCGTCTTGGGAAAAAACCTTTCGAAGGTCACGTCTTCTTTCGTTTATTAATTAAACATGGTATCAACAACAAACAAAAGGAAGGGTGAATCTCTGAATTCACTACTTCCTTCCAAAAAAGTGGGTTTTAAAACTGTCACTACACGTGGCAAGAATGGAAGAAAGGACGCTTCCCCGGAATGCGAACTTTCTTCCAAGGGTGAAATGAATAATTGTATCGAAATGAGCAATCAGTTCGATGCTCTAGACAAATTTTCCGAACACCAAATCGAAGCAGCCTCTAGCCCAGGCTCTTTGATTCAAGTGAGGAAGCAAAGAGTGCCGCCTATCGTGGTCAGTTGTTCCGAATTTGGGGGATTTAGGCAGGAGATCTTGAACTCCATTAGGGGAATCAAGGTTTCCTTCCAAATCGCAAAGAAAGGAGACTGTCGCGTTTTGCCGGAAACTCTTAAAGATCGTGAGCTTCTTCTCAAACATCTTGAAGAGAAGAAGCACAAATTTTTTACTTATGACGACAAAACTGAACGTTTGTTCAAAGTTGTCTTGAAAGGTCTCTCAAGTGACTATAAATCACCTGAAGAGATCAAAAATGGAATAAATGGTTTACTTGGATTTTCCCCAGTCCAAGTAATCATTATGAAAAAGAGAACCCAATCTGGCATTGTTCGGAAAGGGCTTTCTCAAGAATTTTATTTAGTTCACTTTAACAAAAAAGAACTAAATAATATTAAAGCTTTAGAAAAAGCAAAACTATTGTTTGATGTCCGTGTGACATGGGAACATTTCCAGAAACCTGGAGGAAATTACCAGAACCCCACTCAGTGCCGTCGGTGCCAAAAGTGGGGTCATGGTACAAAAAATTGTCGCATGGATGCTAAATGCATGATTTGCGGAGGTTCTTCTCACGCCAAAGACGTCTGTCCGGTGAAGGAGGATACCACCAAATTCATATGTTGTAATTGCGGGGCTAACCATAAGTCCAATTTTTGGAATTGTCCTTCACGCCAAAAGGTCATTGAGGCTCGTGCCAGGCAGATGAAAGATAATATCCGTTACGATAACGGTCGTTTCCGGAATTTGCCTGGTAGAGTATCGAACAATGCTCATTTTTCAGTTAACGATCGCTTGATCATGAATCATACCCATCAGGAAGATCATAATCATGCTCATTCACTAACTAATTTTAATCCGTCGGGTAGCCGTTCGAATTTTTCTATTTCGAATGTATCTACCCACGGTAAATCCTTTGCCGATATCGTAGCAGGAAATTCGAATTCCCCTGTTCGATCCATGGGTACCCATTCTACTTGTTTCAAATCAAATGGAAAAAACCCTACCGCCACAGGTAACTCCGCTTCTTCGTCTACCGGAAATTCCAATGGGAAATCACATGACATGTCTGCCTCTGATTTTAATTTTCTAACTGAACAATTGAATCTAATGATTGATGCAATGTTCAAAGCCACCACTATGACTGAAGCAGTCCAAGTAGGTGTAAAATTTACAAATCAAATTGTTATTGGATTACGTTTTTCTAATGGATCCAAATAATAATTTAAATATTTTAAATTGGAATGCTCGTTCTCTGAATGGTAAAGAGGACGAGCTGTTTAATTTTCTTACGGTTAATAACGTGCATATAGCAGTTATTACCGAAACTTATTTAAAACCTGGATCTAAACTCAAAAGAGATCCTAACTTTTTTGTTTATCGTAATGATCGACTTGATGGGGCATGTGGGGGAGTTGCAATCATCATGCATAGGCGTATAAAACATCAACTGTTTTCATCATTTGAAACTAAAGTTTTTGAAACTTTAGGTGTTTCTGTTGAAACACAGTTTGGTAAATATACTTTCATAGCTGCCTATTTGCCTTTTCAATGCTCTGGGCAGCAAGTTAATTTGCTCCAAACTGACTTGCGTAAATTGACTCGCAATAAGTCCAAATTTTTTGTCATTGGTGACTTTAATGCCAAACATCGGTCATGGAATAATTCTCAAAGTAATTCCAACGGCAGAATTTTATTTGATGAGTGCTCTTCAGGATATTTCTCAATTCAATACCCTGATAGCCCCACATGTTTTTCCTCTTCTAGAAATCCATCTACGATTGATTTGGTCTTAACCGACTCTAGTCATCTTTGTAGCCAACTGATTACTCATGCTGATTTTGATTCTGATCATGTCCCTGTTACATTTCAAATATCCCAAGAAGCGATTCTCAATCCTATCAGCTCCACTTTCAATTATTTACGAGCCGACTGGAATATATATGGAACGTATGTTGACTCCAATCTTGATGTTAACATTTCTTTAGAAACTAAACTTGATATTGACAATGCTCTTGAAAGTTTAACAAATTCCATTGTTGAAGCCCGGAGCATTGCAATTCCAAAATGTGAAGTAAAATTTGAATCCGTGATTATAGACGATGATCTTAAACTCTTGATCCGTCTTAAAAACGTGAGGAGAAGGCAATTTCAACGCACTCGCGATTCTGCTATGAAAATTATATGGCAGGATTTGCAGAAAGAAATCAAGAAACGTTTTGCTCAATTTAGAAACAAAAATTTTGAAAATAAAATTTCTCAATTGGACCCTGGCTCTAAGCCCTTTTGGAAATTATCTAAAATCTTGAAAAAACCTCAGAAGCCTATACCGGCATTGAAAGAGGAAAACAAATTATTACTAACTAATTGCGAAAAAGCTCAAAAACTTGCTATGCAGTTTGAAAGTGCGCACAATTTTAATTTAGGACTTACTAGTCCAATTGAAAATGAAGTTACTCAGGAGTTCGAAAATATTCTCAATCAAGAGAACGTTTTCGAAAATGCCTGGGAGACTGATTTGGAAGAAGTGAGAACTATTATTAAAAAATTCAAAAACATGAAAGCTCCTGGCGATGATGGAATTTTCTACATCCTCATCAAGAAACTTCCAGAAAGTAGCTTATCATTTTTAGTTGATATATTTAACAAATGTTTTCAATTAGCATATTTTCCTGACAAATGGAAAAATGCTAAGGTTGTTCCAATTTTAAAACCAGACAAAAATCCTGCAGAAGCTTCTAGCTATCGTCCAATCAGTTTGCTTTCCTCCATCAGTAAACTTTTTGAAAAGGTTATTTTGAACAGAATGATGGCCCACATCAATGAAAATTCAATTTTTGCCAATGAACAGTTCGGATTCCGCCATGGACATTCGACCACTCATCAACTTTTACGTGTAACAAATTTGATCCGTTCCAACAAATCTGAAGGCTATTCTACTGGTCTTGCTCTTCTAGACATAGAAAAAGCATTCGACAGTGTTTGGCATGAAGGTTTGATTGTAAAATTAAAAAACTTTAATTTTCCAACATACATTGTTAGAATAATTCAAAGTTATCTGTCAAATCGTACACTTCAGGTTAATTATCAGAACTCCAGATCTGAAAGACTTCCTGTAAGAGCTGGTGTTCCTCAAGGCAGCATTTTGGGACCAATATTATACAATATTTTCACATCTGACTTACCTGAGCTACCTCAGGGATGTCAAAAATCTTTGTTTGCGGATGACACAGGCCTCTCCGCCAAAGGTCGAAGCCTGCGTGTCATCTGTAGTCGATTGCAAAAAAGTTTGGATATTTTTTCTTCATACTTGCAAAAATGGAAGATTTCTCCTAATGCTTCCAAAACTCAACTAATAATATTCCCACATAAACCAAAAGCTCTTTATTTGAAACCTTCAAGTAGACATGTTGTCACGATGAGAGGGGTTCCAATAAATTGGTCAGATGAAGTTAAGTATCTAGGGCTCATGCTAGATAAGAATTTAACTTTCAAAAATCACATTGAGGGCATTCAAGCCAAATGTAATAAATATGTAAAATGTCTCTATCCCCTTATTAATAGAAAATCAAAACTTTGTCTTAAGAACAAGCTGTTGATATTCAAACAAATTTTCAGGCCAGCCATGTTGTATGCTGTACCAATATGGACTAGCTGTTGTAATACCAGGAAGAAAGCTCTGCAGAGAATTCAAAATAAAATTTTGAAAATGATTCTGAGGCTTCCTCCCTGGTATAGTACCAATGAGTTACATAGAATATCCAATGTTGAAACATTGGAACAAATGTCAAATACAATCATTAATAATTTCAGGCAAAAATCGTTACAATCTTCTATTGCCACGATTAATGCGTTATATGTTTAGGTTAAGTTAGGTTAAGTATATTAAAAACTTTTTTTTTCTCTTATAAGCAGGTGAAATCAACTCACCTGTAAAAAAAAAACTTAACTGCTACGGCAAATGAAATGTAATATGTTGTTAACAAAATGTTAATTAAATCTTAAATTTGTTTTACCAAATTAGGATGATAGTGTTGTCAAATAACACAGAACACCTAGATATAAGAAATGAATGTAATGTTTGGAATGATACTAATAAAAAAAAAAAAAAAAAAAAAAAAAAAAAAAAAAAAAAAAAAAAAAAAAAAAAAAAAAAAACGTAATATAGGTAGTCCTAATGAGATCCTAAGGATTTATAAAGATTTGTTTGTGTAAATTTTCAAAATGATCACAATGAAATCTGGATATCTCTTGGACACTTCTTAGACTCCTTGCGGAATCCCAGATTAGGTGTTTTTCTGTGGATGTTGTGCAGAATTCAAGAGGAACAGTGTTTTAACGACGGAATCAGGATTCGATATGCATATTGCGGTTACGAAAAGAGTATCGGTCATCTATGTTTGTGCTCACGAATTCATTATCTATATAGTTAAAAAAAACGAATCATTTTCCATTTCCAAATCCAGTGTACAGAGGACTCCTCTGCTTCAATACAATCAACATTTTCCTCCCATCCCCAAATTGACCTGCATTCTGACGTAGCCAGCGCCGTTATTGTTTGTACTTACAGTACAAACTAAATCTCGGTGAAATCGTGATCCTATTGATTCCTAGCACGTTCAAGGAGTTTTCTAACAGATCCCTTAGGAAGATACTTTGGGTTTCAAGCAAGCTACTGGTAATTTCTAATGAGATTCTGAAGTCTTCTTATATTTCATCACCGATTCCCTGGATTGCTTGCGAGAAATTATGGAAATTATGAATTCAAAGAATTTTTAACTGGATGTGTCTTAGGCTCGTGTAAAATTACTTGAAAAATCAATTGCTCCACGGGCCGCATATATGATCCTCAAGGCAGCAAGTTGAGTACCACTGAACTAGATTGTTGCCACAATGACGATGATGATGATGATGATGAGGATGACTGTCGGAGTGCGAAAATGAAAGGCATCTGCTAGGAACGATGTGCAACGTTACCGAGAAGAGCCTTTTCGGCAACATGAGCTTGTTCAGGAAATCACACCGAGTACCAACCCCGAATGCGTACGGGAAGTGTGAAATCTACAACCGAAATTAGCATCCGCGCTGGCGGCGGCACGACAGCCAAAATCAAAGTGCTTGTATAGTTGGGTGAAAGTAGCAATCCATGCGGAATACGAAAAAAAAAGTTCGCATAGGGGGATTCAGACGGATGGGCATGAGTTCGCGAGAGTGCGGATGTGTAATATGCAAATAATCCTATTTAAACGGTGTTTAGTCAACATCACCATGTTGCTCGGGAATCAACCAGGGCTTCTAATTGGGGTAGGTTTAATAAAATTTGGGAAATTGTTAGGGGTATTAAGGAAGAATCGTTATATTCCCACGATGGATGTACACATCGCGATTTGTATCACTTACAACTTGTTCTGAATGTTTTTTTTTTAATGTGAAACGCATAAAAATAAGCCATGAAAAAATCTGGACACGCGGTGCGTACTATCCAGAAACTGGATTACTGATAGTATTTCAAAAGTTTCATCTGTAAAGGGCTGTAAAGGCCCTGATAGGACCAAGTTGTGTAGGCGATTTGGAGAGGAAGGTCATAAGGCACTAGGCTGCAATAACCCTCCCAAGTGCTTGATATGTTCCGGGAAGTCCGTGAACAACAAGCATCCAACGGGAGGCTCAAGGTGCCCGACCTTCAAAAGAGCCATAAATGAAAAGTCACAGTGCAGGTAACGCAGCTGAACTTGAACCACTGTGACGCAGCTCAGCAATTGCTGTATCAGGCAGTTGCTGAGTGGGGGACGGATATCGCCATCATATCGGACCCATACCGAGTACTCGCCGGTAACGGCAACTGGGTTGTGGATGGATCCGGAAAAATGGCGGCGATATGGACGACGGGTAAAAACCCCGTCTAGGAGTTGGTGTCTACTACTTAGAGTACTTAGAGAGGCGCTCCGCCGTGAGCGTAACCTACTCGGCCTAAGCGGGGAGGAACTGGTAACGGTGCTCTCGCGTGCATGCGATGCCTAGGCAAGTCCACCCTAGGAATGGGAGACCACCGACGTACTGGTGCACTCAAGCAATTGCGAACCTGCCCCGTGCCTGCCTACGGGCTAGGAGGCGGATGCAGTGAGCCCGTACCGAGGAGGAGCGTGAAGAACGACGCGCTGAAGTCCGAGAAAAGGGCAAGTAAAAAGGCCTGCTTTGAGGGACTCTGTCAGAGTGCCAACGCGAATCCATGGGACGATACCTACATGATCGTTATGGCAAAGACAAGAGGTGCAATGGCTCCTACAGAGCAATCTCCAGAGATGCTGGAGGGGATCATCGAGGGTTTTTTTCCGCGCCACAACCCTAGCCCATGGCTTTCTTTTGTAGGACAGCCGGGGATTGGGGCTGGCGATGAGGAGAGGGTAACCGATGAGGAACTTGTAGGGATTGCAAAATTCCTCAGTATAGGTACGGCACCATGTCCGGACGGAGTTCCAAACCTGGCCCTCAAAGTCGCAATCTTGGAGGCTCCCGGGATGTTCAGATCTGCTATGCAGATATGCCTGGACGAGGGAGTATTTCCTGATGTGTGGAAGAAGCAGAGCCTGGTACTATTGCCAAAGGCGGGAAAACCACCCGGTGATCCGTCGGCGTATAGACCACGGTGATCGACACGGCGGGGATCCTCAACAGACTGTTGAGGTACACCGAGGATGTAAATGGTCTCTCAAGCAATCAGTTTGGCTTCCGAAAAGGGAGGTCCACCGTAGACGCTTCTTCTTCTTCTTCTTTCTGGCGTTACGTCCCAACTGGGACAAAGCCTGCTTCTCAGCTTAGTGTTCTTATGAGCACTTCCACACCCAAGTAACAATTCCACAGCAATTTGGCATTCGTGTGGATTTATTAATGTTTTATGACAGTTACGCGGATGCTATGATAGCTAGAGGCGGCATTTAACGTTGCTAGAAGATGATATTTTGTAAGTCAGCTCTTAGTTGTTTTCAAAACCTTTCAGAGACAAACTATAAAGTTAAAACTTTGTGGCTACAAAACCAGCTTTATTGCAGCATATAATACCTCATTTAATTTGCATATGGTGGCTGCATGACGCTTATTTGTGACGGCTATGATAAAAGATTAATATAATACACCTTGTTGTCATAAAAGCTGCTTTTGAACTGATTGACTTGCACTTGAATTTTGATAACTTACCTTATTTATACCTATTGAATCAGTATTTGGGCTGCATCTGAAGGCATTGCGATGCACAAAAATCGGCAAACTAATGTCCATCTTCATTCTTTCTGCGTATATTCTTCATGATAACATACCCAAACTGCAAACTTTGTTCAATGCTGCTTGGTTACCATGAAAAGCGAAAAAAAAGCTGCATCATCTTCAATCAGCATTTGTTATGGCAATTTTACATCAACAAATGCCGAATCATAACAATGTGCCCTTATCTGTGTATTTATGGTGACAAAACAGCATTTGTCGATGACAATCAATCAATTATGGTTCCGCCATATTAATTTCACTCTGGTTGCCACAATTTCACTTTTTTTAAACATATATCTCCATGAATTCGCGCATTTCATGCTATGGTGTGAAGATTAAAATGACTGAATATAGTTTAAAGCACAATTACTGCCCAATCAAACCAAGAAATGTTGAATATGTTTCATTCTTCACCTGGCGGTTTATTTTATAAAATGCTAAATAACTTTAAAAATACCACTTTCAGAGGGGGCACTCGCAATTTCACTACTTTTTTATCACATTTCACAGTAAATCTCACTCGGCACTTACCACTGTTCTATCGTTCTATCGTTGAAGTTGTTTTTCGTGCTCGCGAGTTTTCGATCGTTCTGTCAGTGTTTTTGATCTGAAAAATTCCTATAGTGGACTCGAACTATTCCTAATGGACTTGTGAATCACTGATAATTACAATTTGTGCAAATAAGACTACGTGTGTTGTGTCATTGAGTGATTTGTTTTTGTGCGATTTGGACAATTATTATCGCCATTGGCAGTATACCCTTTCTCGCTTTCGGATTTTTGAAGCGCCATCTAGCAGCAAAATTGGAAAGCTTATTTACGGCTACTATCAAGGCTGCATACTTGTAGGCGCTTAACATCGATTATTGCTAACCGTACCACAGCGGTGCTTCGGAACAGTATTGCTTTCGTCGTTACATCATGGATTCATGCCAAGTGTGTTCTATGACTTTGGACTCGGGAAGAGCACTTTCATGCAATGGAACATGCAGCTCGATATTCCATTTCACCTGTGTTGGCTTGACCAAAACACAATATGCTTCCTTGACTGCAAAATTGGGGATGTTTTGGTTTTGTAACTCATGCCGCTTAAATTTTGAGCCGGCCGTATACGACCGCGAGAGAACCATCATGAAAGCATTACGAGAACTGTTGATAAGAACAGATTCGATGGACACCCGGCTTGGAAATTATGGAGAAAATCTCCGTAAAATAAACAAAACTCTCTACGACAGCCAAGTATCGATGCCAGCAGATTCCTCATCGTTTGCAAAGCGCATCGAACAACTGACTCTAGATGATTCGTCTGATGATCCAATAAACCGTTCGAGATCTTGTAACGAAACATCCTTTTACGAAGTATTGGATGCTGTAAACTGCTCGATTGCGCAGCCGCCGGAAAAGTTTGTAGTAGGAAACAATAAACGTGTTCAAATACTGGACAATCCCTCCACAATACCTGCCAATTTTTCAAATGGCTCTCGCACTGATGTTTCCACACCTGCAGCTTTACCTCATTGTTCAAATCGCCAGAGCAGAAATATTCTGGATGCATCGGTTTCTCCTACACGTACAGAGGGCGCAGCTAGACCGAATAATGCTCTAAAAGTCGCAAGCAGAGTCCAACACTCGAACGATGTTGAGGCTTTCTACGCAACCCCTTTTGAACCTGAGCAAAGTGAAGAGGAAGTAAAATCGTTCGTTGCCGACATCACTAATGCTCATCCGTCCTTGATAAAAGTGACGAAATTAGTTCCACGTGGAAGAAGTCTTGCGGATCTTTCATTCGTGTCCTTCAAGATAACTATTTGTAAAACCTATTCGAAAGTTGTTAGCGATGTCTGGTATTGGCCGGATGGAATCTCTGTTCGTCCGTTTGAAGCCAACTCAAAAAACGAAACGGCCGTACGTCTTCAGAACTCGTCATGAATGACAAAATAACCACTGCAGAATCTGATCCTGATTCACCATACCTGGGACGCACAACATCAAGCACTTTGGAAGCCTCTTCGCCACCCATCATAGTCGAGAGCATCCAGCCAGCGCACATCAGTCGTCCCAGTCCTATGTTTGGGATGGTCGAAGGGGTCTTCCAGTCTGTGCACTCAGGCAAGTACGAAGCAAATAAGGACATTACCTCTTCTGAAGACGTTCCCTCCCGCAGCGTATCTAGAATTGCCCAATCATCATTTACTACAGCCATTACTGGAGCTACAGATTTTCAGCAACAGCCGGAACGCACGTTATCATCTTGCACATTGGAAGCCTTGGAGCCCCCCATCACAGTCGAGCCCATCCAGCCAGCGTTCAGCAGTCGTTCCGGCCCTGTGTATGGGTCTGGCGAAAAGGTTTTCCAGTCCGTGCTATCAGGCAAGTACCAGCAACATAAGAACACTATCCGCTCTGATATCACTCCTGCCCGCAGCTATCATGAATCGCACCACAGCTCTCAACTTTCTACACCGGGATGCACGCCTGCTAGCTCTAAGGAAGGCCCCAATTCCCTCGTCACAGTCGAGCCATTCCTGCCAGCGACCTGCAGCCATCCCGGTCCTGTGTACGAGCAAGAAGAAGGGGTCTTCCGGACGCACTTTGCAGGCAAGTACGCACACCGCCAATCTAATACGTTTGCAGTAAATTCTACCGCTTCCAGCCCCATGTATCATCAACTCCACCAACGGACGTCATCTCAAACAGAACCGGCTATCAGTATTGCCTCTGGATGTTCTACTCAGTCCCAAACTCACCAGAAAATCGTTACCAACTCGGAAGCCTCTTCAGACGTCCTGATCTACTATCAAAATGTCGGTGGTATAAATAGCGCCATATCAGACTATAAGCTAGCGTGTAGCGACGCCTGCTACGACATTTACGCTTTTACCGAAACTTGGCTGAACGATAATACCTTATCAAACCAACTGTTCGACAACTCTTTCTCTGTTTATCGTCAAGATCGTTCGTCCACGAATAGTTGCAAGAGTTCAGGTGGGGGCGTCTTGTTAGCTATCCGCTCCAGCTTCAAATCGCGCCTTCTGAATCCTCCAAATGATTTGACAGTTGAACAATTGTGGGTTGCAGTTACAAGCCTTGAAAATACTATTTTTGTTTGCGTCTTGTATACCCCGCCGGATATGGTTAACAATGACGCGTTAATCGACAAGCATTTGGCATCACTTGATTGGATTGTCTCGAAAATGGGCGTCAAGGATAACATCATTATTCTGGGCGATTTTAATCTGCGCGGCATTACTTGGCAACGCGACTCGATCGGAACTCTTTTCCCAGATTCAACTTGTTCATCTATGTCGCTGGCAACGCGAGAGTTGCTGGATGCTTACAGTACTGTCGGACTCAAGCAGTTGAGTTCTGTCTTGAACGAGAACAATCGATCACTTGATCTGTGTTTTGCTAGCGAGGATTTGTGTCTTGATTGCTCTGTCATGCGCGTGCCTTCGCCTTTAGTAAAAAACTGTCGGCATCACCCTCCACTGCTTATTACCATGAGAAGAGCGCCTCAGCTTTACTACGTTGACAGTGCTTCAAGTGTTTTCTACGATTTTTCGAAGGCCGATTTTTGCGGAATGAATGTCTTTCTCAGAAATGTAGATTGGAACCAGATTCTTAACGAAGATGATGCTAACGAAGCTGCTTCATCGTTGACTAGTATTCTACTCTACACTATTGGTCAGTTTGTGCCACTGAAAACACCTCGTGAGCCAGTCAGACCCGCTTGGTCTAATTCACATCTGAAGCATCTAAAACGTTTGAAAAGAGCAGCACTCAGAAAGCACAGCAAGCACCGCACCGACACCACCAGAGCTGCTTATGCCGAATCAAACGCACTGTATACCAATCTCAATGAACGTCTTTACCGTGCGCATCTAGTGCAGATTCAAGATCGCCTCAAGTCCGACCCCAAAAGCTTTTGGCGTCATGTCAGTGACCAGCGGAACCAAACAGGTCTACCATCTTCAATGACGAACGGAGCTGATTTGGAAGCCAACTCATCAACAGAAACTGCAGAATTGTTTCGAGCTCAGTTCAGCAGTGTATTCACCGACAAAATACTCACCGCTGAGGACATCAGTACAACTACTCGCAATGTACCACAGCTGTCGAATCCAGGTCTTCCTGTATCAGTTACTTCCAACATGGTGATCAGCGCTTTGGACAAACTAAAGTCTTCGAAAGGATACGGTCCAGATTTCATCCCATCAGTTCTTCTTAAAAAATGCGCTAGTTCTCTGGCGTTACCTTTAGCTAAAATTTTCAATACGTCTCTGCTTACTGGCGAATTTCCGGCTTGTTGGAAGGATTCATTTGTTTTTCCCGTATACAAGAAGGGTTGCAGACAAAACGTTGGGAATTATCGGGGAATAGCTGCATTAAGTGCAATCTCTAAACTTTTTGAGCTAATCGTTCTCGATAAACTTGTTCAAACATGTGCACATTATATCTCGCCTAACCAACATGGCTTCATGCCCAAACGATCAACAGCCACAAATTTAACTGTTCTAACTACCTTCGTAATTCGCGAGATACAAAAAGGTCACCAAGTAGATGCCATTTACACTGATCTGTCGGCTGCATTCGACAAAATGAATCATGAAATCGCACTTGCTAAATTCGATAAGTTAGGATTCAAAAACAACTCACTCAAATGGTTACGCTCATATCTGATCGGCCGCAGCATGTCCGTTAAAATCGGCGACCATATTTCATCACCTTTTCCGGTTACTTCTGGCGTACCTCAAGGCAGCCATCTCGGGCCGTTTCTATTTTTATTATATATGAATGATGTCAATTTAATTTTGAACTGCCTAAGTCTATCATACGCTGATGATTTGAAGCTGTATTATGTAATCAAACACAAGAACGACGTTGTGTTCTTGCAGCAACAGCTTCAAGTTTTCGCTGATTGGTGTCGACGTAATCGGATGCTACTGAATGTATCGAAATGCTCGGTGATATCTTTCGGCCGAAAACACTCATTATTAGTGGAAGATTATTACTTAAATAATACTAAATTGCAACGAGAAACGACAGTTAAGGATCTAGGCATTTTATTAGATACTAAATTAACTTTTAAAAATCACGTTTCCTACATTGTGTGTAAAGCCTCTTCGCAGTTAGGTTTTGTTTTACGATTCGCGAAACAATTTAAGGACATATATTGCCTGAAAGCTTTGTACTGTTCCTTAGTTCGACCTATACTGGAATATTCAGCCATAGTTTGGTCCCCATACTACCAAAATGAGGTTCAACGAATTGAAAAAATCCAGCGCAAGTTTGTTCGCTTCGCTCTTCGTAATCTCTACTGGAGAAATCCCTCGAATTTACCAAGCTATGAGAGCCGCTGTATGCTGATTAACTTGGAGCTTCTTCACGCAAGGCGAGATGTTTCAAAAGCTTGTTTCATCAGTGATCTACTTCAAAATCAAATAGATTGTCCTGCTTTACTCGCCAGGTTAGATATTAATATTCGAAGCCGTAACCTACGATCACACTCTTTTCTGCATTTAAATGCCGCAAGAACAAATTATGGCTTAAATGAGCCACTGCGTAATATGTGTCGTACTTTTAATAAATGTTTCGAAGGATTTGATTTTCATGTTTCCCGCAATGTGAACAAGAGTAGATTTAAGAGAATTCTTTGTTAGTTTTAAGGTGTATGTTATAGCCGTTAAGCATGTCATTGGGGTGTATAATTTTAACCTGTTGACAGTAATAATAATAAATAATAAATAAATAATAATAAATAATAAAATTTGAGCACTATTATCGAAATAAATCGTTTTAAATATAAATCACTACGAAATTAATTATCACAGACGTGTTTTCAATCTTATTTTGTTTTGTTTACGTCGTAATAAATCTGGCAAGGTCGACGTTATGATAAAATCATTTTCAAGATGATGCGACATTTATCTAGAACAGGTGGCCTCAAAATAGCTACCATAAATGCTATTTTGCCTTATTCGTGTGACATAATTACACTTCATTGCCTCTTTCAGAGTGGGCCAACTAGTCACGTTCTGATCTACAAGACGTTTTGGGGGATGTGATGAAGGCAACAGTGCCTTGACCGTGGTTTTATTAGCGTTTATTTATAGCACCCTGGAAGTAATTCGTAAAACTAAAATTGTTACTTGTGCAGTTATTAACTGAGAGCTTTCTATGCCAATTGACCATTTTTGCATGTGTATATCGTGTGGCAGGTACGAAGATACTCTATGCCCTGGGAAGTCGAGAAAATTTCCAACCCGAAAAGATCCTCGACCGGTGGGATTCGAACCCACGACCCTCAGCTTGGTCTTGCTGAATAGCTGCGCGTTTACCGCTACGGCTATCTGGGCCCCTTGCCGTAGACGCTATTCTGATGGTTAAGAAAACCGCTGAGATAGCACTCCAGCGTAAGAGGAGGGGGATTCGCTACTGCGCATTCAATAGTGCTAGTTGGGCGGCTATTGCTGATGCGCTCATGCGTCTGGGGATACCCGAGTACCTGTACAAGATTCTCGGGAGTTACTTCCAGAATCGGGTATAAGTCTTTGACACAGAGGTGGGTCGGAAGTGCTTTCACATAACCTCAGGAGTCCCTCAAGGTTCCATCCTGGGTCCGGTGTTATGGAATGTCATGTACGACGAGGTGTTTAGATTAAAATTCCCGGCGGGTGTGGTCATCGTTGGCTTTGCCGACGATATTACGCTGGAGGTCTACGGTGAATCGATCGAAGAAGTGGAATTGACTGCAGCCCACTCGATCGCAATTGTGGAGGAGTGGATGAGCTCCAGGAAACTGGAGTTGGCTCACCACTGAGGCGGTTGTTGTCAACAACCGAAAGTCGGTGCAGCAAGCGGTGATCAGTGTAGGCGACTGCACGATCACTTCGAAGCGCTCCGTCAAACACTTGTGGGTGATGATCGACGATAAGCTTACCTTACCTTATGCCTGCAAGAGAGCCTCCACAGCTATTGTGGCACTGTCCCGGATGATGTCCAATAGCTCTGCGGTGTACGCCAGTAAGCGTAAGCTTTTGGCCAGTGTCGCCTCGTCCATGCTGAGGTATGGTGGCCCGGCTTGGGGCACAGCTTTAAGTACCAACAGCTACCGTAGCAAGCTGGAGAGTACATATAGGCTAATATGCCTGAAGGTTGCGAGCGCGTACCGTACCGTGTCACACGATGCACTCTGCGTCATCACCAATATGGTGCCTATTGGTATCCTTATCATGGAAGACATAGAGTGCTTCGAAAGGCGTGGCACAAGAGGCATACGCTGGACTGCCAGACTGGCCTCTATGGGCAAATGGCAGCGTGCGTGGGACAGTTCCACCAAGGGAGTGTGGACTCACAGGTTGACTCCGAGGTTTGATATCTGGGGAACTAACATTCCACCTGACACAGGTCCTTTCGGGCCATGGTTGCTTTAGACAGTATCTACACCGTTTCGGTCATGCGGGTTCTCCCGAATGTCCAGCTTGTACAGGTTTAGAGGAAACGGCGGAACACGTTTTGTTCGTGTGCCCGCGTTTCCGCACAATGCGTGACCGCATGTTTGCCACATGCGGAATGCCGTTTCATCGGCTATCACCCACATCGTCTTGGAACTACAAAGGAGGTGGCGAGTGGACTCGAGGAGTGGCTAGTGCAGACGCTAAACAACAGGTGGTCCAAGAGTTCGCCGTCGGCTACGTAGGTCATACCGGTGCCCTACGGTCGAAATCGACCCTTACAGCGATTAAGTGTCCACGGGGAGAACATCCTGGTAGCGCTGCTGTCGTGGATACGAGCCTCTGGTTGTTCGGTTCAGGTGGAGGCCCTTCGTCAGCAATCCCAGCGTGTGCTAGCTGATAGGGCCTGAGCCTTCAGTAGGTCAAATTGCGAAGCCCGCAGTATCAGTTCTTGATACCTGCGGTGCAGCTGGGCGCAGGCGTTGTGGTTGATCCTGCCCGCCTTCAGCGGACAATGGGAGGTAAGGACCACCTGGGAAGCTGGCAAAGCGTTAGCATGCTACCTTGGTGGACCCCCCCCCTAAGCGTGCCATCGATGTTCGTTGCTGCATGGCTACGCAGCTAACCTGGAGGATGCGATGTGCAATAGCCCCTCTCCGAAGCAATGCCTTCTTGGTGGTCCCGGAGAGACGAAGGGTTTGGCGGCATGTAGTAAATGGTCCTCAACCCAACACTCCCGGACCTTGGTCCGGCGTCTGTTGAGCAGATTATCCACCCAATGCTAAGTAGAAAAAAAAAAGTTGCATCTTATGAAGCATGTGGTGTATGCATGCAATGTTCAAGCTATACAAAAACCAAACTTATGTTTGGAGTACTTGTGATGAGGGAACAGAAACCTTGTGCAAATTGTGAGAACGAAACTCATAACCGTCGGTGACAACAGTGGGGTCATGGTATCAAGCATTGTCACATGGATGCTAAATGCATTATTCACCATTACATCAACGGAAAATTAAAAATAAAGTTTGTTATGGTTTTAGATATGTTTTGGGTTGGAAACATTTCCCGTTGTATTTAGAACCTAGTGGTTTGGAAATGCTTTCGAAAGCATCACCTCCAAAAATCTTAAAATTTGATACCCATATTGAGTTCATACCGTACATGTTCCTAATTTGCTTTGCCTAAAACTTCCCCAAGGGCACCTGGAACCTACTATAGATTGGTCAAAGCATCAAATGGTTCTGAATAGTTTCCTGGAAACTTCATCTTGAAGTTTGATGCCCAATTGGAAATACAGTAAGGGCCCATTCACAAATTTCATAACGCTAGAGGGGGTGGGTGGGTGTCCTAACTGTGTTACGGCCCATACAAAAATTAAATAATGATCATACAAAATGCGTTACAAGGGGGTGGGTGGGTGTCCAAAATGGCCAATTTCAGTGTTATGAAATATATGAATGTGCCCTAATGTTCCGATTTTGTCAGCCCCATGCCGCATTTAGGGTTGACAAAATTGGAAAAGAGCTAAAATCTGGATAAATTTTTTCAACTGGTTTCAAGTTTTATTTTAACTTAAGGATTTAGTTTTATGATTATGTTAACATAAACATTGTTTTTTTTACTTCCATTTTCTATGTACCGTAATCCAAGGTAACATTGATAAGTTTCTTTGATAATTATTAAGAATTTCAAATTTTGAAAATTCGATCTTTTGATGATTGTATAGACGTGGCCAAGGTCATAATTGACTTTATGCATCCAATATTGCCAGTATATACGTGTTTAGTCTAATTAAAAAAATATATAAATTTGAGGCTGACAAAATCGGGAACAAAGGATGCTAAAATCGGGGGTAGACAAAATCGGGTCAAAAAGGGTGCTAAAATCGGGGGAAGATAAAATCGGGGGTAGACAAAATCGGGGGCTGACAAAATCGGGTCATTACTGTAGTTCTTGTTGATATATGCATGATTGGAAAAACAATCTTATTTTCCAGAACCAGCTTTACGGAAATGACCATATCTTGGAAGATTTCCAATAAATCCTAATGCGTCTACCTGCATTCAATCTTCAATTGGTTCTAGTTTCTTGAACAAATTTTAACGTCGGCAGAAAATAAATGTGATTTGGACATGACCTTGGAAAATTCGGAACATATCCAGTGTGACCAATATGCATGGCCAAACCAATCTGCATGGCCTAACAAAATACTGCGATTTGGCTCTGGCTGCGCGCATTCTGCGAGTCACTTATAGTACGAGATCTCAAGGATTATTATTTGAGATCTACTATGGTGCTTTAATACTTCTTAAAGACAATTAATTTGGGCGAACAAACATTTAACAAAAAGGACGTAGAATACAAAGCATTTACATTGAAACAAAGACATATACACTGATTAGAACGTGAACTGTGAGCTACTGCGTGTATGCTGACAATCATCAATGATATGCTGTTTTTGATCTTCAATCATGTTTCCAGGAAGGCGATGTTGCGTGCTCTACCAATATGACCTGACTGTTGTAATACCAGACAAAAATGTGGTTAATATAATTTGATTTAGTTTTTTTTTAATTATGCTAGTTCGACAATTCGCTTGTTAAAATTTTATACTTCTTCGTCAAATGAAATATAATACGTTATTAACAAAGTTTTAATAGAACCATCTTTTTTTCAATAAGGTGATAGTGTTGTCTAGCACAATACATCGAAAGGAGCGAAAAATAGAAATTGTAATTGTATGGTACTAATAGAAAGAATATACTATGTGTGTAAAAAGCTCTCTAAATTGATTATAGTAATATTTTTGATAAACTTGACATCCGAAACATACCTAAGCCATTTGAACCCTGCAAAATTTCATATAATTGTTCTCACAATCAAAATTTGCATTTCTTTCCATTACAGCCAACCCGTCTTCTCTCGCCAAGCACCATCCTCAAACGGCGCAAGGCGAACAGTTTCGAGTTGGCCACCCTTTTGTGCAGTTATTTGATAGGAAATGGATTTGCAGCGTGCGTGGTGTCCGGTTACGCTACGCGGGAGATCGTCAACAACGACCAACGCCGAGTTTGCTGTCCCTATGTGCCGTGCCAGGAGCAGGTAAGTGCAGCAGACCTCGCTATAAATTAATTTACTTAAGTATGGATATGAAGACGAGTGCGAAAAAATGCGAACAGACGAAAAAATATTGAGGGTCCAACATATATACACGCAAGAAAGATCCAGTGCTTATCACTTGACGTATTTTATGGTGCAACCTGCAAAAGAGGGGGCACATTTGACGGTCGTGTCATAAAATGAATTGCACGATCGCAAATGTAATACTAAGGAACTGAGAGTCGCACAAAAAAAACTAGATATATCCCAATATTGAGGTCAACCTACTAAGATAACGCTATCGCACTAGAAACTGTGGTCTCTTAAACTGAATGTGTTTGGCACAAAAGTAAACACATATGTATTTTCACTTACATGGAACTTCTTATGCTATATTTTCTAACTTATGCCGAGCGATATTATATGTTAAGTTAACCTTTACTGTAATGTAATTTACAATTCAATACAAGCTCGATGATGCTGTTCAGAATGAGTGAAGTTTCTCCATGTTTGTTCTAGCACATAAAATTATTGAAAGAGTGTTCGACAGATCTTTTCCAAAAGAATCTGATGGAAATCAATGAGAAACGCGTAGAAATCCTACTAACAAAAACTCAATCAATATCCAAGGAGGGATACTTGATGGAATATTTTGAACAGTCTCTAAAGCAAAAAAAAATAAAACATACATTCAAGGAGTTTTGTCAGTAGCAATTACTTTAGGAATTATTACATGAACATTTCACCTTAAAATGATTTTGAGAATTGAAATAAAAAAATGATCGAAGGTTTCTCTACAAAGTCTATCAGAATTCAGTCAAATGTACCCCAACAATTTTTTTTCCAAACAAATAATTATTTAAAACATTTCGGCAAAATACTGCCGAAATTTCAGCAAGATCTTTTGTTGATACTTTTCCTCAACATAAAAAAAAAATAACTGAATAACTAACATGGGTTTTACGGAAAGAGATAAAAATAAACTACTCCAAATGTTTTCGTATTGATTATGTCAATAATTTAGCGTTAGCGTAGATACGGTATACTTTGTAGATTGGATACTAGCAATATTTATGTTTTTGTTTTGATAATCTCATCTAGATTACTTTCAAGAACAAAGCTTGGGAGTGAGCCTTGATCCAATCTTAAAAAGAGTATCAAACCATAAATATAACTATTCCCGGCCACGCCCATCTTTACCGTAACTTGGGATAGGGAAAGGAAATGTTGATGTAGCACTTACGTAACGAGAGGCCTCCGACTCAGTGACACCCTCATAAGTGCTACGGAGTTGGGGGTTGGGAGGTATATTAGGTCAGGATTCGACTGAAAAGCTGGCGATAACCCCAGAGTATGTGATGTTTAATTGTTTTGCTTTTAAGTTAATCTTTTTAATGCCAGCAATCAGAAGAAAGCAAAATGTTTTTATTTATAGTTTAAACAATATTATACCGCAACGAAAAAAAAAACCGATCACGCGATGAACGGTAGTATCTTTCTGCTCGTTAAAAAACAGAACCGATCCCTTCAGGGTCATCGGATTGTTCCGAACACAAAAAGAAAAATACCCAGGCGAACTGAAAAAAAAACCGTACACCAAAAACATCGTATGAGCACCTACAACCGATGGACAACTTCACGACAAGTGACTGGTCGAAAAAGTAATTGTACAAATAAACCGCACAAAAAAAAGAAAAAAAAAACTAAACACCGTCAGTTTTGTTAACCGAAAAATTATGGCGCACTCCGAAAATCAAATATTCGTAACATCCAGAACAAGTTATGGTTTTTACAATACCGGAACGAACTCACCAAAATCCTGTAGTCTCCTGAAAAATGTGTCCGCCGGTTCCGCTTTCTCCGAAAACGGCACTGTCTGCTCCGCTATGGTTAAACTGAGCTTTAAATATTCCTATTCTTCCATCGGTTCACAAACTAAACTTAGAAACAGGCAACATTAAATCCGGGTGGCGTAGTACCACCGAACCACCAGCGGAATTATGTAGGTACGCCGAACGCAAAAAAAAGGTGACAGCAGTTCAAAATACAAACGTCCGCGGCACGGCCTACTGCGATCCTCTCTTGGAACCCGTATTGATTATGTCAATAATTTCATCAAAAACTGTCCAAGCAACTGAAGCAGGAATTTCTTTGTAGTTAAGGATTAACGTATTAACGGCGAGCTAAGGGGACTATGGCCACAGGACCGCATCACTTTTGAATCTCTTGAATAATGACTAAAATATTTCAGCAAAAAATATTACAAGTGAATCCAAAAATTCAAATATATTAGAAGCTAATTGAAAGAATATGCGAGAATTGAACAAAACAAACTCTAAGCAAAATACTGAAACTGACTCCGCGTTATTCAAACAGATTTTGAAAGACTCTAAAACGATTAGGATCAAAAATTTAGTGACTTATTTGAGAATCTTTAAGACATATGAATGCAATTTATTCATCTGCAGATCGATAGATATAACGTAAATATCAAAATACTTACACACTCAGAATAATCTGCCGAATCTCGGCTTTCGGAAACCGAGATTCGCACAGCCGAGCGCTCGGCATACATCTCGGTTAAATAGTTGTAACTGATTATCTTGGTTTGCGTGAGAAATTTTAGTTATTGTGTTCAACCGAAAATCTCGGCTTCGCACAAACTGAAATCTCAGCAAAAATGAATAACAATCACTTTTAATGCCCTTTTTAATATTTTTCATTTTTATTTTTGACTATGAACATCTGTTAAGGCTGTCCATTAGGGTGAATCAAATTTTAAAAATGTTTGAAGGTCCAATCTCCCATATGCTCGTTACCATCCTTACCATAAAAATAGTGTTCTGTGAAATTTTCAGCTTTCTAGGTAGTGATCCCATATTGAAAACTCATTCTTCAAACTTAAAGAAGGATGTTGCTGAAAAAACAAATCCCTTTTGAGCTTATTTTGTTTGGATTTTTTGTACAGGACTATAATAATAAAGCTTAATAATAGCAAATTAACTCATATCAGAGAGATAATATTTGTCGGATTAATTTTTTTCTCTTCAGGAAATTTCTTTAATATGGTTTGAAGAATGAGTTTTTACTATGGGATAATAAGTTTATACTTACATTACAGTACTAGCGTGTTTGGAACAAATCTCAAAATTTCTCCATAGCAATTTCCATATAAACCTACATTGTCTTTGGTCCACCTTTAAATCACCACCTAGAGAGCTGAAAATTTCACAGAACACTATTTTTATGGTAAAGATGGTAAGAAAAATATGGGAGATTGGATTCCCAAACATTTTTAAATTTTGAACCGCCCTACTGTCCATACACCATATACGAATATGGTTACAATCAAGTCTTAACCCTCTAATACCCAAATTTTTGTTTTCGATCTAAATATTATTTTTCGTTATCTAAAATCATTCTAAACACGGTTTGGGCAATGATTTATTTTTCTTCGCAAATTTATGAATTTTGGTTTTTGATTTTTATTATTTTTATTTTTGAACATCCCTATCCTTTTCAATTTTTTCTTGAAGCCTCTTCTGGTTACTGATTTTTGACAATAATAAAAATTTGAATTTTTACTATACTTTTGAAAATATGAATTTTTCATTTTTTTTCTGGAACATTTTTTATTTTCCGTGTAACTAACGGAAAAACAGATTTGAAATCATTTCAATACCATCAGGCTCTTCTTCTGTGATAGGTTGATCGTAGAAAAATATAAAAGGTACGATTTTTTATAATACACGTTAAATGAATCCCAGGCATTTGTAGGTTATATAAGAATACACTTTTTCAAACAATTTTCAATAATACAAAAAAGTTTCAAAAATCATAAAAAAACTTTTCTTATATGCGTGTTATGAGTCAAGGTTTAAGCCAAAAATAAAATCATTTTAATTTCCGAGCTACGAAAAAATACACAAAATTCCAAAGTGTACCCCGTCTAAAGGCGGGGTTGGGTATTAGAGGGTTGAGAATATTACAAACAATCCCATAGTTAGTTCTCGACAGAAGAAGCATACCTAATACCTGATATATCGCGACATTGAGCACTGAAAACAATAAAACAAAATCATTGAGCGTGCTTACTGAAGATTTGGTACCATCTCACTTCTTTCTGCTTTTACCACCTTTTTTCGTATATACAAGACCGATTCACTTTTCCGGATGTGAAAGAAAACAATATGGCAGAATGTCCAACGAAATGCTGAGAATCTCGGTAAACTTAGGTGAAAAACCGATAAATCAGCATTCAAGAAAACTGAGCTCGGTGAAAACATAGTTTTGTTTAATGAATATGGCAAGTAGAAATGTACTAGAAAATTATGAAATTTTGTATGAGAAGCCAAACATCAAACTTTGAGCGATGTTTTCTCAATGCCTACTTTTTCAATATGGGAAAGTTATGCTTTTATGGGCAGTGCTATTGATGCATAGAGTAAGGTTGGGCAAAAGTTCGACCTTAGTGGTATAATCAAAGTTTCCAGGAAAACAATAGTAGTTGAAACAAAATTAATACCATACAGTGAACTTTTAACATATTGGCTATCATTTTGCTGAACATACTTGTGTCAAAATATTAACCCATTTTTAGTTATTACAGTTTCAAAATTGATTGTCTTAAACGAAATTCTGCCCCACCGGTGGGGCAAGAGTTCGAATCAAGTGTGGTGCAAAAGTTTGCTGGCTAAAACACATAATATCGATACTTTTATGACAGGCATACTTTACAACAACCGTAAGCTTAAGTTTGCCGAAAAATACACACTTCATGGCTGCTTGGGCACGTCAGGAGTTAATCATCAATATTAACCTCCTTTTCCCGAGCAGCCTAGATAGCCGCGTAGTGTCGGTAGCGGTTGTTTCAACTGGCTAAGAATTAACACTACGGACTGCCTGTTCCGGTGGTAAAAGTCCACCTCACAGGTGACCCCTAATTTATGGTGTGATGCGTACCGTGCCTAAGAATGAATGGTTAGGGGGATCTAAATAAAACCTAACCGCAAACGGAGCCTGTGGGGTACCAGGGCGCCCTCCACATTATTGAGTCCTTCCTGTGCTACCCGGAGCAATGGTGCAGGTGACCTTGTGTTTCTCCGAGATAATCGGCTGCCCTTCTTCAGTCTCTATCTTGAGGCTTAATAAGGGTGGGATTATGAATATGTTGACATTTAATTTAAATTATCACCTACATGGATTCGCATTATGCGTTTTACACAGTGTATTCTGTGCTCTTTCGCCTTTGGCGACTTTAAATAGATACCGATCTGGTTTTTTCGTTGCTGGTCTTTTTCGTGCTGAGATTGCAAAAAGCTTAATCCTGTCTAGTTTGGGTAGTGGCTACGGTTAGGTTAGCTCAGATCAATCTTCAGCATAAAAGAACAGCAACGATCAATCTTTGCAGACTCATGCAAAATGGTGCAGCCCAAGTGGCGCTAGTTCAAGAACCCTACTTTCGTAGAGGGAACTTCTATCTAGGTAACCTTGTGGACCCAGTTTTTGCTACTTTTAGCAAGCTTGAAATGGCGAACTCGCGCTCCATGCCCCGCGCATGCGTGCTCGTTAATAAAGCAATTGTTGCTACACTCATTTCTGAGTTAACTACCAGAGATGTATGTGCTGTCACAATCGATGTTTCTGTTGGTGACCTCAACAGGAAATACGTCTATTGTTCGGTATATTTACCACATGATGAACCATCCCCAACGGATGACTTCAAACGAGTTGTCGTACACTGCGTAACAAAAGGCCTTCCGCTGATTGTGGGCAGTGATGCCAATGCTCATCACATCATCTGGGGCAGCTCGAATATCAATTTGAGAGGCTCCAGTCTGATGGAATACTTAAGTAGTACAGACCTTGGATTACTTAACATAGGCAATCGCCCAACCTTCATGGTTTCTAATAGAGAAGAAGTGTTAGACATAACGCTCTGCTCGAATAGAATCAGTCACGAGTTGACGAATTGGCATGTATCAGATGAGGAATCATTATCTGATCATCGCTACATCTTCTTTGAACATTCAAATGTAACTGCGCAGACTTTGCGTTTTAGGAATCCCCGGTCAACAAACTGGGAACTCTACATTGAATTGGTTGCGACCAAATTTCATGGATATTCTCCGTCCATTGAAAATCCAAGTGATCTGGATGATGCCGTTGATACTACAACATCCTACATTATGGAAGCTTTTGAAGAAGCATGTCCTCTGCGGTCTGTAAAGACTACAAGAGGGACCCCATGGTGGAATTCCGATCTGACTAGACTCAGGAAACAATGTAGAAGGAGTTGGAACAGACGCCGTTCAGCTGGATCAGAGTCGTTCAAGTCAGCTCGCAAGGCTTACAAGAAGGCTCTTCGTTCTGCTGAACGATCCGGCTGGAAAAACCTTTGTACAAATGTTTCCAGTTTGAGTGAAGTCAGTCGGTTGAACAAAATTCTTGCAAAATCTAAGGATTTCCAAGTGAACGAAATTCGCTTACCTAATGGTGACTTTACTTCTTCCGATGAAGAAGTTTTAGAATGTTTATTCAATACACACTTCCCCGGATGTGTGGACATAGCATCTACGGATGAACCAAATGTCTTTTCATGTAGTTACGAGTCTCTGGCCTCGGCTCGCAGTATCGTAACTACTGAATCGATTCAATGGGCACTTAATAGTTTTGCTCCTTTCAAATCTCCAGGAGCGGATGGGATTTATCCTGTTCTGCTCCAAAAGGGATTTGAGTCTATCAAACATGTTTTGAAAAAGCTACTTGTAAGCAGTTTTGCTACCGGGTACATTCCCAAATCCTGGCGTGATATTACTGTAAAGTTTATCCCAAAAGGAGGACGTGCGTCGTATGAGGAAGCGAAGAGTTTTAGACCAATCAGTCTGACCTCTTTTCTTCTGAAATGTCTGGAACGCATTATCGATCATCACATCCGTGATGTTTATTTGGCAAACATGCCTCTTCATGTCAATCAACATGCTTACCAATCTGGAAAGTCCACTGTGACTCTTTTACACAAAGTTGTATACGATATCGAGAAAGCATTCGCTCAGAAGCAATCGTGCTTGGGTGTTTTCTTGGATATTGAGGGTGCCTTTGATAACGTGTCTTTCGATGCCATATTGGAAGCCGCACGAAACCATGGGCTACCTACAATGATTACCAATTGGATTCATCAAATGCTCAAAAACCGACATCTCTTCTCGATATTGCGTCAAGCAGCGATTCGAAAATTGAGTGTTTGCGGATGCCCCCAAGGGGGAGTCTTGTCACCACTTTTGTGGAATCTCGTAGCAGATACGCTATTGAGGCAACTCAATAATTGCGGTTTTCCAACTTATGGATTTGCCGACGACTATCTAGCTCTGATAGTTGGTATGTGCATGAGCACCCTATTCGACCTGATGCAAAGTGCTCTTCAGGTAGTCGAGAGTTGGTGTCGCCAATATGGCCTTTCGGTTAACCCGAATAAAACATCTATTGTTCTTTTTACGGAAAGACGAAACCGCGATGGAATTCGACCTTTACGTCTTTTTGGCACTGAGATTAATGTGACTGATCAAGTAAAGTATGTCGGAGTCATTCTAGATTCCAAACTTTTATGGACAGCTCACATTGATTTCAGAGTCAAAAAAGCTTGTATGGCCTTCGGTCAATGCCGGCGAACCTTTGGTAAAACTTGGGGCTTCAAACCCAAATATATCAAATGGATTTACACAACAGTTGTTCGACCAATATTGGCATATGGATGTCTTGTGTGGTGGCAAAAGGGCGAAGTAAGAACAATCCAATCAAAATTGGGCCATCTCCAAAGGATGTGCTTGATGGCGATGTCTGGTGCGTTCTCTACAACTCCCACAGCAGCGCTCGAGGCCCTTTTCGACGTTGCGCCACTACACATATATCTTAAACAAGAAGCACTTTCTTGTTCTTACCGCTTATGGGTACTGGATCTACTGGAGAAAAATCCAGTGAATCGTAGATCTACACACACTTCGTTGTTTCCATTTTTGGTGAATTGGGACAAAATTGTCCTTGCTCCAAGTGATCTCACAATTGCTTGTAACTTTCCTTACAGGACATTTACCACACAATTCCCTTCACGGGAAGAGTGGACGTCTGGCTATTTGGAAAGAAGTATATCAAACAATATAGTATGTTACACTGATGGCTCCCTTCTTGAAGGTAGAGCTGGTGCAGGAGTATATTCTCGTGAGCTAAGGCTGAATCAGTTTTACTCACTTGGTAGAAACTGCACCGTTTTCCAAGCGGAAATATTTGCTCTTATGTGTGGAGTGCAATCAGCACTTCAACAGCGCGTAATGGGTAAAGTCATATACTTCTGTTCAGATAGTCAGGCTGCTATAAAAGCTCTCGCTTCGGCCAACTCAAGGTCGAAGCTTGTTATCGCATGTCGAACTCAAATTGAGGAACTGAATTCAGTCAACTCTGTAAACCTTGTATGGGTACCTGGCCATTCTTCCATCGCTGGAAATGAATTGGCTGATGAGCTAGCTCGCGATGGAGCATCGCATGACTTCATTGGCCCTGAGCCGGCTATTCCAATTTCGAAGTGCTGGGTGAAGCTTCAGATAAACTCTTGGGCGGCAACTCAGCACAAGCAATATTGGAATAGTTTGGAGTCATGTCGTCAAACAAAATTGTACATTACTGAGCCATCTCCAAGGGTGGCGAAGTATTTAACAAATCTGTCAAAGCAGAATTGCAGTCTCTTGGTCAGAGCGTTGACAGGCCACTGCCGACTCAACTATCATATGGCAAATATTCAGCGTGCTGACTCATTTGTGTGTGATAGTTGTGACTCCGATTATGGAACTTCGTATCACCTGATATGTAACTGTCCAGTTTTTGCGCAAATGCGATTCCAATTACTTGGTAAACACTTATTAAGTGAAACTGAATTCAGAAGCCTGAATCTTCAGGACATTCTGTTATTCTTAACCCGCTGTGGTAATGAGCTATAGGCTCTCTTTGCGCTCATGCGTTTTGCAGTGCCCTTTTTATGGCGCTGTTCGAACCCATTGTGGTATGGAGCTACATGCTCTCATTTCGCTTATGCGATCTTCCCTCTTCAAGGGACCCCACTCCTATTTCCTCCCATATTTCCCTTCCCTTTCCTCTCCCATCGGGTAGATGATGAAATAGGCTCAAATATGGCGATGGCACAAATCTCCCAACTGGTGGGGAACGTGCCTTTGGAGCCGGCCTTCTGATACCTGATACCGAAGCTTAAGTTTGCCGAAAAATACACACTAAATTTTCATCAAAAAATTGCCCAAAACAGGGTGATTAGAACTATTGCCCCACTATGGGCTAAAAATTGTTTCCAAGCATTTATTCAAAAAAAAAATACACCTCAAAGCATCCTTATGATTGGCCTAGAAACGCCCTTACATAAAATATTGAAAAAGATTTTATTTTCAATTGGATCCATGCAACGAAAGTTTGACCAAAAATTACAATATTTACGTCGAAAAACAACAAATAGCCATAACTTTTCCAAAGTCTCTTACTTGAATAGCATTCGAGCCACCAATACATTTATAAGTTTTGTTTTGAATTGAGCGAGAAATCTTGAAAATAAACTCTTGCCCCACTTGAACTTTTGCCCCTCTTTACTCTACATTTAGGCGAATTCACCAAACCATTTTGAAAATGTAAGGTATGACGATTTTCTTTACAGGTGAATCCCCAATGCGATTAAATAATGACTAACGGAAAATTACTGCCTCTCGCTCTACAAAACTTGGTTTAAAAAAACACAATAGAAGATAGTTATTGCGCATTGGATTTTGAGCTCGAGGTTATTCGACTCGCGGTTAAATGCCCATTTCTGGTAGAGTGTTCAAGTCGTAAGACGTATATTTTTTGGAAAATCTTAGTAAACTACAAATTGATTGTGAACAATGGTTAGACTAAACTCGAAGTGAGTGCGCGATACGTTTTAAAACTTTTAATGATTCTATGACACTACCCCGAACGCCACTACCCCGAATGCCACTACCCCGAACGCCACTACCCCGAAAGCCATTACCTCGAATGGGTCATTACCCCGAACGCCACTACCCCGAATGGGACACTACCCCGAACGCCATTACCCCGAATGGATAACATTTTGAGACATATTCTAGTTAGAGAGTGGGGAGATAATTGTACGCTTCCTTTTGAGTATTTTACGAGTTTGGCTCAAAAATGTATTTTTCAAATACTAAAAGATAAAAAAGCAGCTGATTGTTCAGCAAATAATTTTTACACACTAAGTTTTGTCCTCTAATTTTGGGAAGATTCACACAGCCACATTGCAATGCTCTGAAGAACAGCCTATTTCGAAAAGAAGGGTGAATTTATTATGAGAAGGATAGCTATAATATGTACAAAATTAGGATGTAGTAAAGTCTCTTATTGGACGTCGGTAGCCACTTCCTTTACTCATTTTATAGGTGTCGGGCATTAAGATTAAGATCTTCTTAAAGATTTTGTTTCGTAAACGATGGTAATGAAAGTTCACCCTGAGTAGTCGCTGCAAAAGTTGTTGTATGGAACCCGCCTAAAAACCAACCTAATAGACGACCGTTCCGCTATCGCACTTGTACACATGTACATGTTAGAAAAATCGGCGGCCTATGATTGACGCTACAGTTAGAACTTTTGTTGATTTGTGGTAATGATAATTTTTTTTGATTCAAGATAAAAATATTTTTTTGATTCGAGACAATGAAGAAATGATGATGGCAGAAAAGTGGTGAGTAAATCCATAAGAGACCTGTCTGTTTCAACACAAGAAGATAAAAGATAGGAAAAATTTTCGATTAGAATTATAGCAGGAATCACTTTAGTGAATGCCTTCAAGATATATTCCTTTATAAAAAGCTTTTCTATATAGAAATATTAGTGACTAGCTTATCCAACAAAAACGTGAAAGAACAGCCTATTTAAAAAAGAAGGGCAAATTTCTGGTGAAATGTTTGCAGCTATGACGTGAATGATCACTGTAACAACGTGATGCTATGACACAGCCTATATTCATAAGAAAGAAAAATATTTGTTCAAAACAAGATTGAAATATCAACACCACTAACAAGTCCAACTACCGGTGATTAGGCATATGTTTAGCAACACCATATTGAGGGTTATGAATTCGAATTCCTTTCAGTCAATAAAAGGTTTATTTTATTAAAGCCCATTCACAAATTTCGTAACGCTGAAGGGAGCATAAAAGTTTGTGGGTGGTTTTCCTCAAAATGTTACAGCCCATTCACAATATGTAGGATTTCCATACAAAAAAAAGTACGAGGGGTGGGTAGGTGTTACAAATGGCAATTGTTGGCGAAATGAAATTTGTGAATGAACCCTTGAATTGCGAAGGTGCCCACTGAGCTGATGAACAGGCACTGTCTCAGAAAGAATGAGAAGAATATAGTTGCCATCAAGATATTTCGAAAGAATAAATATATGATGAACATTTTACCGACGAATTTTACGTGCCATTAATTACCAGCCTTCATTAGAGACGCATTTTTGCTCGCAAAACAAGATACTGTACTGTTTCTCATACTATTCGGGGTAATGGCTCATTCGGGGTAGTGGCGTTCGGGGTAATGACCCATTCGGGGTAATGGCTTTCGGGGTAGTGACCCATTCGGGGTAGTGGCGTTCGGGGTAGTGGCGTTCGGGGTAATGGCGTTCGGGGTAATGGGATGGAGCCCTTTTAATCAATTTAATTTTTGTTGTGAAATGTTTTAGTGAATTTAGTGAGTTATTTAGGAAAATTTGAGAAAGCCTGAAATGTGAGCAAGTTTCGTGAATACAAATCAGGTAAGCTGGTGAGTTTATTGACTGTGCCTTCGTGCTCATATTTCGGACCGCGTTGAACAGGCCTAGCTCATCCAACGTGGGCAGTATATCTTTGCAATTTATATGAGTGACGGTCTCTCTACCGTAATCGATCGGTCGAGATCCGATCTCGTCGGACGACGGCCACGCACTAAAATTCCTGACCAATGTGGTATTGGTAGGAAGCTATTTGGTCACGAAGCCGGTGTCTAAAAATAACTTCCGCTCGCTTTGATGTATACATGTACACGACGATGTATATGTCAAATATACATCTCATATATCCGAACGAAGTTTAAACTGCGAGATGATGATCATATGTGCTTTGGTGTAATCGAGTTCAGTTCGCCTTCGAGCGTCGGGGTTTTTCAAGGGGCTCCGCAGCTTGTAGGTCGAAGCGCCCATCTAGCGAATAGGGAGCCGTGAGTTCGATCCCCACTGGATTACGTGGTTTCTTTACGCAGTTTCAATTCCAGTTTGTACATTTGACACGTGTTTCGTCTTCGAAACGTTAAAACATTATAACAATAATCTAAATTCCCTCCGTTATTGTTATTTCTTGAATTAGTTTGGTTGATTTGCATCGCGTCGTTTGAGTCTAAGTTTCTACTGAACTGTTTGGCCTGCCCTGAGCAGGAGTTCTCATACTGGATTATGAACAGAAGTAACAGTCCTTCTGAGGGTGGCGCTAAAGCCGATATCTTGGTGGAACGGAACGGAATGTTGTACTGCTACAAATTGGTACTGAAAGTCTAAACATATTCATTGAGTTTCTATTTTACACGAATACCGTTGATAACCTGAAAGATTTTATTGTCAATATTAAGTTATAGAAATATGTATTGATTTTTTTTTCTGTACAAAATAGCAAGGTCCAAGTATGGATAAAATTTCTGGTTGTATTTCTGCAGGATTTTCTGTAGCATCTGTAAGAATTAAGTTCAATTCCTGAATAAATAAGCAAAGATTTTTGCGAGATCAGCAATATCTGTTGAACTTTGAACATAAATTCTTCAATTTACCGCTTTTATGATTCCTTTATAAAGTTTCTGCAATGGCTAATGGCTAATAGAAATATTCTCTACCTTTTACTGAAATGCCTTCATAAATACTCAAAAGAAATCACTCATCAATAGTTTCCTAAAATAGTTCATGGATTAGCTAATCATAGTTAACACGATAATTGGAAGAAATTTTCAGGCATTTTAGACCGTTAAATTTCTTTTATCACTAAATCCGATTGAAATGTTTACAAAATCTTACAAGCACACCAACTAACAAACAATCGTGATAACCACAGTATAACAAGTTATTTACATGTGATGCTCTCATCATCGCTTTTATTATCCATCGCCATTCTATTCAATCTGTTCATGAAGCTTATCAAACTATGAAGTAATAATTTATACAAGTTGCCTGCTTTATAAGTCTTCTAAACATTAAACAATAACTTTGATATATGAGAGTTCTACTCATAAATAGGTATGTCTCACATTACGTATCTTTGACAATGACGGAAACTACGGGTTCCAAATCATATCTTATATCATAAGAGCATAACTGCAGTGATCGATTTTTCTTTAGCTTATTACTCAGCTAGGAGACTATTTATGAATGATACGGTTCAGTAGAAAACTCTTATTGTCTTTCGTCATCGTAACATGTTGTGAAAATCAATTAAATGTCGTGTAATAATGAAAAGTGAAAATCGACGAAGAGAAATCAATCACTGCAGATACGCCTGTATGATACTAATCTCAAGATATATATTACGACGGATATAACACCTAGCTGCTGCAAAGGTTATAAGAACTCAATTATCACCTTGAAAATCAGCACGAGTAATACCCTGCCCATATGTGCATGGTCGACATTATCACCAGCACGACATTTGCAGGGAAAATGCGTTTTCGTCAAATTTTCGGTCAAATAATCTGTGCATTTGATAAAAATTGAAATTCAAAAGTTGAATGGGAGAGCCTTTTTGAATAATTACTTCCTTTTGTCATCTGCTAACGCATACGTCGTTTTATCCGATCAATCAGTGAGTTTGATGCATGATTATATAGATGAATTGACGAAAACACTAAGTCACTGTCATAGCAACCTGGTTCATACGCCAAACCAGGCCTGCCCAACCTTTTTGGCTCTTTTCGACATAAATGGTTGGTGCGTTCGCAAGAATAGACCAATATGAACAAAATTAGTCTCAAATGAAAGCTTTGTAGTATATCTGTCTAACCCATGTTGAAAATTTTAAATTTATATCAAACTCTTCGCTAGCGATGCAAGCAAAGGAAAAAATCAGTCCAGCCCGCGGGCCGGATCATTTTTTGGACTTAAGGCTAAGTAACCCGTCATTCGTTTTGGCAACAATGATGACTTTTCAGCTTGCATTCCAAAGTGATAAAACTCAATCTTGATAGTTTATATTGACTTGAAAATGTATCACCATTCGCGCTAACATGCATAAAGTGTGCTGATACTTTTTCAGCTGTGTCAGTGCAAAACCAACTGATTTTCTTTGAATCGAAATCGTGAGATGAATTAGCAACAATCATCAACGGTGCGTACAAATTTCAATGACGGCCTACTTCGCCTTAATTGCATCGGTAGCAAAAAGGTTGATATAAATTTTCAATTTACAGCGTGGATTAGACAAATATAGTACCAAGCTTTCATTTGAGACTAATTTGATTCATATCGGTCTATTTTTGCGAACGTACCTACCATTTATGTCGAAAAAGAGCCAAAAAGGTTGGGCAGGCCTGCGCTAAACTATGCAAATAAACACTCTGCAAACCGGGTGTTTCTTCAGATAAGTTGGTGTACACACCAAATTTTTATTGCTGTAAATCATCAAATCCTTCCTGATTTTTTTTTTTTGTGCTGTAAATTCAGCAATCGATCCAGCAAAACAAAATTTGCTGATCTGATCAGCAATGCAAATTCTCATCCAAATGACTGTTGGGTTACTGACCATTTAGTGCATTTGAATTTGCTGATCAATCAGTACTTGATTTTCTGTTGTTCTAGTGGGATTTTTTGCTGGTTTCCAGCAATTACGGATCGCCGAAAATTTAGGAATCGTTCATTATTGTCCTTATGAAAATTAAATGAAATGCTGTTGTATTAGGGTGACTTGTTGTATTTTCGGCAGCTTTGTTCTCTTCGTCTTGGGTGGTTTTCTTAAACATATTGGGCTCAAATTATGCACCAATACTTACATCTTACTGCCGAATTTCAGAAGTTTTGGTCGATAAAAACCCCCCATGACGAAGAGAACAAATCGGCCGATAATACGTAAGTTCCCCTATATGCCATATACATTTATTTTGACAAAAGTTAACACTATTTTTCTGCACTTCGGGGGAAAGGTTTTGCCTCTAAACACCGTCTGCTTTTTCGGTATGGTTTCGATCAAAAAAAAAAACTCGAATGATTATTCAATATTTAGTATTCAACTGATTATAGTACTTACCAAATACATTATTCCGATTAATGTACACAAAACTTTATGCGAATGAAAGAGAACTTTTCTTTTTTTTTTTCGAAAAACTTAAAAGTTTTATGGTTGACAATAACAACTACTGTTTGCTGGTTTTTCAGAAAACAAAATATTACTGATGCGAATTCAGTAATAATGTTTGCTGGTTTACGACAAATTTTCAAATTGATTGCTGGTTATCAATCATCTGACATACTGATTACTGAAAATCAGTAAATCCGTTGGTGTAGATAAGTATCCAGCAAGTTAGATTGCTAAATTGCAGTAAAACATCTCAGGAATGCTGTGCATCAGTAAAATGTACTAGTTTCAGCAAACTAAATTGCTGGAAATTTGGTGTGTATGTTCTCAAATTCCGAACAGACTCGTATTCCGAACACTCGGTTTTTGTATGGCGATTTGGTTGAAATGATTCATTGAAATATGTCACCCAATTACCAGGAAATGACAGTCATTTGGAACTCATTTTAAATGTCTTTTCATCTATTTCATACTTTGGGAGTTGTGATGATTCTCTAGTTCGAGGCTAGTAAAGCTAGCTCAGATACATTTATTTACGAAATTATTAATTTGAATACGATTTACTTGTGTTGTTCGGAATATGAGACAAAATGAACGCAGTCTTCGACATTTGAATCAAAATGTTATTAGATACTTTTACGTAACACTAATACTAAAAAAAAAACAACATTATCATCGGCACAGCTAACAATTAAGTATAGCGAAAAAAAATTCAAATTTATCACCTTTTTCATGGCTGTCAGATGCATTTGAAGTCACTGTTAGCCTTAAGGGGAAGATGAATCGAAGCCAAACCTCAATTTTTCAAGAGCACAAATCTGGAGAACCGAACACCCGTTTGAACTGATAACTTAATCGATTGTTCACCACCAGCTAGTGACTAATCGATTAAGTTTTCGTCTTAAACGGATGTTTGGTTTCCCAGATTTATGCTGCTGAAAATTTGAGGTTTGGCTTTGATTCATCTTCACCTTAAGTGTTCGCAATATGAGTCAAAACGGTATTAGGTAAAGAGTACATGAACCTATCACAGAAACAGTTTTGAGCACAGAAACAGTTTTACAGGAGTTATCAACGTCTTACGACTGCAATGTTAGTCATCGTTCAAAATATATGGCTTATGTGTGCATGCCTCAGACCCACAAACAGGGGTCTTTGACTTTGAGATAAATGGTCAACAAAACAAAGCATGTGTTCAACACATGTTCTATGCTGCCCGAATCGCCGGAGGTGCCCGTCATACACATATTCGCGTGTCTTATTACGACAATTTAGCCGTTTCGTCAGAATTCATCCCCTCCTCGCTGTTTCTCTTCAGCATGCCTTTTAACCACAAAATAACACTTGTTCTACCTTTCGACCTGCAGAACACATCCTCATTCCCTATCTTTGTATGTTTCGCAGGAGGGCAACCAGGACGAGGTAGTTGAACCGAGCAAATATCAGTTGCGAGATCCGCCTGATTTGCGCAGCCGCTATCTGCTTGAGCTGGAAGAGGAAAAATTAACAAAAATCAAAGAGGAGGAACGTAAACGCGAAGAGGCTCATCTAAGAGAGATTGAAGATTTGGAACGCCCAACGGAGGACAATAAACGAGGTCATCGAGTTCACGCTTGGGTTGCAGTGATTATGAATGCTCCCTGGTGCTACAAACCGGGTTATCGTGAGACCATGATCGATCCCAACACTGGCGAAAGAGTACTGCTTCCTCCCAGTGCGTTTTTCATCGAACCAGCTTCCGGTTTTCGCTTCGAGGTCGATTCTACTAATTATCTGGGGATCGAAAGCGTTTGGAATCAACACAATTATTACGTTAACAAGCAAGATCCCATCTCCGACATCAAAAATATGCACTGGGACTTCAAGAACACCAAGGAATGGGAACATTTCCTACCAGGAGAACCGTTCGAGCTCCGCGATGATTGTTTAGTGCCAGAAGATCAAGAACCGCTGACCACAGAGGAGGAGCTGGAGAAGGAAAAACATCTAGACTTACCAGCTTCCTGGGTAGGCCCACTATCGATATCCATGGCAGAATTTGAACAGCGTTATCCAGAAGGTCGGAAAGTAATATATTTCAAGCGTTCGATCTACGAACGCTTTGCACCATACTCGAACTTACTTGGACTGATTAAGCGCCTCACACTGTACCAGACTTTGAACTATGAAAATCCCACCACACGCTGGGAGTGGTACGTCAATCGAGATGATTCGTTGACAATGATCGTTTATGATTACGGCAGGAACGAAATCGAAGAAATGTTTGCCAAAGGGCGACCGGATTCATTGAAAGCGTTGAGACGTAGCTCGGAACCGAATCGCGAGTGTCGATTGACGTTCTTTCATCAGTATCGGTTCGATTCTTTGAAAGAATTAGTCTATCATCCCACATACGTGCAGGAACATTACGATCGCCGAGAGGATTTGTATGTAAAACGTGAAATCTTAAAAACTTTTTCTAAATTTTGTAAAATTTATATTTCATAGATTATATTATCGGGAATTCAAGAACGTACCAAGAGATCCAGTGACCATGGAAGATTGCAAACTAACGGTAGGTAGTGAACATTCTTGTATGCTTTTCATAATAATATGACTACCGGCAAAAAATGAGATGTTAGCAAATGTTCATGCAAATCGTAATGTCAATCTCTTTCAAATTTCGTTCGAAGTACTCAAAATTTTGTCATTCCAATTACGAAGCGTTAAAAACAGTAAAGTGATATAGGGGATATAAACATGCACTAAAGTAAGGGTTATTGAAATCGAAAATATGAATTTTAATTTTGTTTTAATATAATTCAAGCCCCAGATTAAATGCCCCTAATAAAAGTTTGAGATTGGTCAATTTTTTAGTGAACACTATTTTTAGTTTGAGGGGGATTTGTTCCCTTTTTCCGACTATGTGCACAAAAGTCACGCAAAGTTATTATTTCATTACACATTTTATCGCTAAGACATTTACATTTGCTGAATTGCATTTTATTGCAACACATATATAACATCTGTATATTAGTTGAGGGATCAAATGAAATCATAATGAGCAAAACCACATCTAATATGAGGCAATTTTTAGTTTTGCGTTTGATTTCACTCATTTAAATCTCCAAGTTCTGAAAATTTGAGAAGATATGATAAAATAAGTTATTAGGATTTTTCTAAGTTGTTCAATAGATCTTTGTTGATTTTTTAGAGATAAAATGGCTCCTTAAATGTTATTCCTAATACCATTTGAGTGATTTTAAGCTTTTATCTATTGCATAAAATTACTTTGAAAAAAAAAACTCAATCAACTCAACTATGAAATGGTTCCAAGTTTTTCAAAATTTTAATGTTAAATTAGTTTATATTAAAGAGCAGTAAATTTCATTGAAAAACGAGGGATTGCATTCCTTCAAATTTGATTTTATAGGTAGAAACTGATGTTTCATAGCTAATAGTCTATTCCAAATCGAACAAGCAAGCAAACAAGGTGCAAACTTCCGCAAACTTCCACAAAACATAAAAGCTTTAACGTTATTATTCTTTATGGATTTTTATCTTTTTATAGCATAAGCTCTCTCTCTCTGCTAGGCTTTATCACACGTTTTTTTTGCTCTAGTACTACCTTTTCAAAAGCACGCTCGCAATAGCCGTACAGCTTAATCATCCTCTCCCTATTTCCTTTTCGCAGCAAATGACGGAAAAGTATCACCGAAATGCAGAGACCGAAGCCGTTCGGGATATCGCCACCAGAACATGCTACGTGGATGAAAATCGCATCGTGCTGCAGTTCCATTATGGGGACGATTGCATTACAGCTTCCACGCGTGAATTCATCAAACCGCCGAAATCGGAAATGGGCGAAGAGGTCCCTTATGATCCCAAATGCACTTCCGGTTACATTGTAAGTTTCTTCTACGGCATATAATAAGTTTTAATGTTACATATGGGAAGGTGGAGCAACTGCTCATGATAATTTCAATGTTTTCTGATCAAAACCTTATAACTGCAAACATTGGTAAATTTGATATTTGGAACAGTAATTTTATTTATTAGCATATTTGCTCAAAAGGACACGCAGCGTTCCCCTGAGGAAAGGAACAACCGCGGTTTTGCTCCCTTTTTACTTCATTCTTATGGCAGATAGCATTGCGGTGTTTCATCAAACGCGGTTGTTTCTTGCCTGAACCATTCGCCGACTGGGATTATTGAGCAAATGAGCGATTTTGGAAACTTTACAACAGCCGCGCGGTTTATCATATCCAGTCAATATTACACTTAAACTTATTTTATGCGAATATTGTAAATTCCGATCATACGAACAGAGGAATAATAATTAATTTTGTAGTGTACCCTCGAGCTATGCGTCCACAAATTCTTTCTGCTCTCGGATGTTCTTTAATTGCCGAAAGCAATAAAACAGTACTTCTCAGTGCCACAAAAATAAAATTTTTCAGCGTTACAATAACAGTAATTTTCATTATTATTTTTTTACCATGAATCCCTTTTTGATTTTTGTTTGGACACGTGCCTTCGATTTTTCGTTGGGCCCGTTACTGGAAGTTAGCAATGGTAATCCTCTTTGGATACCATATTCGAAAAAAAAAACCTATAAGAAGGTCACTTCTTTCGTTTATTCACTGAACATGGTGGCAACCAAGAAAAAAGGGAAGGGTGAATCTCTGAGTTCACAACTCGCTTTCTAAGAAAGTGTCAATAAACGTGGAAAACATTGAAGAAATGATGTTTCTCCAGAATGCGCGTTTGTTTTCGTTGATGAAAAGGTTAATGTTGATAATTGCATCGGAATGAGCAATCAGTTCGATGCTTTATGGACCAATGCACTAACAAGTTCACGAATGTAACATTTGAGCTGTGCCGAATTCACTCGTTGCTATGGCCACATAAATAACACGGCATCGTTCAAACGTCAAATAATGAACTCGTGCATTGGTCCATACTATTTTTCAACATCAAACCAAATGGATGTGAGCGACGATCTACTAAAACCGGCCCATGAAGTAATCTACGATGACGTCACGCTGCAACTTCCAGCGAGAAGAAAACCTATGGACCGATGCACGAGTTCACTATTTGACGTTTGAGCGGTGCCGTGTTATTTACGTGACCATAGCAACGAGTGAATTCGGCACCGCTCAAACGTCAAAATAGTGAACTCGTGCATAGGTCCATACTGCGGGCCTTGTTTATAAAAAATGAACAAAATTGCTGTGCATTCATCCATTTACTGTTCATCCGTTGAACATCCCATTCACTTGTGTGGTGGAAAGGCGTGCTGATGGTTCAGATTAATTAAATTGTTATATATTTTTACTTTGTATCGTATAAATTATTTAGTTAAATGTCTAAGTGTACGATAAACGTTTGTCTTCACGATTCAGTGTTTGAGTGATGTTTATTTAACGCTTAGTGGCTTAAGGTGTCTCTATTTATCTATTTTGTTGTTGATTCCGATTGCAGATTTGTTCTTTACTTATTCATTTTTTTTAATTTATTTATGTTTGTATTTATTTATTAACTTATTTATTTATTTATTCATTCATTTATTCATTCATTATTGTATTTACAAATTTATTTATTACTCAGATTTTTTATATTTTTTTAATATTTATATTTTATTTACATCTGAATTTTGTAAGACACCTTGATACCTAAAACATGTCTAGAGTGTAAGGAACTCATCGTTACAAAGACCCACTCATTGCAATAAAAGAAGACGTCATCTTGTTATATATCATCAAGGACATGGCAGGTGGATAAGGGGAGTGACCAGTGGAAAGACCCCCCCCCCCACGATGCCTATAAAGGGGATGGAAAGATTCGGGGAAGCTTTCTTTTAATTAATTGGTCCGGAATAGTGATGAAGACGGTCCGGTTTCGTCCGTTACAAAACGAGCCGGTGATAAGTTCCGCGAAGTGAACCCTTTATTTAAAGTTTTATCTTTAAATTAATAGTGTAAAATTGAACAGTAATAACGTCACAACGATTATACCGTCATGTTTAAAATCACCTAAAGGTAACAGTACGGGTCAAGGAATGGTACCACATCAGCTGGTAATAAGACACCATTTTCTGGAAACGCTAGTGCCAGAATAAGTTTAGCCTTCTTTGATCGTAACGTACAAACAATTCGAGCGAGTGTGGTGAAAAAATAGAAACATTAATAGTAGAATGCTAATAGCGTTGTCCTCACAAAACTGAATTAGTTCATTATCACCTTTAACTGTACACAGTTCGACAGAAACGTGTAAATTTCTGAGGTATATAATGCACATAATTGGAGCGTGGAATATCATGGATATTTACATGATATGTCATGTAAACTTCAATTATATGTCATGTAATCCAGCAGGATTCTGAGTGATTACATGACATATAACACATTTTTACAAGATTTCTGACTTACATTTACATGACATCATATTTACATGGCATAAATGAAGTTTACATGACGTGTTATCTTCATTACTTTTAACAGTGTATCTTTTCATTGTTTATTTGATGCCAGGTTGTAGTGGATGATTTTTAAATTTATTTGACACTTTGAGGACCGGTACTAGAGCTGTCAGCCACGCGCTAGATGTTGGTAACACGAACAGTAGCGACATTAGCATTCTTAGGTTAATGCTTCTTCTGGTGAACAGGAACTGCAGTGAAAGTGATGGTCGAAAGTGACAAGAAGGGTACCTTCGCATAAGGGAATAGACCATTTCCGTGAAATTTGTTTAATGGCTCATATGCTTTCTGTTAATTTACTGAACAAACTTTCCCAAGCAACCCATATGTTTTGAAGCCTCTAACTATTGAAAAACAATGAAAAACCGGTGGCACGACAGTGCACCCCACGGTTCCCTACAATTTATTTCTCTCCGATTTTTATCGGACTCCTTATTCTCCTATGATTTTTGTCTCCACGTTGTGGTGAATATTTGATCAGCAGATTCGGCTCAATCATGACAGATACCTTTATTTATGCTTCCATCCGCCACTTCCACCGTGGCTGGAATCAACAAAACCATCTTGGTGCTGCTGCTGGTCGTCAATGTTTTTAACTTCGGTTCCACCACCTGTATTTAAATATGTAGAAGAAATCCAGCACGACGAAATCTTTCACAAAAAACGTCGGGTATCCTTTTCATCTCTATCATCTGTGACTGCTGTGGTGCTCCGCTTGGATATGAAAATACACGTGCTCTCTTCCGGTTTTTGGTGACGAAGAAATTTTCGTTGAAATCCGGAAGATCGCAACTTTCGAGATTGTTCAACATTCTGTTCGGATCCCTGCAGCAAAAAGGTGAAATCTTCCCCAGTTTGCCGCCGGGAGCAGAACCTTTTTCGAGAATTATCGCAGAGCACGGCAGAGGCTTCCGGTGGGAAGATGAAGGGGACATTTGTTGTGGGACATTTGTGGAGGATTTTTCGGGGAGATTTATTAGAGTAGTGAAGCGGGGAAGTATGTATACTCCATTGGCCATATGGTTCCGGAACAGTTTGACGACACAATCAAAAGGTATTTGCTATCCGTTGTGTCAGATTTCTCCGTTTGTCGTGCAATGTTATAGATTTTACTTAGGTTAGGCAGATCATTGACGCTTGTCAATAGTTCTCTCTTTTATTCTCCCGCTGTTCTTATGCAGCGCAAATAGTGACGTCACTATTTACTCTGCATAAGAACAGTGGGAAAGTAAAAGAGAGAACTAGTGGCACGCATCAATGATCTGTGCCACCTGAGTAAATCCAGAACATTGGTCGTCGCGTGCTTGATTTGACATTGACATTTTGTTATGTTTACAAACACTCAACGCAGGGGTGAGATTGAAAGTTGTGGAAAAATCTCCACTTTGTTCACCCACAGGGTTGAAACAACTGTGCCGCACTACTCAAAATGTGGTGAATTCTCATGTTTTCAAAAATTCATAATAAAATCGGGAGTGCATATAAATTAGATCTGAAAGCGTCAATAATCATTAAACATAATCGTCTTTCGAAGAAAAATATAAAAATAGGGGGTGAGGTCTGATGGAAATGGTCTATTCCAGTGACGTTACGCAAAATCTATACCTTGTCAAAAAATGTATCGGTGTCAGCTCGCTTGAATCCCGATCAAGTGATAATGCACACTAAAGTACTACTCTCCGGACATTTTGGAACTAAGGTCATTCGCTATAAAGGCCTATACCATCAGCCCCCTGTGAAAGCCAGCCAGTAGCCGTGTAAGAAGAAAAGGCATGAACTCCGGCGTCCAACGAAGTGACGACCGCAACGTACCAGTGAGCTCCATCCATCTTGAATCCCCCCCTCCCCCCTTTTCAAGTCTCAAAATAAACGTGTTTATTGCAAAAGTTTGTATATTCCAGTTTCATTATTCTGTATCAGAATTTAAGGTTATATAAAGAAACATTTTGTTTTCCGTTGTCCTTCCACTTTTGTATTGTCCGCCTTTTCATCACTCAGTTCGGAAATTCTCTCGGAAACCTCCTACAACGACCCTGAGATCCAAGTTAAACAAAAGAGGCCTTGAGTGCCAGCCATGAAAACTTAATCGATTTCTCAGCTTAAACGGATGTTTGGTTCTCCAGATTTGAGCTCTTGAAAATTTGGGTGGTAATACAGATTGGTGGAGACATCCGACATACTTCCGCAAATTCCTTCATTATCTTAAGATAGATTATCAGCATTTGTTTGAAATTTCAAACCACCATCTACTTTTATTTACAGTCCAATCCTTGGGATCCTCAGCCAACGCACCTGGAGCTGTTCCTGCTTTTGAAGGAGCAAATGAAAGCCGAAGAAGCATCAAGCCGTGCATTTTACCGTCGTGTTGTAGAAATCGAAACTCTTCTGAGGGAACGCAAAAAGCAAATAGATTCTCCCAAGCTAACGTTCAGTTTGTTTGACCCTTTGCGCAATGCAGAAGCTCGCCGCATACGATTGGAGAAATACGAGCAAGCTCGAGCTCGCGAGGAGCTTATAAAACAGCAGCAAGCTGACTTTTTGGCACCGTATCTGTTGAGATTGAACGAAAATAACTCCAATCATGAGAAACTGATGGCTGCCTACCAGAGCTGCAAGGAAGATTTACGTAAATTTTACAATGGACTGGAAGAAGAAATGAAGGTTCGATTGGATGAGCTACTATCGGAGGAAAATTCTTTGCGCCGGTTCTTAAGTAAATTTCAGGAACACTTTGAGGATGCAGAGTATGACAAATTCATCATGGAGGGCGAGAATATCGAGCTGAATAAAAACGTGGTTCAGATGCGAATCGAGAATCTTCGTGATGAGTATCAGCAAAAAGCTCAACATCTGGAAAAGGCTCTCTACGAGGATGAAAGATTGAGTGGTTCATCATCTCTGAGCAAACTTCAGTGAGGTGTTAGTAGTGTTTGAATATATTTTTACGAATGTGAATTTTGAAGTGTTTGTGATTTTCTAAATAAACGGTTGAGAAAAACCTCCAAAAATATTTTATTTTTCAACGGGAACAAAACGAAATTATGAGAACTAGGGTAATTTACGGCTTCAGCAACATTCGATTATTATCGGCAACCAAATTTCGAACGCCAAACACACAGTTTTTATTTATCAAAACACACCAATGAAAACATTCAGATGATTCTTTGTTCTATCAGCTGCCTGCTGACGAAATTTCCGATACTGAACAAACAATTTCGCCAGCGATGTCATCAATTCAAATGAAATCACCTTAAAAAAAGCGGCTGATTCGGAGCTGCCGAAGAGTTTTGCCTGCAGTTTCTATGGGAAAGCTGCCGAAGAGAATGAGTCAGCCGACAAGAGTCACATTGACAAGAGATGTTCGAAGTGAAGTAAAAACGTTTCCGAAAAGCTTTTGACAAGTCTGTTGGTGTGAATCGATAGAGGATTGACCAGCCCATAAATGTAAAGAGACAAGCACGTAGTTTGTTTGCTTATGTCCGAGGAAATTGCAAAATAGGTGCAGCGTCGGCATGGATTGCCGAGAAAACGTACATTCTTCTATCTAACTAACATATTTTTATCGGGGTGAACCATTACAACCAGTTTTATTCGATCGTTTGTAGTAGGTATACCTATGTCCTACGTTTTGTGCATGTCGTTCTACTCCATTACAACAGTCGACTCTCCACATCTCGATATCGAAGAGACCCTCGAGATAGGGAGAGATCGAGACATAGAACAAATTATTAATGAATACAAGATTGAAAATCACTCCATTACCAGAAAAATCAAAAACAAACAGACGTCATTCTGTCTTAGCTAATTATTTTGAGTTCCCAAAAACTATTCTAGGAACCTTTGATTATAGGCATATCGAAAGTCGGGAATGAAAATCACATCGAGATAGGGATATATCGAGATAATGGAACTAAGGGAACACTTACCCTAGTAGGCGAAAACACGAAAGGCGGAATCACATAAGGCTAATTTAAATTTGGCGGACTTTTTGAACCAGCAGAGCAAACGGCCGGCCGTTTGCTCTGCTGGTTCAAAAAGTCCGTCAAATTTAAATTAGCCTCATGTGATTCTGTGGTTTGCTTTTACAGTGAAACCTCCATGTGTCGATGTTCCATGACTTTATAACGACTCACGATATCATACTAAAAAAACGACATGACTACTACAGAGAGGCAGTACACTCTAATATAAACTGACACTTATATTGAGCTATTCGGTAATCCAATCCGCATGGTTATTAAATTAATTAACTCATTACGCGTGGTAAAGATGGACAAATTATGGGTGAAATTATGAAAAAAATCCACGTGCTCGGCTGGGATTTGAACCCAGGACTCTTGTATGCTAGACGAGCGCTTTACCAACTAAGCTACCGAGCCACTTGGTGACCCAATAACTGAGTTGGTTACAAGTTTAGAATTCAAATCCCTACAGACCACGCGGACCCCTTTCATAACCAATATCCATCCATCTCATGTTCCTACACACGCGGAGCGAGCGAGTGCGATTTGTTTAGTGTTGAAACTGTTTGCCTATCGTACCTACATCGCTTCCACAACAACTGTATTGTGGAAGAGTAAAGATGTGGGAAGGCTATCAACGTGTCGTTCTCACTCAAGTGACGACATGACTACTACAGAGAGGCAGTACACTCTAATATAAACTGACACTTATATTGAGCTATTCGGTAATCCAATCCGCATGGTTATTAAATTAATTAACTCATTACGCGTGGTAAAGATGGACAAATTATGGGTGAAATTATGAAAAAAATCCACGTGCTCGGCTGGGATTTGAACCCAGGACTCTTGTATGCTAGACGAGCGCTTTACCAACTAAGCTACCGAACCACTTGGTGACCCAATAACTGAGTTGGTTACAAGTTTAGAATTCAAATCCCTACAGACCACGCGGACCCCTTTCATAACCAATATCCATCCATCTCATGTTCCTACACACGCGGAGCGAGCGAGTGCGATTTGTTTAGTGTTGAAACTGTTTGCCTATCGTACCTACATCGCTTCCACAACAACTGTATTGTGGAAGAGTAAAGATGTGAGCAAGAGTCATACAAGAGTCCTGGGTTCAAATCCCAGCCGAGCACGTGGATTTTTTTCATAATTTCACCCATAATTTGTCCATCTTTACCACGCGTAATGAGTTAATTAATTTAATAACCATGCGGATTGGATTACCGAATAGCTCAATATAAGTGTCAGTTTAAAATTTCATTGTTAATATGATGGTGCCCTCAAACAGTTTTTTACGGTGTACAATATTAAAAAGGTGATATAGAGTAGGTCTACCAGCGATGGACGTAATGGTTGCCTATTTCGCTATACGTGTTAATTTAATTGTTTTTGTGTCTTAGTTGTGAGGTATTCAAAATGCCGTCACGGTAAACCATTCAGAAAGATTCCAAATGTGAATGATTTCGAAATTTATCATATGGCCAAATAGGGAACCACTATGGCCATAACTGTTACACTTTCCCTAGGTCATTCCTATCCACCTCGAACAAATTTGTAAAAAAAGTATCTAGTTGTCCGGGTGGTAATGCTACGATAGGAATGAACAAATCAAATTTGATTTTCACGCTAGTAAAGAATATGACTTAACAGTTTTGTATTCTGTACAACTCTCCAAAGCATTTTTGTTCCATGACTCGATGTTCCATGAGTCAATGCGATGGTCCGAATTATAGAGTTTGTAGTAAATCTATTTTAGCACCGTATTGGGTAAAATAACTACAAAGGCACTTCTATGAAGCATTTTGGAATGCGAGGATTCTATAACCACTGACAAACAGACGAATACTCGAATTATGTGCATCGTACAGCAAAATTGTGCACAATTCTAATATTTTATGGTTGGCCGACTGGCCAGTCGTAGCGCTCGTATCGCTTTTGCGCACTACTGCCACCTGATTCTCGGTTTGCCAAACACAGCAATTTTAGTATTGGACAGTAACATTTGCAAGACAAAGTTTCAAATGGGTAATTGTTCTAGCTGTTACGCCTGTTTTTCTGTGCCATAACATAACCGCGAATATGAGCAGCTTGAATATCAGCAGTACATAATTGGGCGAAAAAAACAGTATATGTTTCAAAGAAGAATCAAATTCAACTGGCTCTTTAGTGGCTCGTGGCGCCAAACATATTCAAGGTGATAAGTCCAGAAAGAATAGCCGATGATCAAAAGAAGGACAAATCACTGATAATGTATTAGAAAGTTTTTTTTTTTTTTCAAAGAATAGACTGTCCATCATTCGGGCTAATGTCACTTTCGAGCAAGTGCCTTACGGGCTAGTGACGTAGAATTACACGATATAAGAATGCGAAAATGACAACTATGACAAAGAAAGCTTTCAGTTAATAACGGTGGAAGTGCTCATTGAACTCTAAGCTGAGAAGCAGACTGCGTCTCAGTGGGGACGTAGTGCCAAGAAGAAAAAGCAACAAAATTGGCTAGATTTATCGAAAATTTAGTGCAAACCAAAGGCTGAAACAGGTGACAATAAATAAAATAAATAGAAACAGGCGACGGTTGTTTCACCTAACATTAACCTGGTGCGAGAAGATATTTCTCGATTATAATGGCACCGTAGCGTAATGGAGGGCATTTGATGGTATTTACCTATCATCTATGTATCATCTATGTATAAAATCCCGTTTTTCAAAAGAAATTCTAAGTCCACTTAGTGATTTTGAAAACGCTGATATGAATAGGAACCTAAACAGCTCAGTCTAATTATGGTTTGGAAGCTAAAGCAATCATTTCAAAATCGTTTTTGAATGATTCCGCCTTTGAGCGGTTCCATTTGAATTCGAATGTCGGTTTACTTTTGTATTTTTTGATTTGGTGAAATTTTGCACATGCTTTCTTTATGCCCAAAAATGCCTTTTTGCATCATCGGCTCGCCATTTTGACTCTAGCCTTACTTTTGAGAAGGGCCTAAGAAAAAAACCCTTGAAAATATTAAATAAATTATAACTTAGAAACGGTTTGTCCGATGATTTTTCAATATGGTTTATTTAAACCATATTGAAAAATCATAACTTTTTTGTCCATGATTTCTCCATCTTGACCCACTGTGCAAAAGACTTAATTTTTTGTCTACTTTAACATATAAAAAAATAAAAAAAAAATCAAAAATACGATTTTTGAGAAAATTGATTTTTAAGCTTTATTTTCGATATATAAAAAATTACAACATTTTTTTTTTACAGTGTATATTCTTTCCAAATAGTCCCGACAATAACCTAAAACTTTGCGGAAGGCACCAAACTGATCGGACGTTTCTAAGTTATATTATAATGACCGAAAATTGAAAATTATATCATAATTTTGTATTAAAATCGCTGTATCTTTAAAATGGTAAAAGTTAGCCTGATTTATCCGTCCACCTTTTTTATTGTAAATTTTGCGTGCTTTCATAAAATCGAGTTTAAAAATATTTAAAAAGTTTATTATGACCATTTTCAAAAATTCACCTATTTTCAAAAAATCATAACTTTTTTGTGCATGAAATATTTAAAAAGTTTATTATGACCATTTTAAAAAATTCACCTATTTTCAAAAAATCATAACTTTTATGTGCATGATTTCTCCATCTTGACCCACTGTGCAAAAGACTTCATTTTTGTCTACTTTAACATATAAAAAAATAAAAAAAAATCATAAATACGATTTTTGAGAAAATTGATTTTTAAGCTTTATTTTCGATACATAAAAAATTACAACATTTTTTTTTACAGTGTATTTTTTTTTCAAATAGTCCCATCAATAACCTAAAACTTTGCGGAAGGCACCAAACTGATCGGACAAACCGTTTCTAATTTTCTAAAACTATTGATACAATCTCTGGAAGGATTCTAGGTTGAATATCTAAAAGAGCTGCTAATGAAATCTTTGAAGGAATTCCTTATGCAACCCGTAGAAGAACTCCTGATTCCCCAGCTGAACTCCTGATGTAATCCCTAGAGGAACATGTGATGTAATGCCTGGAGGAGTTCCAGGTGGAATCTCTGAAGAAACTTCTGATGTAATATCCAGGAGAGCTCCTGGAAGAATGTCTGTAGCAACTCCTGTTGAAATCTATGAAGAATTTACTGATAAGTTTCCTAAAGGAATTCCTGATGTAATCTCTGAATGAACCTTATACAATACCTAAAAGAAATTCTGCTGCATTTCCTTGAGAAGCTCGTGATATAATCTCTGGAGGAACTCCAGGTGGAATCTCTGAAGAAACTTCTGATGGATTCTCTAGAGAAACTCCTGATATAATTCCTAGATATCGCTAGAAAAAAAAACCCGGATGGAATTTCTTTGAAGAACTCCTGAATAATCTCTAGAGAAATTCCTGATGCAATCTCTTGAGGAAGTCCAGGTGGAATCTCTGAAGGAACTTTCGATGGAATCCCTGAAGGAACTCCTGATGAAATCCTCCGAAGAACTCTCAGAGATACTCCTGATAGAATCCCTAGAGGAACTCCTGATAAATTTCTTGGAGGAATTTTTAAAGATAGTCTTGAAGGAACTCCTGATGGAATCATTGGAGGAACTCCTGATAGAATTCCTACAGGAACTCCTGATAGAATTCCTACAGGAACTCCTGATAGAATTCCTACAGGAACTCCTGAAGAAATCCCTGAAGGAATTCTTATAAGATTCCTGATGGAACTCTTGATATAAGCCCCAGGAAAAATCCTTACGAATTTCCTCGAGGAACTCCTGATATATTCTCTAGAGGAACTCCTGATAGAATCTCTTGATGAATTCCAGATGAAATCTCTGAAGAAACTCGTGATGGAATTCCTAGAAGAACATCTGATGAAATCCTCAGAAAACTCATGATGGAAGCCGTAGAGAAACTTCAGATGGAATCCCTAGAGGAACTTCAGATGAAATACCTATAGGAACTTCCGATGGAAGCCATAGAGGAACTTCCGATGGAGTGCCTAGAGAAACCACTAATGGAAACCCTGATGGAATTCCTGATGTAATCCTTCATGGACTCATGATTAAATTTAAAACTCCTGATAGAATTCCTGGAAAATGGAAATTTTGATGGAGTTCCTGGTGGAACGTCTGAAGAAATTCGTATTGTAATCCTTACAATATCGTCTGATGGAAACTCTCCTGATGGAGTCATTGAAAGAACTTTAAAAGGAATCCCATTGTCTTTTTTTTATTACTTGCATGAATTTCTCGTGAAATTTCTGATGGATTCTTTGTAGGAATTCCTGGTACAATTCCTTGAGGAATTCCTTATTGAACTTTTGATGGAATCACCTGTAGAACTGCTGGTTTATTTTCTAAAGAAATAGGTTAAAGATTGTGGGAAAACGCCAGTGGAATAGGGTAGATGTACCAATAGTGATAGCACGATTGAACTGGAGCTACTAGTTTCGGCGCTGCAGTCTTGGGTAATCAAAACGACTGTTTTAGATTTTTCCCGGGGGGGGGGGGTGGATCTAAAACAGTCGTTTTGATTACCCAAGACTGCAGCGCCGAAACTAGTAGCTCCAATTCTCCCACATCAGTCGAAATCTCCTCGCTTAAGCACGATTGAACTTCATTTAACAGCCTTCATTCAAGAAGCACAATTAATGTACATGTCAATGTTGCAACGGGAAGTTGATTTCATGAGAAAAATGATTTCATCGCAGTAATCCACGGCATGTCAGTTAAAAATAATACCTCCACTATTGGTACACTGTTCCTTTAGTGGCAGTATATTTTTAATTTGTGTTCCTATAGTTGCGATATCCGTTGTTTTCTCATGGGATCCTCTACTATAGGAACACTTTACCGCAAGTATTGGTACAAGTAAAAAAAGGTTTAGGAATTTAGTGATATTTCATCAGTTTAAAGGCAATTTGAACGCTCTTTTCAACTATTCCGTGTATCAAAAAGCCAATACGTCGATTAGCAATGTCGGTTCTGTGGTTAATATAATACAATCAGTGAAAACGGCACTACCGCAACCCACAACTAAGGGAACACTTACCCTATATAGAAACAACTAAAGAGCGCACATCTGCTTGATCATTACGTCATCGACGCTGTCTAAATTCACATATTTTGACTTGCCACCCATCTGCATCGGCAGTTCATGGGACTTCGAAGCTTCAATTTGACACGTTGACGTCGATGTTCGTGCACCATCCCTACAGACGGTACGATCAGTTCGTCAAACATTTGGCTCCGTCCACTGATGGTTTGAGCAAATCAAACTCGCAAATGCCTCGTAGGGTCCCTACAGAGATAAAAGGAAGAATCTTTGGAGGAAGCACTGATGGAGTTTATAAGAGAATTTATTAAAGATTCTCTCTAGAGGAATACCGAAGGATAACCTGGGGGATGCTCTCAAAAAGTTACAAGTGGAATCTCTAAAAGAATTCCTGCTGATCAAGTTTTGATGAATTTTTTTTGCAGTGTTTCGCTTGAAATCTTTGAAGGCTTTCTGATGGAATTCTTGGAGGAATTGCTGGTGGAATCCCTGGAGGAATTTGATGAATCCTTGGATAAATTGTGGGTAGTATCTGTATAGAAATGCTTGGAGGAAAAAAGTCCTGGTGAAATCCTTGAGGGAATTTCTGGTGATGATTTTTTTTTTTTTTTTGAGAAATCCTTTAAAAAGTATCTGAAAGAATTCGTGATGCGATTCCTGGATAACGCGTGATGGAATCCTTGGAACCAACTTCTTGAGAAATTTCTGAAGAAATCTTTGAAAAAAATGTTAAAACAATCTGGAGGAATTCTAGAAGGCAGCCTCGAAGTTAGCCCTGAAGAAATTCCTTGGGATTTTTTGGACAGATCTTTGAAGGAATCAGACGTTGAAATTGTAAAGGAACCTCTAAAGGAATCCTTGGAAAAATTTCACCTGAAGGTATGCCTGAAGAATGTTCCCCGTAGGAATTTCTGGTTGAATCTGTGGATAAACTTCTAAAGGAATTATTGATGAAATTCGTGGCAGAATCCCAGGAAAAGCTTTTGGTGGAATCCTTAGTATAGCTTATGGATTCCTGAAAAAAACTTCAAAGCAGAATAACTAGAGGAAATGACTAAAAGATTCTGGATGAAATGTTTGAAAAATAAATCCTTTGGCCATTCCTATATCAATGACTGCTCACAATATTTCCCAAAAGAGACCCGTCATGATTTCTGAGTTTTGCCGGAATATTTCGTACGAATTATAACTGGAATTCCTCTTAAATATTTATTTCTTCCGGTACTTAAATGTTGAAAATTCTTCTCTTCCTTACTGCGATTTTTGCCAGAAAATTGCGAAAAGATTCTCCCTCACAGCCACAGCATTCGAAAAAATAACAATCACATATTCACTAGACTCTCGGCAAGTTTAAAAACATGCAAAGATATATCGTGTTGCTGCAACCAACCTTGATAGTCGGTCGAACGGTTGTATCAACATGATTCGGTTTGACTAACCTGGGGGCGGAGTCAATGTTGGTCAAACCGTTTGAGCGTCTGTGGGCTGCATTTGATTTTGGTTGACTGATTCGCCAACCGTCAAATTGGTTTCACAAAACTGTCAAATTGATTCGTCAAGCAGCATCACACACGGTCAAACATAGCACCAACATGAACATCAACCCGGGGGCGGAGTCAATGTGGGCTGCATTATGCTCGACATCGGTACTGTTCAACGTCATCTCATTCATCATTACAACGAGGTACATATGTCACTACGACTGGCAAACAACTTATCAAACATCAGCACAGGAAACTGCATACCAAAAGAAATCCCGTTCAGCTCCGCTAACCTTGGAGGAAGGTCGCCATTCTGATCATCATGTTCTTCTGGTACCACACTGTAAATCGTCCGGCTTAATCTTCTGTGAAGAATCCCTGTTTTTTGCCCCAGTATGTTCGATATGGACACCCTAGACGGCACTGGGGCAAGTTGGTCAGATTCCTTTCTTTCGGCGTACGGTAAACTCGTTAAATCATACAACACGCTCGCTGAGTGCAGAGAGCAATTCTCTTGAAGAGAAAAAAATTACGTTCTTTACTTTAATTGCAGAAAGGTATTAAAATCATTCTAGTTTTTACTGAATAATCGTTACAATGCATTAATTAAACATATTTTTGTTGATGTGTCCACAGTTTGGGAAACCTCCATTAAATTTGAACAGAGTGAAGTTAGGTTGTTTTAGGTAATTCAAACCTCTTCCCAATAATACATGACCACCTAGTAAAGTCCAGTCTATTTTAGATTCTCAATCAAATAAAATGTCACCAAACAAATTTACAGATACCTTTTTTATTCAAAATTAATCATCTTCCGCTTATCCACTCTAATACCCCGCTCCTCTGCTAGAGTCACAATTCTGCCTTTGCTTTCTTCATTGTCTTCCTTTGTTTGCTATTCACTTGTATAGTTCATATAATCGCATTGCTGATCAAACTAACTTAGCTTACATTATTGATATCGTTTGACTCCCTTTCGGCGATACAGTTCCCGTGTCTTATCTCTGTTCTATTTTCATTCGAGTCGTTCGATTTTTTTCCAGTCGTTTCTCCATTTCTCTTCATTGGCTGATCATTATTCGAGTTGCCACTATCTTCTACTTGCATTATCGCCTTCATCACTCTTCAGTTTTCCTCGTTTTCTTGTTTTCAGTATAAAATATCTAAATATATATTTATCTTATCCGGTATATATAAGGTAGATTTACATATTCACTTGGTATATTTTTTATTAAATTGAACTTATCAAAATTATTTGACCACTTTGCTTTCTTCACTACTATTCCTTGTTCATCTCTCTTTCTATTTTTCTACCACTCCTCTGCCGCATGGTTGACTAATAAATTCCATACTGGTTCGAATCGTTATTGATTTTTCTGTTCAGTTTTGTGTACGTGTAAGTATATTTGTGTTAGATTGAGTGATTTTTGTTTTGGTATCGTGAGAATATACATCTTTGCTGTGTCTTTTTAATCCACTTTTCGGGGCTTTGTTATACAAGGAAACGCGTGGGATTTTTGTTTTGTTGTTTCTGCTGACTTGCTTATAAGATTTACATGTGAACATGACCGAGTGTGAGTGAATGCGATTATGTTGGTGTAATATTGAACTAGATTGTTGTAAGATTACAAGGTTTTGTTGATTTTTCCTCCTTTAAAAAGATATCAATCGTTTGGATACCTATTTACAAGTAAATTCGTATTCGATTCACATATTTCTCTAAACTGCTACGTCGTTTTTCGATAACAACGTGTCGAGGAAGTAAGTGCGGTTTTGTTCTATTCTTTGTATCGGTTTCATACAATATCACGTGAATGTCAACAGCTGAGAGTTGAATTCTGAATTTAGTTTATGATAAATTTTAATAAGGTAAGATTTTGCTAGTGAGGAAGAGAAGTAGAAATTGGAAATCAACTCCACTGTTTTGCATGTTTGCTCCCTCCTTGGATTACTGCCGATTGCCGCACTTCAGTTATCAAACATTTACTAGTAAAGTGGGGTATCACCAGAAACATCTTCCTGCATATGCGCTTATTTATCTTCCATGACATATGAATCGTAATCCTATGTTAGAGACTATACAACACGCTCTCCATTTAGACGAGAATTAAATGTTAATAACTAATTGATAGCGATCCCATCTGACCAATGCAGCGTCCTTCATCGTCGAATGTAGCTAAAGTTAGGCGTGACAGCTTGTTGCTAAGTACTCCAACACCGTTGTTCTGAATTGGATTTGGTTCAGCTAGAAGTAAAAGTTAAAAAGATTAAAATATATTACTTACTATTCTGCTTCAGTTAATAATTTAATAAACCAATGGTACAATGATTTTTTTTTTTTTTTGAAAGAAAATTTGTCTTTATTTTATATGACCAATTATGGTAATAAAACTTAATGCTGTTTTATCTTTTCAAAGGAAAGGGGAACTTTGAACTAACTCACGCGTTTTGAGGACAAAAACTATCTTACCAGTGGTATTCTGATGAGCTGACTTTCCACTCTCAGGCATATTTTACAGAATACTTCAATTTCAAAATCCCTATATACTACGAATTTCCAGAGTATTCTTCGAATATTCATAGGATAATTAAAGCTTGTGGAGTAATTTTGAGATCAAACTCTATGGAATGCTGTAGTTGTCTTGTGAATATTACAGTAAATTTTTGGCTTCTCGGAGGTTTGAACTGACGAAAAAAATGTATTGACAAGTGATGTTTCATCACCGAAACTCGATCCAGGACACATACTAAACCGTGAGGTACAGAGAAGAGTGATGTAGGAGCCTTCCTTAGCCGAGTGGTTAGAGTCCGCGGCTACAAAGCAAAGCCATGTTGAAGGTGTCTGGGTTCGATTCCCGGTCGGTCCAGGATCTTTTCGTAATGGAAATTTCCTTGACTTCCCTGGGCATAGAGTATCACCGTACCTGCCACACGATATACGAAGGCGAAAATGGCAAGTTTGGCAAAGAAAACTCTCAGTTAATAACTGTGGAAGTGCTCATAAGAACACTAAGCTAAGAAGTAGGTTCTAAATTACTAGCCCAAGAGGATAGATTATCAGAGTAATTATGCTCTGGTTTTTGCCAGATATTCGCTCGAGGGTTATTTATAGAGACTATAGTATCATTTGTAAACGCATAGCATAGCTCTTTCAAATTGTTGTTAATACCTGTAACATTAACACTATAAAGCAAGGCTCGTATAGCTAATTGTGGAAGTTGTTGAATATATTATTGAAGCAACACAAGACAATCTTTGTTCCTTTACCGCTACGAAAATCAAATTAAGTATTTAACCCTCATCCAGCCAACATACTTTTCACATGCAAAAAACACACTGAAATGTGCATAACTTTTTTGTTTCTAGATGGATTTTGGTTGAAATTCTCAGAACTTCCAAAAAACTCTTCTAGTTTATGGTGCAGGAAATTTGTGAATGTGGTCCAAGTGATTCCTGGAGTTATTCCGGATTGTCTTGGGGTACCAAAATTGACCACATAATCCATTCAACGGATATCTCAAGACCCAGATGAGCTAGAAGGTTGGTGTCTTCGGCATAGTTGTTCAGCAGACTAAGAGGTATCCGGCAATAGTAAACCTAATTAAGAATTTTTCCGCTAGGTGGCGCTAGTGACAAATTTTCTTCAATCTTTCATATTCTGATGAGTTAGAAGGTTGGTGTCTTCAGCAAAGTTGTTTAGCAGATCAAGAGCTATCTGGCAGTAACAAATCTAATTTACAATTTCTCCGCTAGGTGGCGCTAGTAACAAATTTATTTTCAATATTTTATCTCTCAAGATCCTGATGAGCTAGAAGGTGTCCTCTGCAAAGTTGTTAAGCAGATCAAGGGCCATCTGGCAGTAACAAATCTAATTGGGAAATTAATGGCTAGTTAGTGTTAGTAAACAATTATCTTTAATTTCATGTATCCCGAGTTCCTGATAAGCCAGTCTTCGGCAATGTTTATTCAGCAGATCAAAAGTTAACAAGCAGATCAATGCTAGGGGGCTACAGTTTGTCTTAGGTAAAGTTGTTCAAATCGTTGCGAAAAATTTAAATGCTCATATCTTATGCTCGAGATTTTTCACGTTTCAGTTGTAGTTTACGCAGTTACAGTTATTATTACAGCCACAATACATGAGTTGGATCATCAATTTATTTTGTTTGCCTCTTTCCACCCAAAGCTTTATTTTATTATCTTTATTCACAGGATTTTTAGCTATGGGCTAGTTCATCTCGGGACCAACGGCTTCACTTACCTTCAGAAGGAAGACGTACTGAAGATTTTAGTGACTATCTCCGAGAGGAGTCCGATCCCAGCTCCTCGACATGAAAGGCGTATGTTATAACCACTACACCAGGTCCGTCTCAACATAAAGGCCTCATTCTTAGTTTTCTGCTAAAATTATAAGAACCTTTCTAATGTAAACAATAACATTGGGTTTTGACAGACACTTGATGATTGAATCATTTTTCACGGCTTGAGCGCGAGCAAGTGATTTTGCAACAAAATTTCGTGAGTATTTCGAATCAGATCTCGAATGATTTTGCTTTTGTGGGCAAACTTCATGATTGAGATTTGAGTGTCAGTGTACCAATTACTGGTTGTGCAATAGATCAAGGGCCATCTGAGGTGGAAAACTGAACAAATATTCATTCGCTATATAGTGCTAGTAACAAATTTTCTCCAATACTCTAAATTTGGTGATAATAAATACAGGTCGGACTTGTTTATCTAGACACTCGATTATCCGGGATTCGATTATCCGGAATTTGAGACTCGATTATTCGGAGTTTATTTTTGATATTATTGTTTTTCAGTTTTTATGCATAAATTTGAGATAATTTGGTATTGCACTATACAATATGGATAATTTTGCACTTTTGGACGTAGGTAAGAATGGTGGGTTTGAAAAAGGGTTTTTGTGTATGCTGATCCAAAATTTTGTTCTCTTTTTAAGATCCTCAATGTTCCTAGAAATAATTTCTGGTTACGCCACTGCATCATGTAAATGAAGCAACGAAAAAAGATAATAAACATGTTCTTTTATCGCAGATTTTAATTCCTCTTTAAGTGATTTGATTCTTCGGAGTAAAAAAAATCTATACTCCGGATAATCGAGCCCGACCTGTAGCTAAAAAATGGTGTTTTACCAAACAGTTCAGAGCGCCAATATCTATCTGATAGTGATAAAATTGATTCATATTTTGTCCATGCATATCCTTGATGTCACAAGTGATATTTCCAGAGAACAACAACATGATAAGCAACAAGGCTAGTTTTTCGGAAAATAATTTTGGATGTCTGTAATATTCCTAATAGGGATCAAGTTGGTTTGAGTTTTGTTCGTTTAGTGGCGCCACCGTATTTATTAAGAAGAATTTTATCTTAAGATTCTTGTACGCTAGAATGTCGGTCTTTAAGGATTTTTTTTTTCAGACAACAATAATCTTTCTTATAGCAATCCAGTTATAGACGACGGCTTAGATGCTCAACTTGCTAGTCAACGCTAAGATTTAAAGTTAGAGCAATCTGAGTACAAGTAAATGCCATAGAAATAATATATAATGTCACTGATAACATAACTTGTTGAATTTTTTTCTGAGTTATGAGTATTAGAAACTTCCATGAGTCGATGTTCCTTAGCTCGATATTGGCAACATTTATTTACTGAAATTGTGTGGAATGTTATTTCCATGTATAATCAAAATGCAAAGGGATTCCTGTACCTAATGATTCGATACTCAACGCGTAGTGTGCACATAAATCAAAAAGTTAAATGGTATAATTTCGTATGGCTAAGTTCGTCTAATGAACTATATCACCATACTGAAAAATATTTTCAAAAAACTCCGGTTGTATATAATGGAGCGAAACATAAATCCTTACAAATTCTTTTTCTTTAAACACAAGTTTTGATATTCGAGAAATTTGTAGTGAAATATCTTTCTCCACAAAAATGAAATTTAAATTATTTTGCACCACTGTAAGTATTAGCGTAGCCAGTAGTTTAAAAACACGAGGAATTTATCAGGATTGAAGGATAGCAAAAATCATACCATTGCAGTCTAGAAATATATACTGTAGACAACAACATTCCAGCGAATGAATTCTCAATCAGATTTTTATCGCTTGATATGCAGACCCATGATTCATTTTTTTTTTGTATATGTATTTCCGTGTTGTAAAAATCAAACCCTGCCAAAATAAAAAAAAATCGAACAAATAAGTTTTCTCAATCTATAGAACATTGCAGAAATATTGTTTTAGCGCCATTTTGCAGATGCATTCTCATTCATTCAAGATCTCAATATATAGCAGGTTAAAAATGCATTACTAGCAACACCTAACGGATGAATTCTTAACCGGATATTTAATTGCCAAACAGTCCGATCTGTTGAACAAATTTACTGAAGACACCTTCCCTCTAGCTTCTCAGTATCTCGAGATATAGAAAGTTCAAGAAAATTGGTTATTAGCTACACCTAGGGGATTTTTAATTAGATTTGTAACTGCCCAAATATCCTTGATCTGCTAAACAACTTTTCCGAAAACCAACCTTCTAGTTTTTCAATATTAGAAGATTGAAGATAGTTTGTTACTAGCGCCCAGAGCGGGGCATGGTAATAGTGTTTCTATACCATTACCTGGAATACCCGATTCTATACCATTACCGGTCTTCCGGAATGCAATTTACCGGAAAAACCATCTACCGGAATGCACCATTATCCGAAATACCAAATATTTCAATTTCAATTTCAGTACATTTGTATACCATTTTTATTCTCTTTTTTTGATGCTCAGCACAAATTGTGTCACGCTAACGATGGACATTCTCGACTCCCTCGGTTTCCATAAAAACTTCTTCAAAATATGTTGTTCCTCTTGCCGGCGTAACGACTCAACTGGGACAAAACCTGCTTCTCAGCTATTCTAGGAGCATTTCTACAGCTGAGAGCCATTTTTGTATTCGTTCATAGTTTGACAAGTATGTTAGTACTCTTGCTCCGAAACGTCGTCCTTTTCTTGCGAGGAAGCGACATACAGCAGTGCACTTTTCACTTTTCACCTTCATGGTTTGAGGAAAGCTAAAAAAAAATCAAGTCGAAAACTAAAGGCGTCTTGGTGATTAAAAGTAGGATACTATTCGCCATTGTGACGTCTCTCTTTGGATTCCGAAATATTGAACCTCAATATATTTACTTCTCCTTTGAATTTGCTTAATTGTGCTATTTGTCTGTACCCCGAAATCAACTCCGGAGTAATACACTAGAAAGAATATAAGCAATCAAAAGAAGAAGATTTTGCTCATTTTCAACTAATCACATTTTGCCAAAATTGCCAAGATCGGTGGAACTCGAAAGAACCGCCAACCAAATAAAGAAGGGTGAATATCAGATGACCCGCAATAGGTCATTTTAGAAAAAGGAACATACGGGGGATTTGCATTCGGTTGATTGACGTTTGTGGAAACGACATTCAGTGGATTGACACTCGGCGTAAAGTAGCACAAGCAATCGTATTAAAAATTCTAATCATTGCTTATTTATTATCATTGGGATGGAGAACCGACGGTCGAATGTTAAAAGTAAATTAAACTTAAGTTGTAGCTAAATTTAGCCAGTTCAGCCATGACAAGCTGAAAAGATAAGTTGAAAGAACAGCTTATTTTTAAAAGAAGGGTAAATCATCTATGAAATGCAAATACAGGTCGGACTCGATTATCCGGAGACTCGATTATCCGAGGACTCGATTATCCGGAATTTGTTTTTTGATGTTTTTGTTTTTCAATTTGTATGCATAAATCTGAGATAATTTGGTATTGTTATATATAATATGAATGGTTTTGCAGTTTAGAACGTATTTAAGAAAAGGGGGGTAAGTGGTTTTGTGCTGGTCAAAATTTATTTTTCTTGTGAAGACCACTACTGTTCCAAGAAAAAAATTGTGGCTATGCACCGCATCATATAAATGAAATAACGAAAAAAGATAATATTAAAGTTCTTTTATCGAGTCCGACCTGTATATGAAGATGGTGCATATTGACATGATCAAGTATGAATATATCTTAGACTCCCTTTCGAAGCTTATGTATTTTGGAGGAAGAAACTCCCCTGTCCATTATCGTTGGTGGTCATTTTAAATATTTTTAAGTCAACATACTGACCTGAATGACCGTAAAACGGTAAAATAGACGTAATGAAAAAAGTTGAGATATGAAGACAAAATTTTTCGGTAAATGGTCCTTTCGGGTAATGGTTTTCCGGTAAATGGTTTATTCCGGTAAATGGTTTTCCGGTAAATGGTCTTCCGGTAAATTACATTCCGGGTAATGTCGGAGAACCTAACAGTTTCAAAATGGATTGTCTTAAACGAACTTTTGCCCCACCGGTGGGGCAAGAGTTTGAATCTAGTGTGGGGCAAAAGTTCGTTAGCTAAAGCACAATATATTAATACTTTTATAACAGGCATACTTTATACACGCCGTAAACTTATGTTTGCCGCGGTAAACGCGCAGCTATTCAGCATGACCATGCTGAGGGTCGTGGGTTCGAATCCCACTGGTCGAGGTAAAAGGAAATTTTCTCGATTCCCAGGGCATAGAGTATCTTCGTACCTGCCACACGATATACACATGCAAAAATGGTCAATCGGCAAAGAAAGCTCTCAGTTAATAACTGTGGAAGTGCTCATAAGAACACTAATCTGAGAAGCAGGCTTTGTCCCAGTTGGGACGTAACGCCAGAAAGAAGAGAAGAAGAACTTATGTTTGCCGAAAAATACACACTAAATTTTTATCGAAAAAATGCCCAAAACAGAATTAATTTTAATACACCCAAAAATAGCAGTTATTCGCAAAACTAAGCGGAAATGTAAAATTTGTGTGACATTTTTCGCACGATCAGGCAATTTTGCTAAATTTGAAGATAATATATGGATCTCAGGCAATTTGAAAATATTCCATGAGTTTATACATGGGTCGAACTTTTGCCCCGCTATGGGCCAAAAATTGTTTCCAAGCATTTAGAGTAAAGTGGGGCAAAAGTTCGAGTGGGGTAAGAGTTTCTTTTTAAGATTTCTAGCTCAATTCAAAACAAATCTTATCAATGTCATTGTGGTTCGAATGCTATTCAAGTAAGAGACTTTTACTCCAAATATCATAAAAATCGATTGAGATTTGGAAAAGTTATGGCTATTTGTTGTTTTTCGACGTGGATATTGTAATTTTTGGTCAAACTTTCGTTGCATGAAATCAATTGAAGATAAAATCTTTTTCAATATTTTATGTAAGGGCGTTTCTAGGTCTATCATAAGGTTGCTTTGAAGTGTATTAGATTTTGCATAAATGCTTCAAAACAATTTTTGGCCCATAGTGGGGCAAAAGTTCGAATCAGCGGGGCAAAAGTACGACCCATGTATAAAATCACGGAAAAATTTTCAGATTGCCTAAAATCCACATATTATTTTCAAATTTAGTTAAATTTGTCTGATCGTGTGAAAACTGTGACCAAAATTTTACATTTCCACTTAGTTTTGCGAAAAACTGCTATTTTTGAGTATATTACACTAAACCCGATTTTGGGCAATTTTTTGTTTAAAATTTAGTGTGTATTTTTCGGCAAACAGTTTACGGCTGGTGTAAAGTATGCCTGTCATAAAAAGATCGATATTTTGAGTTTTAGCCAGCGAACTTTTGCCTCACACTAGATTCGAACTCTTGCCCCACCGGTGGGGCAAAAGTTCGAATAAGACAATCAATTTTGAAACTGTTTTAACTAAAAATGGGTAAATATTTTGACACAAGTTTGTTCAGCAAAATTATAGCCAATATGTCGAAGGTTCACTGTATGGTATTTGTTTTGTTTTAACTGCTATTGTATTCCTGGAAACTTTGATTATATCACTAAGGTTGAACTTTTGCCCCACCTTACTCTATGCAAAAACTTATACACGTCAAAGCATCCTTATGATAGGCCTAGAAACGCCCTTACATATTTTTTTTTTAATATGTTAGCTTCATTTGGTTTTATGCATTGAAATTTGACCAAATATTACAATATTTAGGTCGAAAAACAACAAATAGCCATAACTTTTCCAAATCTCAATCGATTTTCATGATATTTGGAGTGAAAGTTTCTTATTTGAATATCATTTGAACCACCATGACATTTCTAAGTTTTGTTTTGAATTGAGCTAGAAATCTTAAAAAGAAACTCTTGCCCCACTCGAACTTTTGCCCCACTTTACTCTACATGAATTTTCTAAATCAGTAGTGCCATTGAAAGCTGTAAATGCGTGAAATGCAGCGGGAAATTTTTCTACAGTAGTTTTGGGTTGCCCTTAGCAACGGTTGTTTTGCTATTTTCAAGGCATTTTGCCTACAGCAGCGATACGCATGAGTTTCACTGGCTTCACTGACTGTGATTTGCTACGTTTGCCTACTGTAGTGTGAATTTCAGAACTTTTCCCAGCTCTGCTAGCGCCACCTAGCGAATAATTTTCCAATTTGAAACGATTAGTTTCCATGATTAACTTATTTATTTATAATTCTGTCAAACAGTTCTACAGTTTATCGATAAATTCAATAACGAGCGCTTATGATAGACGACCGTACGTATCACGGTTCAGGTCAACACTGCTCTCCAACTCCGATGATGAAAAATGAGAGGCAATGATCGTTCGTCAAAGTCCAGGCCAGGTATGTTCACAACGTCATGTTACAGCTCCCCCCGTCAGAACGATCATTGCCCAAAAATCCTGAAGACTCGTTTTCTTGTTGATCCATATTTACCAACGCACAGTGGCCCAAAGCTGGCCAAAAGTCAAAAAAATGAAGTTTTCAAATTCCTTCTCGAATATTTTTTCTTGATTTCTTCAGTATTGAATAACAATTCCCCAAAGTTTCAGATCGATCGTTGAATATTTCGATTTTTCACAGCATGTGACCTGGAGAGATGTCAGCTGAAATTGACCCTTTGGAATTCTTCAAATGTCGTGAAGGTTGTTCTACAGAAATTGCAGTTTCTGTACTAGATCATGACCAAACCTTTCTCAACCGGTCTCATTTCAAAGAATATACCTTAAGCTTTGTTTTGAAGATATTTTAAACCATATTTGACATGTTTACCATTTGAAAATGTCAAGAAGTGTATAACATAGAGCTCCTTCAAAAATAAGGCATTTTTTCAAAGGCAGTGCAAGATATCTGGGAAACGCTCTAAAATGATCATTTACCCCTCAATGTGTGGCAAATATTCCATAATATTCGATGAACTATGGCTTCACTTGCGCTTTTTTGCGCCAAGATATGAAAAATTATTTTTTAGTTACACTACGAATCAGCCCATTAGATCATCATACTTGATATAAATATCGCAATTTTTACCTTTATAAGCTCCCGAATAGATTAAAAAACCACCTCGAGCTTGCCCACGATATTTAACTTCGAATTGGCATCCAAAGAATGACGTTTCATTTGATTTTGATCTGGATACGGATTTCATTGATTGAATTACAAAAATGTGCTATTTTAAACAAATTCTGTCAAATGTACCGGAAATATCGATTTTCTGTTTCAGCGACTATTTCTATCAAATTACCTCTAAAAATCATGTTTTGTCAAATAATTAGCAATTTTGAACGATTTGAGTGATAATTGTACTTTTGGCCAGCATTTGTATGGGATGCGGCCACTGTGCAACGTTTTGTATGCCGACGCTGTAACATGACGCTACCTTTCAGTAATCAGTACTCAAGTTCTAAAAAAATCCCGAATAAAAACTCATAAATACCTAATACCATTTTTAAATGGCAATTTCAAAACTTCATAGCCCATCACACTTTTGGGTAAAGAAGACTAAAGTGCTCTTCATAACACAACTACTTACCTTCATACTGATTTTCCCCGGCAGGGACATCACCCTCTCCGCTTTCACTCACAATATCAACTGAGCTCTTGCGTTGTTGCGTTGATGTCATATTTCTTATTATGGCTGATTCTGCACATCGGATGAATCTTGACTAAATGATCTCAAATAGAAGCAAGTCAACTTTGGACAGCTATGTTAATTCTTCTTATCTCACATGATACATTATGAATATAATTCTATTGTTGAATTAGTTTCGATTTAATTAATTACGAATCGAAGTCATTGATATTAAGCTAAATATTTTTCCAAGAAATGTAATTTAGCTGGAAGTCACATTCACAACAAAAGTTCGCCATGAGTAGGAAACCGTATCCTACGGGCGTAAGTTTTGATGCACTTTGTCAAAAACTTTCAAAAGCCACCCACATTGGCCCCTTTATTCTACGTTTAAAAGTGCATTATATGTAGACAATTCATAGTGACCAAGTTGAAACTTGGTATCAGGTCAGGTTCCTACATTTTAAATTTTTACCCACAGTCGTACGCTGTAAAACTTGATACTTGATAGAAATGCAGAGAACTCACACTGGAAGTTTTCGTTGGATAAAAATTAGCAGTTATTTATAAAGAACGATGTCATTTTGAAAGAATAATAAATTCAACAATGTTTAATATTCCAATAACTGAGCGAAATTTTATTTTTCAAAGAATGATGATATGTGGAAAAAATAATAAATTCAATAGATGATTATCTTCCAACGTTGAGCAAAAAATTGACATGATTACGTTTGAACATCTTCCCGTCTTTCAATTCAAAAATTACTGAGGAATAAGTGCATTCACATGAATAATTTGGGGCCCAAATAGCAGTAGCAGTAAACGCGCAGCTATTCAGCAAGACCAAGATGAATGTCGTGGGTTTGAATCACACCGGTCGAGGATCTTTTCGCGTTGGAAATTTTCCCGACTTCTCAAGGCATAGAGTATCTTCGTACCTGCCACACGATATACGTATGCAAAAATGGTCATTGGCACAGTAAGCTTTCAGTTAATAACTATGGAAGTGCTGATAAGAACACTAAGCTGAGAAGCAGGCTCTGTCCCAGTGGCGACGTAATGCCAGAAAGAAGAAGGCATGAATAATTTATCCTTTGTAGACACTAGTATATTTACTAATCACCTTCTAGAGTGTAGATAAGAATCATCATGTTATCAAATTCGTTATTGATTTCTGTATGTTTGCTCAAAATAAACGTTAGATCATCCATGGTGCAAAAAATTTAGTTCGATTTTATATCTTCGATTTTTCGACCAAATACGACCAATCCATCCATTCAACGGATATCTCAAGACCCAGATGAGCTAGAAGGTTGGTGTCTTCGGAAAAGTTATTAAGCAGATCACGGGCCATATGGCGGCTTTAGGACATGTGGTCGAAAGACATTTGGTCGAATGACTAAACGTGAACCCTTGTTTTCATACTATTTAGATTCGACCACTATACTTCGATCAAATGTCATAGATTCGTTTTAAACATCTGATTTACTTTACGCGAAGTGATGTGAGTATATTCAAATTTGAGTAATATACCTACAATGTGGAGGTTTTCGGATTTTTTTATGAAATACAAAATTTCCCTATGCTTAGCGTTTCCCACTCATGTTGTACCAAAGGCCCCCGTCAATAGATCTAACCCGGGCACCCCGAAGCCAAATCCGGCACTGGCTCTTTCTCGTTACAAAATGCTCTGAAAGCAGAAACAATATCTAAGACTAAAATCCATCTTTGTAATTGCTCACAGCTATTAGCAAATGCTACCTTTCAGTAATCAGTACTCAAGTTTTAAAAAAATTCCAAATAAAAATTCATAAATACCTAATACCGTTTTTAAATGGCAATTTCAAAACTTCATAGCCCATCACACTTTTGGGTAAAGAAGACTAAAGTGCACTTCATAACACAACTACTTACCTTCATACTGATTTTCCCCGGCAGGGACATCACCCTCTCCGCTTTCTTTCCGCCGCTTGGCCTGATCGGTGAAGTGGGTTATTAAGGCGTCTATCATGGCAGCTTGGCGGGTGAAGATTTGCATAAGTTTGGTAGCGGCAATTCCATTCTCGACAGCGGCAAACTGGAGGAATATGCACTGCATACACTCCGGATCATTCACGTTGCTCGGTTTCGCATAGTCCCACGAGAGCTCCTCGTACTTGAGTCCCAGTAGTAACGTCTAAAATTTAAATAAACAAGTGACAAAGCCGGATCAGATGCATGAAATATCGTATCTACTTACACATTCGATTTGGTCTATCACGAAGATGCCTCGTTCATTGACTGCTATCAGTACGGGTAGATCCTTTTGTTGCATCAAACTCGTCAACCCTCGAACCGGTTGTTCCACTTGTCCGTGAAAATATGCAGCCCTTGAATAAAATGAGACTTTATTGCAAAACTTCTTACTTATAAAAAGCTTCTCTCATTACCCATAGAATGGTAACGCCCAACAAAATTCCAAGTACTTCCGCATTAGCTTCTTTGTAGTAGCCGTCGTTGGTACCCGTTTGAATTGTTCTAGCAGTCTTACTTCTGCCGATGATCTCCGGCTGATTGGAAGCCACGACCAGCTCGAACTTTTGGCCACATTCGCCGGCAGGAAACGGAATTGATTTTCTCTGTTGGATACAATATGTTTTTAAATTATGATAATTTAATTTAAAAATAATAATTTAATTGATAAAATAAAATAATTAATAATCTTTATTTTATAACATGAAATTATTCGTAATACCTAAAATAACTAGTCGAATGCGTATGGGAATTGTACGGCCCTAACTCTATCCTTGCCTGGATTCCTCCAAGCATAATCGAATGGGACGATTCCATCACGTATCGACCCAGAAGAACGTTATGTCGGGCTTCTTCGTACAACAGTTCCAGTATCCGGGGATCCCTGCAACGATTCATAGTTGTAAAAACAATTTGAACTCTTACTTAAGTACTTGAAATATAACATACTTGATCTTTTCCTCGTCTTTTTTTGCGAAAAACACATTCCGCCTGAGGGTGGTCATTGGTTCGTCTGATAACTTCTCCAACTCATTCCCATGGCTGTGCTTGTCTAGCAGCTTAGACCACGCCACTCGCACCGCGTACGGTCGATGGTGAGGTTTCAATTGGACCTCCAACAGCGGACTGGTCATCCACAGACCGAACACACTCTGTGCCAGTAGTTTATTGGTTATTCCTAACTCTTCACAGCCGAGCGCCGCGGCCAGCATTACCTGAGCCGGGCATTGTGCAGTACCCTCGATCTCCATATGTACAGCGATGCGAGACATCAGATACACCACCGTCGGAATCACCTGGAAATAAAAGTAGATGAAGAATTATTTAAAGCTTAGTTATGAGCAAATATAGATATTGGCGTAGCAAGGATCCCCGACCAAAGTTGAATAGCAAAATGATAACAAATCTTGTTACCTGGTTATCATCACTTAATAACTGATTTTGTTATCACCTTGGCTGAAAAAAAATGTTATGTTATCATTGAGTTCAAGTTGATAACTAAATTTGCATCATCATATATTTTAAAATTTTATGGTCATAAATCAAGGAAAAATGTTGAGAGATGAGTGTTTTGGATTAATCTTACGCTTCAAATAATTCAAAAAAAGGTTGTATGACGAAAAGTCAACTTTATTTAATAACACATGCTTTATAAAAATGTTATAGAAAAGATGTGTGATAACATATTTTGTTAGCAACGTATTGTCAAAAATGTCTGTCACGGATACAATGATAAAAAAATTTGTTTTCATTCGGTTATTTTTGATAACATAATATCAAAATGAAAACAGCGATAATAAAAGTTGTTATCATTTTGATATCATTCAGTTATCCGACTTTGCTCGGGTCTCCATCAGAGTGGAAGAACCCCGACCAGAACCACATAACAAGATTATAACACATTTCTATCAGCAGCAGTTAAAAATAACAGAAGTTGATACAATTTTGAAATCAAGATGGCTTTGTTCTCAACTTGTTATATTTTTAATAACACATTTATAACAACATTTGTTATATTTGTGACATCGCATTTATAAGTTTGTTGCAAATAACATCCGATGTCATAAACAGTAACATAGTTTGCAATAATTTTGTTATTTTGTAACATCCTTGCAACACATTCTGTAATAATTTTGATATAATTGTAACAGGGTTTGTTATATTTTAGTTTAATTTGGTGCAAATTTTGTTAGAATTTTTGTTATTTTAACTACTAACGGTACATGTTTTATAACAACTGGTGATATAAAAAAATCATATCAGGTGAACACAGTTTGTTATAATCTTGTTTCTTCCGTCTGGTCGGGACGACCGACATATTGTAGTCTGGATAGGTTTATCTCTCAGATGGATAATAAGTCATGTAATGAGTTTGAATTATTCCAGGTATAAAAAAAAACTGTTGGGGATTTGTGACTGACTCATCGATTACGGTCAGTCGAATAACCAAATCTACGAAGAGTTCTTTTGAATAATATTCGATAGATATTGTATGAATTCCAATGGAACCTTGCATAAATCATGATTGCATGATTCCTAGAATACCGAAAAGTTATTCAAAGATTGCTGCAGGTTCCCCAAATATGTGTTTTATATACAAAATTCATATACAAAGAGTAGAGTTAGGTCCATCAATTGTGTCGCTTGCCCCTACGGGGGAGAGTGATACAATAGGAATCAATCGTATCCGGATGGCGCAATGCGAAGAAAAAAGTGGCATGATCGAGTCAGTGATGTTCAACCTTTCCATGAACTGAACCGATATTCAACTTTGGTTTTTGAACCTTGTAATTTGTGTTGAATCGCAAACGCGCTTGGCTCTGTATCGGTGCAAAGCACTTTAAAACACATGTACTGGTTTCCCACAAATCTTCATGTATTGCTGAGGAAAGAAAAAAAGCAAAATATACCGTTTTGATTCATATTACGGACACTTAAGGCCTTAGGGCCGATTTCTTCACCTTAAGCTGTAAAACACGTTTACCCATACGATTGAACCAGGTTTAGGGCCTAAGCGGTGGTGAAGAAACCGCTTATTAGAGATGTATAACTCAGCATAGAGCACACTTAATAAATCATTCTGTATGATTTATCAGAGTAATCGAGCGTCAGAAACCCACAATTTTCGAATGATGGGTAAAGAATACGCTTTCCAAACCTAAATAATTTTGAATAAATTGAAATGTGTGGCATTTTCATAATTTTTATTCCGAACGCTTCCTCACTTTTGCCTCATATTCCGGACACTCTGAAGCGAATTCTGGCCAGCTCATGGAAATTTTTAATAGAAAAGTCAAATTATCAGTTGAAGTCATCAAGCCACTAAAGGGACGTCTAAGGCAGTTGGACATTAACAGTTTGCATAGATTCATTGACAAAGCTTATTAAAATGAGCCACGAAAGTGAGAACATTTGAATGGCAAATATTGAAACATTTCAGACTGAAGCGGAAACAGCAAACCCGCCTATTCCGGGACAAAAAGCGTCGCCTGGAAGAGGTGGAATGCCAAGAGATGGAATTGCTGTACCGTTCTTAAGAAACGCGGAAGTTCTATCAGAAGCTCAACACATCCCACAAAGGCTTCGTGCCGCGAGCTGAAATGTGCCGAGATAAGGATGGGAGCATCTTCACGGGCGGACGCGAGGTGATAGAAAGATGGAAGCTGTACTACAATGTACACCTGAATGGCGCAGAAAACACAGGCACATAAGGTAAGGAAGGCGACGGCTACGTCAGCACAGCGGACAGTGGAAACCAACCAGCTTCCACGATGGTGGAAGTTAAGGAATGCCATTCATCTGCTCAAGAACAACAAGGCCGCTGGCAAGGATGGTATCGAAGCGGAACTCATCGAGATGGGCCCCGACAGGTTGGCCGCTTGTCTGCATCGGCTGATAATCAGAATCTGAGAAATGGAACAGCTACCGGAGGAGTGGAAGCAAGGCGTTATATGCCCTATATACAAAAAAGGGCGACAAACTGGAGTGTGAAAATTATCGTGCAATCACTATCCTAAACGCCGCCTACAAAGTGCTATCTCAGATTCTCTTCCGTCGTCTATCACTTATAGCAAACCAGTTTGTGGAAAGTTATCAAGCAGGTTTCATCGACGGTCGCTCGACAATGGGCCAATCTTTTCCGTGCGGCAGATCCTCCAGAAATGCCGTGAGTACCAGCTCCCTACGCACCATTTGTTCATCGATTTCAAGGCGGCATACGACAGCATTGACCGTGTAGAGCTCAGGAAGATCATGGACGAGAACAGCTTTCCCGCAAACTCCGAAAAAATCATGTGATTTTACGTCTTTTGGATGCACATAAAAGAAGCGAGCCGTATGACGTGAATTTTTGTCACATCTCAAATACCATAGCGTCTGATTCAAGAAATGCCGATCATAGTGGCATCGATATCGTGTCCTTTAATATGTAAAATTAAATTTGTTGTTCAATACATCTTCAAGGACACATTTTTGTGCCATTTTATCATTTACATCATGTGTCAGTCAGTCATACTATGAATTACGTCCACAGAAATTTCCATTACTTTTAAGAGTGCGGGAAGCTCACAAGATTGATCAGAGCAACGATGGACTGTGTGCAAAACTGCGTGAAGATCTTAACTTAACAGTCGAGGCACGATTTTCACGAGATCCGGAAAATTTGTTTGCTTCGCGGACGACATGGATATTATTGGAAGAAAATTTGAAACGATGGCAGATTTGTTAACCCGCCTTAAACGCGAAGCAACAAGAGTCGGGCTAATCGAAAACAAAGTACATGCTAGTAGGCGGAACTGAGCGCGACAGGGCCTGCCTAGGAATTAGTGTCACGATAGACGGGGACACCATCGAGGTGGTGGACGAGTTCGTCCACCTCGGATCCTTGCTGACGGCTGACAACAATGTTAGTCAGGAAATACGAAGGCGCATCATCAGCGGAAGTCGTGGCTACTATGGGCTCCAGAAGAATCTGCGGTCAAGAAAGATTCACCCCCGCACCAAATGCACGATGTACAAAACGCTCATAAGGCCGGTAGTCCTCTACGGGCATGAGACGTGGACTATGCTCGAGGAGGAATTGCAAGCTCTTGGGGTTTTCGAACGACGAGTGCTAAAGACGATCTTCGACGGTGTGCAGAAAGACGGCGTGTGGCGGCGAAGGATGAACCACGAGCTCGCTCAACTGTACGGCGAACCCAGTATCGTGAAGGTAGCTAAAGCTGGAAGGATACGCTGGGCAGGCCATGTTGCAAGAATGCCGGACAACAGCCCTGTAAAGATGGTGTTCGCTCCGAATCCGGTCGGAACAAGAAGGCGGCCATGAACCGAGTGAATTGGCGAAATATCTAAATGGCTCCATCCCATTACCCCGAACGCCATTACCCCGAACGCCACTACCCCGAACGCCACTACCCCGAATGGGTCACTACCCCGAAAGCCATTACCCCGAATGGGTCATTACCCCGAACGCCACTACCCCGAATGAGCCATTACCCCGAATAGTATGAGATACAGTACAGTATCTTGTTTTGCGTGCAAAAATGCGTCTCTAATGAAGGCTGGTAATTAATGGCATGTAAAATTCGTCAACAAAATGTTCATCATATATTTATTCTATCGAAATATCTTAATGGCAACTATATTCTTCTCATTCTTTCTGAGACAGTGTCTGTTCATCAGCTCAGTGGGCACCTTCGCAATTCAAGGGTTCATTCACAAATTTCATTTCGCCAACAATTGCCATTTTAACACCTACCCACCCCCTCGTACTTTTTTTTATGGAAATTCTACATATTGTGAATGGGCTGTAACATTTTGAGGACAACCACCCACAAACTTTTTTGCTCCCTTCAGCGTTACGAAATTTGTGAATGGGCTTTAATAAAATAAGCCTTTTATTGACTGAAAGGAATTCGAATCCATAACCCTCAATATGGTGTTGCTTAACAGATGCGTAATCACCGGTAATTGGGCTTGTTGGTGGTGTTCATACTTCAATTTTGTTTTTGAACAAATATGTTTCTTTCTTATGAATATAGGTTGTGTCATAGCATCACGTTGTTAAAGTGATCATTCACGCCATAGCTGCAAACATTTCACCAGAAATTTGCCCTTCTTTTTTAAAAAGGCTGTTCTTTCACGTTTTTGTTGGATAAGCTAGTCACTAATATTTCCATATAGAACAGCTTTTAATAAAGGAATATATCTTGAAGGCATTCACTAAAGTGATTCCTGCTATAATTCTAATCGTAAATTTTTCCTTTCTTTTATCTTCTTGTATTAAAACAAACAGGTCTCTTATGGATTTAATCACCACTTTTCTGCCATCATCATTTCTTCATTATCTTAAATCAAAAAAATATTTTTTTTTGTGGTTTTCTAACAGAAATTCAAATTAATGATCCCTCAAATCAACAAAAGTTCTTACTGTAGCGTCAATCAGAGGCCGCCGATTTTTCTAACATGTACAAGTGTACAAGTGCGATAGCGGAACGGTCGTCTATTAGGTTGGTTTTTAGGCGGGTTCCATAGAACAACTTTATCAGCGACTATCTCAGGGTGAACTTCCATTACCATCGTTTACAAAACAAAATCTTTAAGAAGATCTTAACCCGTATAGGCCTGAGTGAAAGAAAAAAAACGGAAACCCTCGCCGCTCAGCGAGTTCTTAACGGATTCAAATGATTTTTTGTCAGTTCACTGGCCCACATATCTAGTATCTGGAAGTGGCCAGAGGAACTCGGAAATATCCCTGTGGCCAGAGTTATTCCGGCGGGTCACTGGGTCAAGTCGGGTAAAAAAGGGCTATTTTTTGGGACATGCCAAGTTACCTTTATTTATTTGCAATGACAATCATTTTAATTTGCATAAATCATTAAGATCTGATATTCAACATTATAAATTAAGAGTTTTGCACCGTTTAAAATATACCTGATGTGGCCATTCGGACGTAATGCCCAGAACTGGCAGTAGATTTGTTGGATACTAAACCGTTTCAACTCTCGAAAAGTAGAAATTAAACATAATTAAGCACTAAAATGCGTTCCCATAAGCTTGGCACAGATGTTCAGATTCAAATTGGTCACTTTATTATAAGTTTGAGGCGTCCCTGGACTCGAAAACGGTCATTTGTAGGACTAATCAAATGCAGAACTCATAGTTATCCAATTCAATCGTTTCTCAAAAAGTTTGCACTGATGCAATTTGTCTTAAATTCCGTCATGTAGTGGCCACATTATAGCCGATTCCAGAAATTATTTGTGTCTTAAAATTTGCCTACCTTCAGGGGCACAAACGCACAGTACCCTTCTCACCTGACCTGACCCAGTGATCCAACGGAATAACTCCGGCCACAAGAATATTTCCGCGTTTCTCTGTCCACTTCTAGAAACTAGATATGTGTGCCAGTATACTGACAAAAAATCATTTGAATCCATTAAGAATTCGCTGAGTGGTGAGGGTTTTAGAATTTTTGCTTTCACTCAGGCCTATACGGGTTAATCTTAATGCCCGACACCTATAAAATGAGTAAAGGAAGTGGCTACCGACGTCCAATAAGAGACTTTACTACATCCTAATTTTGTACATATTATAGCTATCCTTCTCATAGTAAATTCACCCTTCTTTTCGAAATAGGCTGTTCTTCAGAGCATTGTAATGTGGCTGTGTGAATCTTCCCAAAATTAGAGGACAAAACTAAGTGTGTAAAAAATATTTGCTGAACAACTAGCTGCTTTTTTATCTTCTAATATTTGAAAAATACATTTTTGAGCCAAACTCGTTAAATACTCAAAAGGAATCGTACAATTATCTCCCCACTCTCTAACTAGAATATGTCTCAAAATGTTATCCATTCGGGGTAATGGCGTTCGGGGTAGTGACCCATTCGGGGTAGTGGCGTTCGGGGTAATGACCCATTCGGGGTAATGGCTTTCGGGGTAGTGGCGTTCGGGGTAGTGGCATTCGGGGAAGTGGCGTTCGGGGTAGTGTCATAGAATCATCTAAATATCAAGCTAATTGATGTAAAACCAAATAAATAAATAAATAGGTTAAGTTAACCCTCTAATACCCAACCCCGCCTTTAGACGGGGTACACTTTGGAATTTTGTGTATTTTTTCGTAGTTCGGAAATCAAAATGATTTTATTTTTGGCTTATACCTTGACTCATAACACGCATATAAGAAAAGTTTTTTATGACTTTTGAAACTTTTTTGTATTTTTAGAAATTGTTTGAAAAATTGCATTCTTATATAACCTACAAATGCCTGGGCTTCATTAAACGTGTAATATAAAAAATCGTACCTTTTATATTTTTCTACGATCAACCTATCACAAACGAAGAGCCTGGTGGTATTAAAATCATTTCAAACCTGTTTTTTTGTTAGTTACACGGAAAATAAAATACGCTCCGAAAAAAAATTAAAAATTTAATATTTTTCAAAATACCGTAACAATTAAAATTTTTATTATTGCCAAAATCAACAACTATAAAAGGCTTCAAGAAAAAATGAAAAAAAACTAGGGATGTTCAAAAATAAAAATTATAAAAATCAAAAACCAAAATTTAAAAATTTGCGAATAAAAATGAATAAATGCCTAAAACGTGTTTAGAACGATTTTAGATAACGAAAAATAATACTTAAATCGAAAATAAAAATTTGGGTATTAGAGGGTTAATTGAAAGCGTTTTTCTCTCTCTCATAATCAGGTGTTATCAACTCATCCGTAAAAATTCTGAATTGCTACGGCAAATAAAAATGGGTTCCGTGTCATTTGGTCGAATAAGTCATTTGGCCGAAAGAGTCATTTGGCCGAATGCTGTTCTGTCAAAACTGAAATCACTAGTGACCTACAGTTAGCATGCATTTGTATTTCAAAGAACAGTTTATTTTCAAAGAAGAATAATTCATCATTGATGTAAATAATAAGCTTTTAAGTCAGTTCAAGAAACAGTCATTGTTGAAAAAAAGAACAAACCTAATTGTAAGCAACTATTTACTTCTCTACTAGCTGCAATAGCTGTCAGTAGAAGTTTTCAACAATGTGGTTGTGGTCCACTTTTGGAAGTGACTTAAACGGATTATGACTTATGCAGGATCGGTTTGCTAGAATTGAATGAGCGGTTTGGAGCATGAGCAGTGTCAGAATATTGCACGAGAGTTCAATGTTTGCTGCGTTCTCGTGCAAAATTGGAACACGTTCAGTTCAGTTTTGGCTCGTGTTTGGTTTGAAATGCATCACTGGTTTAGAGTCAACTTTGTCTCGAATTAACCGGTTGATTTTATCATTCTCAACATGACGCCCTACTCTTGGGCTGCTCTTCTGAATCCTATACATCAGCGGTTTAGCAACTAGTTTATTTTTTGTTCGTGATTCGACCAAACAACCCGTTCGGCCAAATGGCCGGACACCGCGGATACTCACCACTTTTGTGGAATCTCGATTGTTCTTAAAAATTTTGAAGTCAGCGTCGGGGTTATAAATTTTGTCAATTTTTTGGATTTTGTTCAACTTTCTTGACAAAATTTATGATAATTTATGGTTGAGACCAGCACTGTTTTACCATTTGTTTTGGAAAAATTCTTTTATTAGTATAATTTCAAACAATACAAACAATTTCTTATATCTAGGTATTCTGTGTTAGACACCACTATCAGCCCCATTCGGCAAAATTAAATTAAGCTTTTAATCACATTTTAAAAGTAGAAGGAGTACCGTGTACCTTTTAATTCCGCTCCTAAGTGCTTATCTTTGACAGATACGCGTATTTCGACTACCACTTGCAGTCTTCTTTAGTGTCAGTTACTCGTATCCACCAGTAGATATAGAATATGCTTGAACATTTTGCAATTTTTATTTAAAAGTCTAATCTAATCAATAACCCGACAAAGTGTTTTATTTTCAGTGCAGCAGAATTCATGAACCATATTTTGTTTTAAACTCGAAATTCAATATTAAGAGTTGTACTAAGATTTGCATGAACCCTCCACATTTTAAAAGTATCGCAAATGATGGGAATTTGATATAAATGCACTATGGTCCAGAAAGCAGTTTTACGCGGAAAAATGAATTTTGAGCTTAACAATAAAACATATGACGAAAACGGTCTTCCACAAAATTGTTTATATTAGTTATGCCCCTTGTTCGGTATTATTGAAAATTAGGGTGGACCACATTTTCATAGAAATTGTTTAACTAACTTTCTTCTTTGTAGAAATTATATTATACATGCTTCAGCAAAGTTGTAGACCATTTAATTTCAAGCAACTTTGCCAAAAAAGTTTTTTTGTATCTCTTAAATTGATTGATTTAGAGCTTTTTTCCTACGGTGACATAGGGTGGTCTGAACAATACTGGATTTCTGGCTCTAGCGTTTTCAATTCAAATATCTCATCAAAGTAGTCTATGAAACACTTTTAGAGCTTTGAAAAATGCGTAATTTGGTGAGTGAAGAAACTCGCTACCTCCTTTCGTTTAGGAGTTATTGTTGTTTTTCTCACAAAAACATGCCTACTTTGATTGTGAATATCTCTGATTGGGGCAAACATAAAAAATATCTTTTGGTGGCATTCAAAAGAGGATTTTCGAAAATATCCCGGGATTCGGGATTTTTTAGATCCCGGGATTTCCCGGGATTTTTGTCCCGGGATTTCCGGGACAAGACCCTCTAATTCCACATACCCGAAGATTGGCAGCTTTTCGGATCAGCCGATCATTGGATCATGAGGCTTCTTGTAGTGGTGCCTAACGGGATTGTATCTTGACTGTACCGATGCTGCAATTATCACGAGGAGCTCTTACTTGCTCGAAAGTTTAAATGAAATGAACCGAATCAGTCAAGAGTATCGACTAATCTTGGACATAAGGTATATGAAGTTGATGTCTTGATTAGGGATTTACATAACTTTGAAAATTCATGGACGCGTTTGGATGGACAATAAAACATTATTTCAATAGTTTACAACCAATGAAAAACACGAATGTTTTGCCTTTGAACAAATTTTAAATATTTCTGATCAATGTGCGTAAAAGTTCAAGCGTGTGCTAGAATAAGCGCGTAAGTCGCATGATCGATCCTCTCTTCTGTGAATAAAGGTGACAAGATGCGAGTTTGTTAGCATTTTTCAGTTCATGACGCTAAGCAGCGATGTAATCTTGCGTCCTGAGGTGATAAATAACACTGCTGGGATGTTATCAGTTGATTGCCATGGTCAAACGGGAAATCTTTAACTCAAATGTATTCAAATTTGCAAGTTATTTGCTTATACGACGAATCAGCTGAATGTTTCGTGGCATGGATAGCGCACAACAGCAACGAGTAGTGGATCACCAGGATTAAGTTGAAATCTGGAAACGTTGCTCTCTCTTGCAATCTAGAGCGATTTCACAAGTCCAACGGTCGATTAGCAGCTCCTCGGTATTTGTTCCTAACGGGATTGCTTCTTGACCACCAATGCTTATTTTATCACGAGTCGAATTCTTGAAGCGAGCTCCTCGGCCGATGAAATTTGCGGCGGCGATGACGATGGCTGGCTGAACGCAAACAAGCGGTAAACCACAAAGCGAGAATGACTCGCCCGACCGCAAATTCTTCTGTGAACTGCTTCCTCTTCTTCTTCTTGGCGGCGGCAGCGGTGATGGCTTTGGCTTCGCTCGCTCGAAAGTTTGATTTGAGCGAAGCAAGACAAACGGGGGGTCCTTCGCTATCGATGTCTGTGCCTGAGAAGCACACCCGGTCAGAGCAAGCCGACCTGTTGCCTGCTGAGATGCGATCCAAGCGGAGAGTGAAAAGCAAATGGCGTCAAATTTTCTCTAGCACCCCTATTTATAGATTTGCTTGAAATGAACGTTTTCTTTTAAAACAGTTATTAAACTATTTGGACAGGTATGTGGAATTCAGTAAGAAAATGACATGAATCTTTGATGTCTTGTTTTTCGATGGAGGTGCTAATCAAGGAATTTCGTTAAGCCAGCAAAAAGTTATAAACGTTTAAAATATTTCATGCCAACGTAACGCACTTGGTTTGAAATTCCAAGTTCACTCCTGTGTAGAGAAGAAAGACGTAGTTCTACGTAAAAAATGTCGAATGCTCGGGCTTTCTCCACGCTCTGCCTTTAGTCCAGTGGTACGTTCTCAGCTATAAAGCAAAGTCATGCTGAAGGTTCCTGGGTTCGGTTCCCGCTCGGTCCAGGATCTTTTCGCAATGTGAATTTGCTTGTCTTTCCTGGTCATAGAATATACCTGCCACACGACATACGAATGAGAATTTGGCAACTTTGGCAAAAAATGGACTCAGTTATTGACAGTGAAAGTGCTAATAAAACCAGCTGAAAAACATCCCCACGAAAGTGTAACAGTGAGTACGTAATACCAAGAAAAATAACGAAAAGAACGTAGCGTAGCTAACGTGAAGCGGTCTAGTCTTGTACACAACCCCCTCCAGTTATTTTTTGTTGTTTACGTCCATATTGATAGCCAAACTTGATCAACACTAAGCATGCTCATCTCATCTCGTTCGTGAAAAATATCTGGCTAATGAAGTCCACAGGTGTATGTTTGCCCTAAGGGAATGCTAATAAAACATCAAAGTAGAATAATGTTACCTTTTGCATTGGCCTTGGTGGCGAAATCGTCGCTGAGGTGGTCATTGTAGCTGATGCTGCAGATGCGCCGATTAGGTTGACGTGGGGATTGGTACTACTGGAACTACTGCTATTATGGTTGATGTGGCCACTATTGCTGCTATTGTTGATGATTCCGCTGCCGTTGTTGATGTTGTTGCTAATGGAGGACGCGTTGAAAGTCGATATCGAGGACACGTTCACGTAATTGGTACTATCCCTATCCCTAATTTGATTACCGTTGTTGTTAATTAGACTATTACTACTTGATAAACTCGATGATTGTTGTAGCTGCTGTTGTAGTTGTAGTTGTTGGTGCTGCTGCGGCTGATGGTGCGGTTGGCCTGTTTGCTGTTGTTTCTGGAGAACCTGCTGCTGAGGCTGTAAATCTAAGCTGCTACCGCCTATCGTGTAGCTGTTTGTACTCGAACCAGGACCTGCCGAGACGGGGAGAAGGGAGAAAACAGAGCTCATTAGTATCGAGACAGAGAGAGCAATTAGAGCTTGTCAAGGAAATTAGCTATCGAGATGAAATTCATTGGCTGGTGCGTGATAAATAACTTGAGTTTATCATTTTATTTTTCTGATCATCATCGTTGAAATAGATTATCATTAACATTATTATTATTATTATTTATCTTTATTAGGGAGATTTTCAGCCCTTGGCTGGTTCATCTCCGGAGACATTAACATTATCCGGAATAACATTGATCAGTTTTTTTTTAAATTTCTCAAAATAGAACCATCAATGTTACAATGACTAACAGTAATAAGTGTTCTTGATGTGATGTCCGTTTTAACTTCACTGTCTAATATTTTTCATAATATTTTAGGCTATAATTTTAACATCTTAGGGCTTCTATGAATATTTTAATGGCTAAAACATGTAAGAGCGAAAATAAACTTTATTCACCAAGCAGACATGGGCGCAGTTAAGCACCATTTTTCTTTTCTGTGACAAATTTCGTTTGTGTGTCGTCAGATCAAAACCTGATAACACGAGCTAACCGAAATATCATCGCAAATACAAAATTTCTCCTAACAAAAAAAAAAACATACTGCGAAGCCGGTGACAAACCCGTAAAAAGTAACCGACAATGATTAAACAAACCGCCGCGAACGGATGACATAAAGCAGCATGGTGACGCATCGTCATTGTCGCCGCCAAGCCAGTGCCAAATTCCTGTGGCTTTCTGACCAAAAGCGTAGCCGATTAGAACCTGATAGATATCTGCACGGGGTAGATGAAGCCAAGTGTTCACACTTTGGCGATGGGGTGTGGTGAGAAATGCGCTGACTGGTAGCGCAGACAGCGAGACGAAGTGTGTGAGCTTATCAATTTGGGGGTAACGACGGACGATGTGTGGATTTGATGATATTTAAAAAAAAAATACAAACATGTTTTATAGTAACATCGTATGGTATCCTGTCGATATTAAATTTTTAACTGACTTCAATCTGTTTGTAACCATTATATTTTCTTTTTCTCCTTGGCATTACGTCTTCATTGGGACAAAGCCTACCTCTCAGCTTAGTGTTATTATGAACACATTTGCAGTCACTGAGAGCTGTCTACGCCAAAGTTGCTTTTGCATTCGTATATCGCGTGGCAGGTACGATGATACACTACCAGGAGACCATCAGAAGAAGATTTCCCCATAACTTACAACAAAAACACGTTGAAGATAGTTTCTCCCTTTATTTAGTGACTTACACAATTGTTTACTCATTTACTTGCATATTTCTAGGAATCGTGTAACTTTTGAGCAATAGTACACTAAAATTGCTTTTTGTTTTGTGTGCAACTAAAATTGATGATAAAATTAAAAAATTGAAGTGTAGAAGAGTGTTAAGTGGTGAAGTAGGGCACATTGGAATCTCTACAGCAAGAGAAGATTCGTGCGGTCCATGAACACAATGTTTGTGCTACGGAAATATTGGCTCAATTCAAATAATATTGCAATTGAACGATATTTTCCATGCAATTGATACCAAATCGTGTTTTTGTTGAATAGTTATGAAGTACAGACAGGCTGACACAGGTATTATTATGTAGTATAAAACAAAATATTGCGCATTTCTTTCACCGCTGGATTTTTTACAAGTGCGGAAACGTTAATAAAACTGCGCAATTACATCAAATCGAGTATGTGTCTTCGTGGGACTTATTCTTCGTAAATCAAAGAATAAGTGCTCGCACTCATGAGGCCGCACTTCGCAGTCCAATAGTGAAAGAAACACACAATACATCAGTCGTAGGAAGTTGTTGGGAGTGGCGAAGCTAAGAAAGTTAAGGCATACTCCAATGGGCCCGTGTCTTGTCTCTTAGGATGGGATACAGGTATTTCTTCCTTGTATCCGGGCTCTAAAGCCTAGGCTTAAGCGCCTTTACTCGCTCATAATTTACTTGGACCATGCTATTTAAAAACTTTGAGATCTTATGAAAATCCATTGAAATTTGATTGCTTATACTTTAGTCGATGTAAGTACCGTAGTCCGGGGTAACATTGATCAGCGGGGTAACATTGATCGCAATGACCCTCCTCATTAAAAGTTCAAAACAACATTTATCGATGAAATATTTTCAATGCATGAATGGTGCTTCTCTTACATCTATTCATGAGCTTAAAAACTTTGAGGTTTTTTTGAATATTGAGTTGTGTTTAGGCGTAATTTTTTTTAATTTTTGGAAACAATAATATTCATGCTTATGGATGACACGATCAAAGAATCACGTTTCACATGAGTTCTAAAAACGATATGAGCAAAAGAAATGCGGATTTTACATAAAATGACATCTCTGAAAATGATTCTGTTGTCAAAACTTTCATAAATATGTTCAGTTGAGCATAGTTCACAAATTACTAAAACGAATGCAGAATTTCCTTAGGAAATTGCCTACCTTTAGGCGTATTCCACAATTCAAAGAGTTTTTAATATTGAAATTAATCAAAAAATAAATGACTTGTACAAGTTTGGCTTTCATATTCGGCTTCAGGGACCATGATTTTAGTAAGTAATGACATTTTCAATATTACCGATCGTTGTTTTCATGGGTGATCAATGTTACCCCAACATTTCTTTAAACATATTCAAATCTTTCAGAAAACAAAATGCAGTATGTAGACACGAGCAATAAGTGCCAGTACTGGTTTTAGAAATATATAACATGCAACATTCTCATATTTGAATGATTTTATTAAGAAATATCTAAAAAAAACTGATCAATGTTTCTTTAATATTTCGTTTGAAAATGCAAATGTTGCAAATTTTATATTTTTAAAACAAGTATTGCCACCCATAGCTCGAAACTATATACTGTATTTTGTTAATTGAAAGATTTAAGCATGTTGAAAAAAATGATTTAGGCGATTTTTTGAATTATCTGATATGGGGTAACATTGATCACATATATAAACAAAGTTCGGTAATACTGAAAATGTCGTTACTTACTTAAACCATGGCCCCTGAGGCCGAATATGAAGGCCAAACGCTTACAAGTCATTTACTTTTTGAGTTATTTTAAAATTAAAAACACCTCGAACCACGGAATACGCCTAAAGGTAGGCAATTTCCTAAGTGAATTCTACATTCTTAACAGTAATTCGGTAATGTTGCCTAATTGAGCACACTTATAAAAGTTTTGACAACGGAATCGTTTTCGGCGATGCAATTTTTAGTAAGAATCACATTTTCCTTGCTTATATCTTTTGCAGAACTTGTGTGAGACATGAATCTTCGGTAGTGTCATCCTTAACAATTAAAATCATTATTTCAAAAAGTTGATAAATTTACGTATAAGGTAAACTCAATTTTCTCAAAAACATTAACTTTCATTAGCTCATGAATATAAGAAAGAGAAGCACTATTCATAATTTGGAAATGTTTCATCAATAAATGATAATACGTATTTTTGATGAGATGAGTCATGCCGATCAATGTTACCCCGCTGATCAATGATACCCCGGATTACGGTACATGAAAAACTAAAGCAAATTTGATGATTATTATGTGCTAAACTAAACGGGAACATATTGTTAATCTCAATCAATCAATAACATTGTTAATACCAAAGAGAAAAAATATTTTGTCGTTTTTCATCAGAAACAGGGGTTATACACTTGCCCCATAGTGATAATAGTATGAAGTGGGCTATGATTTTTTTGACGAAATCGTTCTAAGTGTTTTGTCTGTTTCTCTGTGGAAATATTTTTCGTAATGTCCCAAGTGATACTTGACGTTATCAAAAACAAACTCTTAGAAATATCCTTAGATAAATGTCCGGATGGAATCTTTGATAAATCCTCTTTTTGATTCCTGTACGATATCTTTTTTTCAGGCATGAGGCCTCTGAAGCTTCTGTTATTTGAAAGATATGTTTAAGGAACCCTTGAGCAAAAAAATCATTCAATGTAACACGTTGATGAATATAAATTGGATCTCCCCTTCCGATCACCGGTTGTAATGCGACGCCTGTGTTAAATTGCATCATTTTTCACACGCGATTTGTGTCATAAACAGAAAAAAAGAGATTCACGTCGCATGTCGTCACGTCATTCCTCAGTGCCGCCGCTGTTGTTTTGGTGCTAATGGTATGGTTTATCCACCCACGGCTTACTCTCTGAATGTCCTTACAAGTGGAAGTGGGATATGCAAAAGGTAGCTGGCTACAACTCGCTCACTATTGTTGTGATCCCGAGTGACAGACGCGGTCATAATGGAAGTGGGTGGGAGTCGCGGAAGTTTGCCAGGATAAAAAATGAACTTGTGCAAAATTGTCACTTTAGAGCAGCACACGCTATTCCTCCGTCATCTCCGTGGGGATTGTGTGAATAAAGGAGGTAATTGAGTGTGTTGCGAATCAGAATGGGATAATCAAGTTTTTTTTTGTTGTGGAAACATCCGGTTTTTTTGCAAACTGTGGGGTAGAATAGGGAAATCTTGGTGGCAAAAATTGATGACATTTCATATATGAATGCGATAGTTGACAGTTGGTTGTAAATGATGTTGGATCATTTCAATGCATAAGCAATTTACTTTTAAATTTTTTAGTTTTGCTAAAACCAATGCGCATTGTACTATCGTACTGTGCGTACACAAATTCTTCCTGCTGACGGAAGTTTAGAAACTACCTAAGCAATAGAATAGTCCATTGATCCCTTCCTTAGCCGAGTGGTTAGAGTCCACGGCAACAAAGCAAAGCCATGCTGAAGATGTCTGGGCTCGATTCCCGGTCGGTCCAGGATATTTTCGTAAAGGAAATTTCCTTGACTTCCCTGGGCATAGAGTTTCATCGTACCTGCCACACGAGATACGAATGCGAAAATGGCAAAGAAAGCTCTCAGTTAATAACTGTCGAAGTGCTCATAAGAACACTAAGCTGAGAAGCAGGCTCAGTCCCAGTGAGGACGTTCTGACAAGAAGAAAAAGTAGAAGATTGATCCCTTTTTTGAACCATGTTTGGGCCCTTGCCTTCATTGGACCCATTGGTGGAAGCTAACGGTGGTAATCTTTCTTGACCACCGTATTGGAAATTAATCTCTTAGAAAATTACTTCCAGTGCTGTTCTGAATAATAGCAGCTCATCTCAACAATTTTGGCATGCTATGACTTTACTATCTTTTAAAAAATCGAGCTGAAATTTTCTTCACAGAACTTTGTCAAAATTGAGTTGAGTTGAGTTTGCTCTTTAATTTGCTTTGATGAGATAATATGATTTGTTCAGAAAAATTAGGAAAAAACAGCAAGTCAAATTGTCCCATAATGAAAAGAAGCCGCATATCAGTCGCACTACAGAGTTCCGTGCCGAGTAACACAAAAATGAACGGTGTTATATTCTTCTCGGTAAGATATCGTAGTGAAAATTGTGAAAGTTTCATTGATATTTGTTTCCATCCTCTGCAATTTTTCGTATGGAAAACGAGTTTGGGAGCTTCACAGTCCATTTTCTCAATGCCTACTTTTTACAGATGGGACAGACTTACGAATCACGGCTGTACAAATATGTTCTATCCACAAAATTTCAATTCCTTCTGAGCCGCTGTCGGAAGGTGAAATTGTTTGAAATTTGAAGTTTCTGCTTAACGCTTTTTTAAGATTAAATTACTTACTATTTAAAAACTTTCCAAACAATTATTAAACGTTTACCTATACCGAAAATGTTTAAGATATTTTCAGAAGAAAAAAATGGAAACTACTATTATATTGAAAACGAAGCCTTTTCGCTAAAAACTCGAACAGATGTTGGCAGCACCCTATCAGATTACAATGATTTTTTTTTTATATGTAGACCTAGACAAAATAAGCCACTTTGCATACTTAGTTTTTCGAAAATTTATCTGGACTAACATTTAAAAAGCACCAAATTCTTTGACCCGATTTTTTTTCGAAATGTGGAAACCTCAAAATTTTACATAAAAGTGTTTTATGGATGACTTTTTGATAATTGTCTAAATTTTTGAATAAAAATAAAAAAAAACTAATATTTGGGCTACGCCAGAAAGAAAATCTTTTCAAAATTCCACGTCGACCTCAAAAAAATGCCATCTATCAATATAATGAAATGTTTCTTGTCTTATATATTCATTCATCCCAGAATTTAATGAAGTTCAATAAGCGAGACAGTTTTTTTCAAGCAGTTTTCTTTAAATGATCGAGAATCTTTATAGCTATCTTCTTTCTAGGGTTTTCAATAAGTTCGATTTTCATTTCATTTATATAGTTAACATCTAGACAGATAACACCAAATCAACAATTTCACGCCACAATATTCGGTTCGTGGCCGCATCTCTCCATCGTCGGTTCTGCCCCACGTTCGCCAAATCGATACGCACTTGATCCGCCCACCTAGCTAGTTGCGCTCCACGCCTTCTTGTTTCAACCAGATCCTAAGCGAACATTATCTTTGCAGGATTGCTGTCCGGAATTCTTGCAACATGCCCTGTCCATCGTTTTCTTCCAGCTTTGGCCACCTTCTGGATACTGGGTTCGCCGTAGAGTTGGGCGAGCTCGTGGTTCATCCTTTGCCGCCACACACCGTTTTTTTGCACACCGCCAAAGATCGTCCTTAGCACTCGGCGTTTGAAGACCCCAAGTGCTTGCAGGTTCTCCTCGAGCATCGTTCACGTTTCATGCCCGCAGAGGACTATAGCCCTTATGAGCGTTTCGTACATGGTACATTTGGTGCGGGCGTGAATCTTTTTTGACCGCAGCTTCTTCTGGATGCCATAGTAACCCGACTTTCACTGATGATGCGCCTCCGTATTTTACGGCTAACGTTATTGTCAGCCATCAGAGAGGATCCACACGGATAAAAATCTGATCTCCACACCATGATTTACAAATCATGAAATTCATAAATTGGTTAGGTCATAATATCAGGATCACAAATCATGGTTCCTGGAGTCATAATCATGATTCCTCATAAGCGTAAAACTAAGCGGCGCACTTTGCTTCATTTGATTCGTATCGATCCCTCCTTATTCAAGATGACGAAGCGGTTGAGTGTAGAGTACGTGGCTTACAATCCGAAGGTTCTTGGCTCGAATCTCAATGCTATTTTAACTTTTTTTATTTTGTCGATCGTAAACGGATGCGTGACTCAGCATTTTTGGCATTTGAATCATGATTCCGAGCTACAAAAACCTAATGCGTGTGTTGCGTTACGGCAATCTGACTCATGATATCATGAGTCCAAATCATGGTGTATTTCCATAAGACGAAAACACGCTGGAATCATGATATCATGAGTCATAATCTTGTTTTTGGATACTGAATTCTACCCGTGCAAGCTAGACGAACTCGTCGACCACCTCTAATGTATCCCCGACGGAAAACTTGATAATGTTCGCCGTTGAGACAATCACTGTGTAAAATAATACAAGGAGCAGTCGCTCCATAGTATAACCTGTATCTACTTAGTATATTTGGAACGTTTTTCGCAATCTACATTGCAATTTTGAGGTTTGTTTAAAAGGCCACAACTCGGTTTCAGTCAGATATAGAAATGAGGCCTTTATGAACAAGGCCGCATTTGCGATAAATATCCTGGTTAGCGGAAAATGAGATGGGGCCTTTTTAAAAAATGTATTTTTTTCATTTTTAATGCGTTTTTTTAAATTACTTTTATATGTTTTAGTAAGAATAGGCTCTTATACACTAAAATCAGCAGAATACCGATTTGTTTACATTTTGAACTTGAGGCTTTTCAATCATTGGTCTTGATTTGGTAAAATAATGATGGTCTCAGAACTTCTGAACAAGTTTGCCAAAGATGCCTGTCTAGAAAGTCAAGATCTTGCTGTATCCGCCAAAAACAAAACTTACATGCTCACTAGCGCCGCCTGGTGGCAAAATATCCTATTTCTTGGCTAAACAATGATGGCCCTTGAGCTACTGAACTACCGTTTTGATTCATATTACGGACAGCTTCAAATTCCGGACACTCTACTTTGTATGGGATTGACTTTTCTATTAATGATTTGCTTGAGCTGTCCAGAATTCGAATCAAAGTGTCCGGAATATGAGGCAAAAGTAAGCAAGCGTCCGGAATAAGATTCATGAAAAATCCACACGTTTCTATTTATTCAAAATTATTCATGTTGCAGAATGAAAATCTTCACCCACCATTCGAAAGTTAAGTGTTTTGAAGACTTGATAACGCAGAGGAATCATATATATTGATTTATTTTATATGCCTTTTAATGAGTTATACTTCACTGAGGCCTTAAGTGTCCGTAATATGAATCAAAACGGTACTTTGCCGAAGACGCTATCGCTCTAAGTGGTCAGGCTCCTGAGATATCTGCAAAACAAAACAGGAGAAAGAGTCATGATTTCGGGAGGAAATATGTTATGATAATACACCATGACCAAAAGTCATGAAATCATGAAGCATTTTACCGTAACACCGGCTGTACGTTACTTTTACAATTTTTAGCGACGAAAAATGGCAATTAAAATTCTAAAATCATGAAGCATGTATGCTGGATTCCACAGAACACTATTCATGGATTTAGTCATCTGTCATTCATGATTCCTATTTTTGATACGAAAAGTGGTAATTTCGGTCATGAAATCATGAAGCAGCATCTGATATCATGAACACAGGTCATGAAAACATAAGCACTTTGCACGTATTTCATATTTGCCATTGGTTCGTTCGACCGACTCAATCACGAAAATATGTGGGGTGCCCTGAGACGCAAGGGTGTTCCTGAGAAAATCATCGGCCTCATCGAAGCGCAGTACGAGGCCTTTACGTGCAGAGTATTGCACAACGGGGTCTTGTTTGAACCCATCCGGGTTGTAGCTGGAGTGAGGCAAGGATGTATACTATCACCACTACTGTTCCTCATCGTAATTGACGAGATCCTGATAGGCGCCATTGACCGTGAACAAAACCGTGGGCTGCTGTGGCAGCCTATTACTATGGAGCACTTAAATGATCTCGATTTGGCTGATGATATTGCTATACTAGCTAAACGGCGCTCTGATATGCAGAGTAAGCTAGACGATCTTGCCGAACGCTCCTCAGCGGCAGGTCTCAACATCAACAAGACCAAATCGTTGGATGTAAACACGGCCGGCCCTTCCAGCTTCACAGTAGCCGGGCAAACAGTGGAGAACGTCGAAAACTTCCAATATCTTGGTAGCCAACTGGCGTCTGACGGCGGTACCAAGATCGACATAGGTGCACGGATCAAGAAGGCGAGGGCTGCTTTTGCGAGCTTAAGAAATATTTGGAAGAACAGTCAGATTAGTCAACGCACCAAAATTCGAATATTCAATTCCAATGTCAAATCTGTGCTGTTATACGCCAGTGAAACGTGGTGTGTATCAGCGGAGAACACTCAACGGCTGCAGGTGTTCATCAACAGATGCCTGCGGTATATAATTCGGGCATGGTGGCCACACAACTGGATTTCTAATGCTGACCTCCATCGTCGGTGCCACCAGAAACCGATACAAACCGAAATTCGACAACGAAAGTGGGGGTGGGTCGGCCACACTCTACGTCGGGGCGGAAACGAAATCTGCAAACAAGCGCTGGAATGGAATCCAGCAGGACATCGCAGCAGAGGCAGACCCAGAGGATCATGGCGGCGCAGCCTCAACAAAGAAATAAAAGAAGTCGACGGCAATTTGACCTGGCCGCAGGTCAAGGCGATAGCTGGTAATCGCCCAGGATGGAAATCTTTCACGTCGGCCCTATGCACCAGAATGGGTGCCCAGGACCCATAAGTAAGTAAGTATTGGTAAACAAATAAAATAAAGATTAAAATTGTTACTGATTTTGTGCCGGTATTTTCGTAATAAACCGTGAAAACATTCCACAAATGTCAACCTAACGAGTGTGACATCTTTAGCAGGAACGCGAACATTCGGTGGTTAGGTTTGTAGGCAAAATGTTGTTTCGAGCATCAATTGAATTGGTAAATGGTTTCTGGACTGGTGGATTGCATGAGTCATGGAACACTCCTTAACAACTCTGCGGATGTGGAAAGTGGAACTGGATCATCCGGCTGCCGAAGGCCTTTTGTGACCTGCTCTGTTATAGGACGTGAGGTATGCATCACTTCCGTACAGTTAAAATCGCCGACGAGCTTGTCAAGCAAAATCTTCGCTCAAAGTCAAACATTGCCCGGTTCTGCAAAGTCAGGATTAAGTAAGTACATTGATTATGTCGTGAAACAATGTGGGTACTCACGAGAATTTCACCAAGAATGTCATCGATATGACGACAAGGTTCCGAAGAAATCAAACTTTTTCAAAACAAAGCTTTTTTTATAATTTCACTAGAAAAGATCACCGATCGCCATGAGACACGTAACTAAGTTGAAGAAAGTGACAGTTAGATTTGCCTTGAGTATACGAATTCTTACATTATAGTCACAATCTCATGACTTTTAGTCATGATATCATGAAACATAAAATTTTATGAAATCATGACTTTTTGTTCATTAACCCGACAACGGATTTTTTTGCGTGTATTACTATGCGTATTAGTGCGTTCAATGTTATGCGACTTCCATGTACCTTTGTTGATTTTATCGCATTATAAAGGGCCATACTGTAAATACAAATTGTCGAGTTTTGTTCTTAAGAAGATTCTTGAGGAATACATTTTAGTATGATGTCGATAGATATCTTTGTTGCAAAATGATAGCATATAAATCACAGCTGTTGTACAAAGTACAACAGCGCGACAGCCCGAAGGTTAATAACTGTGGAAGTGCTCATAAGAACACTATGCTGAGAAGCAGGCTCTGTCCCAGTGAGGACGTTAATGCCAATAAGAAGAAGAAGAATGTAGGTTTCAGGAAATTGGCAAGTTTTTTCGTTTTTTTCTATATTACACAGCGCAACAAAAATGACGTTTTTGCGTGTCTCAAGGATCAAATTATGTTTCTCTGGTAGATTTATGGTTGCTGAACATGATGCCGTTCTTAGAAATTTCCCAGCACGTCACAATTTTTTTGCTACAGGTCGCCAAAGTTGTGTAAAACATTGGTTTTATTGATGTTTACCTAAAATTTTAAGTATATTTCATCAAACTTTTTTGTGATCTTATCCACCAAGCAAGCAAAAGAGGACTTAAACTTTCGTTTGAGATATATTTTTGTTGAAATTTTACGATTATATTTAGATTAAACCGATCTTTTTCAACATGGTGCAGTCTCCATATAAAATTCTTCCATTCTCTTATATGGCAAAATACAATACTTTTCTAAACCATCAAAAAATAACTTTTCCGCATCAAAAATATTTTAAACTTTGATGATAAGTATTGTTATATACATAAAGTTTGAATTCTGTGGCAAATTAAGCAAATAAATCGCCTTACGAGCTGGCAAACTTGCATGCAAGTTGGCTAAAATAGTCATTTTTTGCATTTTCAACAGTCAATATCTCAAAAACTAGACGTGCTATGATATTTCTGTGAACGGCAATGGATTCAGCAACCCTTAATTAAGTAAATAAAGGTATTTTGATGCTGGAGACAAAAACGTGTTCTGCCGTGTTATAGAAGTCGAACTTTTGCCTCGGTGATTCGAACTTTTGCCCCAGTATGGGCCAAACATTTATGCAAAAACCAATACATCCCAAAGTATTCTTAAGCCTTACGTAGTTGAGCTCTTACATAAAAAATCTCAAAATGTGTTATTTCCATTTTGTTCTATTTCATGAATGTTCAACCGATAAGTACATTTGCCCTGTCTTAAAACAATCAATCGCTATAACTTACTCGAATCTCAACAGATTTATATGATATTTAGAATGAAAATCCCTTACCTGAATGACATTCGTTCGAACAATCATAAGACTCATAACATTTACTTTGAATTGAGCTAAATCTTGAAAAGAAACTGTTGCAACTCAAGCTTTTTCCCCATTTTACTCTATAAAAAGAGCTTTTCCGACCAACTGTCCACAAATTTCATTACACTATACTTTCCAAATTAGTGTCGGATGGCATGAGCCTATGCATTAGACCTGTTCATATTTAAAAAAATATCTGGAAATCTACCGGTCAAGCAGTATTCGGAATTCTCATGCTAAGATCAATGTCTGGTCAAATTTTCAGCTCATTTGATAAAGATTTCAGTATGCTTTAAGTTGAAAATGTGTTTTTGGGCTTATTTCAAGATTTGAAAAATCATAACTAGCATGTGGAAAATCAAAACCACTTGCTATTACCACTATTTGAAAGCTAATTCTATTCTGTTAAAGTTTTTCGAACACGCTAACAAGATTAAATTGAGTTTTAACATTGTTTGATTCAAATTTGTACTCCGCTGTAACCAGAAATTACAGTTTTCTCAATATACATGGTGTATAAAACATGCATTGGTATTATTTTTTCAGGCCCTAGTCAACGGGAATCAAACATAATACATTTATGAATTCATTGACCATCAACAGATTACATGTTGCTAAAGGCAATAAATTACAATAAATGCCCAAAGATCGAGCACCGCATCGCAACCTGATGATAGTTAAATCGTGCATGACACATGTAGGGGAAATCAGGGTAAAACCAAGGGTAAAACCGACACTGTGGGTAAAATCGACACCCTTAAAGTTTTCATGTTTTGAGCAGATTTTCATACATTTTCCACCACGCTCTATCTTAACTTGTGAAATGTTGTGTTTAGAATGACATTACAACTTACGCCACCGATAAACTGCCAAAATAAACAACAAAATCATATTGGATAACATAGAAGCAACAGCAGTTGCAATATTTGGCTGTTATTCTTTAACTATTTAGCATGTGATTTTTTTTTTAAATGTCATTATTTGTTCTGCGTCTACATCATCATTTACTATTATTACGTTGATACAACATGAAGGAGAAATTATTTTTGGGTTTTACGACAGCTTCATAATCTAATTTCAGGGAATCTTTCTAATCGGAAGACTATCTCTGTAGTTTATGTGAGTCTTTATTTTTGAATTCCAGTGAAGTTCATGGGCGGCGAACTTGTTAACATGTAAAATATGACACTATGTAACTTGTTACAAGCTATCATTAAGTATTAAAAAAATATTTTTATGTTATCACGTTTCAACTTATTTGATGAAGCTTGAAGAAAAATTTCTCATTTAAAATTGAAGAATTAACAGAATTTGAAATATTTTCACATAAATTAATCTTATTATTTATTTACAAACCATGAGGTTCGACTGTTTTTAACATCTAAAAATAATTACACTTTTCTGTTTTGTAAAAATAAAACAGTATTTATTTTCACAACCAATTATTCGCTACAACTTTATCTACGTAAACATTACATGAACACAAATTAATAATATCCATGTGTATTCACCCCAACCTAATAATCTTAGCATGGAACATTTGAAATTTTCACATTTATTTAGTGGATCTTTGGCCTCTCCTCAATAATTTACGTAATATGTGTATGATCCTTCAGAGGAAGGGGTCATAAATGTCGAAAGTCATGTTTAAAGCATTCTTTCTAATATGAAATGTAATGGTGATGTTTACAACGTATAAATTTAACTCAAAGTGCATGTGTCGGTTTTACCCCAACAGGGTGTCGATCTTACCCGCACTCTCAATTGTCTCACCTAAAAATGATGCAATATCAATTTGATTTAAATCACTATATAACCTTAATATATCATCCGGCGATTGCAAGGATTGATAGATTTATAACCAATATGTGATTCTACAACAATTTTGGGTTCGTTTAACAAGCTAAAGTACATAAATTTTATCAATAAGCTTAGGGTGTCGGTTTTACCCCGAATTCCCCTACCGGAAACGAATGAATTGAACAAGTTAGCATTGCTTTTTCTTTCCGAGTGATGATTGTTTTGATCGCATTTCACTGATCATTTCGAACGATTTGAAAACAATCATCATCATCGACTGAGAAAAGGCAGTGCTAACGTGTTCATTTTTTGTATTCACTGAAGCTCACGGTAGTGCTCTTGGCTCACCCACAGTGGATTAACAAATGTGCTTCATAATTACCTATTTTTTACAATTTATTTTCGTAAGATAAATGGTAACTTTGAATGGGATTGACTTTTAGATATGCATTGTCATCATGTCTGGAAATTAAAAATCCCAAATTTTCATGCAGGCATGCTGTTCAGTAAAAACAATTCCCGAAAAAAGAGATTTTCAAGGACCACGAGATACAAACCTCAACCAAACTATGTTAAAACTTGCTCCAATCATAAAATTGTGTTCGGCAAAAGTTCGTAGAATTGGATAAACTACTATGTAGAAGTATTTCCGATAAATTTTGATGTTTCGTTCGGTAGTTATGATTTCTTAAAGTTTGAAAATAGCCCAAAAACACATAATTGATTTGAAGCACAACTAAATTTATTCTAAATTGAGTGAAATTTTGGCCAGAAGTTTATTTCGCAATGAAAAATCAAAGTATTGGTTGACTGGGGAGTTTCCAGACATTTTTGAAAATATGAATTGGTCTACTATGCATGCTATAAAATGTTTGAATTTTACTGTGCGCTCTGTTTTCAAGATACCAGTGAGAGAAAGCGAGACAGCACCAACACACAGCAAAAGTCAGAAGATCAAAAGAATTCATGGCCAAATCGAAAAAAACGCTGTGTCCTCAAAAAGTGACAGGAAATTCAAACAGCTGTCATCTGTGCGTAATGCTTGCTACGATGCCCTAAGCATATTAATGCAACACATTTCTAACAAACTTTGTTATACTTCTAGAAAAAATACAATGTTGAAAAATGGTTGTACTTATTTTCCCCGAATGACCCGTTTCCCCGAAAAGATGCAATAATTGTCTATAGTGGCCTTTAGTGGTAGGGTAGTGAACGGGGAGCTGCCTTTCGGCAAGACGACATTCGGGGAAAAGAAGTATAATCTAGTAAAATAGCTGAAGAGGAACTTCTCATTAAAATGCAGGATTATGTTTCGAAGGTTCTGTTAAAAATCTCTGAAAACTACGATTTTTATGAAACCTTAACAGGAGTGTACTGAGGAGATCAAGTAAGACTTCTCAAGCAAAATTCTTGAAAATAGATATCTGATCAAACCGCTGAGGCAATTTCTCAATAGATTTAATAGGGAGATAGATGGTAATTTCCATATTTGACTGCTCATTTTATAAAGTTGATACCTTGTTGGGAGGAGTAATGAACTGTAAATATGCTATCTATTCAAACAAGATTGCACTACAAGCAGGCTTAGCGAAATATTAGTATGGAAACCAAGAAACAAACATTCTGTCAGTTATTGGTCAAATCTTGGCTCACAAAGACGTGTCATATTACTACACTAATGAATGCTACATTTTTTAATTTATCACCGGGAAATGCTTGTATGTTTTCCAGGATATCCGTATTTCTCGAAAAGCTTGATTTCAAATAAAGAAATGTCCTTTTATGTATATTTGAACAATAGCCTTTATATTTAACATATCATACTAACCAATGTCTATTTTTGATCCGACATCGATGTACCTTTTTTTTGTAAAATTCGGTAAATGATATAAAAAAAAAACCAATGCCCTCTTTAGATTTAATAATATGATTCATTTTAATAATTTTTTGTTTGTTTTCTTTTTCGGAAAATAAAAATCAAAAAGCTATTATTTAAACGCCAACTTTTTCGAAAATGTGTACAGAGGCCGTTCGATTTTGGCAACTTTACCGTTCGCTTTTGTCTTGGTTTTGGCAATGAAACCTTTCGATTGGAGTTTACAATCCCGGGAAAAGAAAAGGATTTTTCCAATCCCGGCATTCCCACCTTTTCTGAAATCTGACTTCATTTGAATTTTACAAGTTTTGGATACCGGTTCGAAGAAATGCATTAATTTGTGCAGTTCGCTGAATGGTAACTGTAATATTTTGCTTTCATTCAACAAAGCAGCAGTTGAGATCAGGGCCGTACATTTTCATTTCATTGAAAGCATTTTCAGTACCCAACTGACTGACTCATGCTTGCCTTTCAATTGAAACTCTACTGTTTCGTTTCAATCCGACAAACCTTTCCATTCATCGCAGCAAACGTAGTCTCTCAATTCTTTCGTGCTGCTTGTGCATTGCGCCTCGTAAATCAACTCACCGCAACAAGCTGGTCTTTCGATCGGTAGTCTCTAACTTTAGGAGCTGATTAATTCAAATGAACGACGTGGTGGCCCGCATAGTTTCTCTACCTTAATTAATTACCTAACAAGTTACATACATGACTATTGCAAAAAATATGTAAAATTCAATTTCAAACATTTTGATAGATTTCAATGAAATCAAATGAATCGAAATTCTAACTATTTCATTTCACCTTTCTTGTTCGTTGCTTTCAATTGGATAACGTAACGAATGAGTGTGTAACGATGAACGAATTTCAGATTGCTTTATTTAGGCAACATGACTATTTATGGTGTGTTGCCAAAATCGAACGGGCACTGTATATCTAAGAGAGATTATATGCAAAACATGATAAAGAGCCTTTTGAAAAACTCGTGCATGGAAAATTTGATTCAATGTCGGCTAAAGTATGGTTTGGGCTGTATACGGTTTGTCAAGCATGAACTCCAATCTTATTAACGTAGACTTTTGCTTTATAATTATTTTCATTTTTAAGCCTAGCGTAACAAACAAAAATTTAAATTAAGAGAAAAAAATTCATACAGGTTAAAGCCTGATTCGCTGCTGACAAGTAATTTCTCGGCCTATCTTGATGCATGGGAAATTTCTGCAAGGAATCGCTCAAGAATGCGCTTTTTTCTGATCGCAGTACGCAGTTGTAAAGAACTGTCAGTTCAAATGGGAGACGCTGTAGAAAATTTCTGCAAGAAATCGGCGAGAAATTTCTTTTCAGTAGCAAATTAAGCTTTACTGACATAAATTTGTTATTTTTTCTCGTTTCTGATATATTCCGGTGATTCCTGGAGTTCCTGAAAAAATACAGTATTATTTTCCAAAAATTTAAACCCTATAAATGACTGAACTATCCTGCTCACTGCATAGGGTTTTGCTTAAAAATGTTCTTAGTTTAATTTATTATATGAATTTTTAGGTATAATCTGAACGATCTTCTTACGAAATTCTTCGACAATTTCTAGAGTTGTCCTAAGAAGATCTGTTGGAAAATTCTATTGTCTCTAGCATATTTTCTTGCTCTTAATAAATAATTTATTGAAAATTTTTCAAGTGTTTTTGAGAAAATCTCGGTGAAATTGCTAAAAAAAACTTAGAGAACGAGTATGATTTCCACTCTACTTCAGAGGAATAAGATGTGGGTGGCATCGATACCGGGTCTTGTTACCGTTTACGGTAACAATGGATAAACTGACCTGCATGTACTAATGACCAAATAAAGACTGCATGTAGTACCCCTCATTAATGATGTTTCACTTGCGCATAACGCCCATGGAGGCGAATTCAACGAGGGCAACCCCATATCCGGGCGAAAAGGAGAGGATCAGGAGAAGAGCTAAAGCTTAAGCTTGGCTGCCCGTGGATGCTACTCCAGTATCGCCAGATCAGCTGCACTTACACAAGGAACCAATTAGATGACTGCTTGGGACTAACAGCACCCTCAGTGTACAAGTGCTGGTGATCTTCTATGTTAAGGCAATAATGGCGCCTGCCACATCAGAATGCTGACCAATTTGGGGAAAGGGGTGGAATTGATGTTGCACTTATACTAGCCTACTATAGACCATGGAGTCCGACTGCATCTACGCCAGTTCATACGGAAGTGTATGGATTGAAGGAGAGGCATGGCAGAGAGGTTTGTTTTTGTGGTTAGCAGGCTGCCTATGTATCAGGCGTAAGGAAAGGCGTGTTATAATCATAGAAGAATGGAAGCGTGCCAAGTGACTTCCCCAGTAGGAGGATTCACCAGACAGCCTGGAGACCCCATTCCGAACTGTCCATCAAGCCCCATTCCCGTATGGCAACGGAGGGCTGGTCTTGCACCCCCACGTGGCCTTATAAGGAAGGCTTCTCCAGATTGCATTGTGGAGGTCCCTTCCCGAACCGGCCATCTAGCTCCATTTCTTGTACTGCTTCGGAGGGCCCTGACGGTATCATCCTCGATTTCGGTGGCCAAGCAATTTTGGTTAACTGCACCTGTGTTCTCTACAAACCCGACGTGATTGGACCAGATTGGACGTGGACCCCCACGTAACCTCTTGAGAAGGCCGGCCAAGGCGACAGCTTCAGCTGGCCACCACTAATTCGTCCACCGAGCCAAAGTTTGGCAACTACGTGACCGGAACCCTGGCTCCAACTCGGCAGCAGAACCATACACCCACCACCGCCTACCATTGAGGATTGACCACCAGTCTCTTCGGGGGCCTCTTAACCCCGTCAAGCAGCAGCAGCATCGAGATACCCTTCTAGACTCCGTGCAAGGTATGCCCATGGCAAGCTCCCTCCGTCCTACACACGTCAGCATGAGCTCCAACACCGCAACGAACAAACCCTAACACTAACCCACACAACAAAATGAATTAAAATCTAAAATAAAAATTAGTAAAATGTATTTCTTGGTCTTTCCAATGGTAAAAGGGAAGGTCTGCATGCATGTCCATTGGTTCCTTGTACTCTTTGTTCGCTTCTACCTTGAACTGGGTTGTGAGTAGCTTCAAGCAGGTATAGTGCCGACCCTGACTCTGAGCTAGCCAGCTGTCGCAGTCTTCCGTGCTTAACCGGCTTGTAGGTCAGCGAGAGCTCACTCAGGTAGTTGCCGATCATTCCCGTCTTGTTTTCAACCGTAAATATTAAGTATCAATCCGATCATCTCCGGTATAATTATCATGTTTTGCAGACGGATCTCTACGATGGCCATTTTCTTATTTGGTGGTTGTTCTTCTAAGCCCTACGCAGCTTCTTGGTAAGGGCCACACGCTTCCTGCGCGATTAACATTGAAGTGATTCCTGAATTGTTCAAAAATAGTTCATACAGTCATTTTGAGGGTAATTTATGAACGAGTTCGAGAAGAAATACGGAAAGAAATGTATTGAAAAATATGTAAAATAACTCCTGTACAGCCAGTGAGTTTGTTTGTTCTCTGCATGCATTCCTAAAATATTTCATGTAACTCTATGTGCTTTAAACAACCTTTGAAATTTCCGATATGAAATTTGAAAGGAAAATAAAAAGAAATTCCAAATAAAAATATCCCTGAGTACAAACAACTGTTTACTAAAAGCTTTCTTAATAATTTAACTGTAAATTTTGTACCGATTTGTATTATTGTAATATAAATTGCTGGAATTTATTTTGTTGCTAGCATAGCATATTTTTTCTTCAATGTTCAAATTAACTGTTCTTAGTAAGATCTTCTTACTAGGTTTATTGTATACATAATTATAAAGAAAGGTGAAACACAATTGTGCTATGGAAGTTTCCATTTCTTTTACAAAAACTGTTAATCAGATAACGTACAACAAAACGTAATAACTATAAAATATCGTTGGCGGTGTGCACATTATTATCGCTTAGTATTAATTCCACATAAATGTGTACACTATCTATGTGCTATCCAGGTAAATAACATGGCAGTCACAGAAGCTGTTGTTACATTTTTTATGATCATTGTCCCATTCTGAAGAAATGATTTCTGGGCAATGTCCATGGACCTATGCACGAGTTCACTGATTTGACGTTTGAGCGGTGCCGAATTCACTAGTTTCCATGGTGACATAAATAACACGGCACCGCAAAAACGTCAAATAATGAACCCGTGCATAGATCCATAGACCAATGCACGAGTTCACTAATTTGACGTTTGAGCGGTGCCGAATTCAATAGTTGCCATGGTCACGTAAATAACACGGCACCGCTTAAACGTCAAACAGTGAACTCGTGCATCGGTCCATTCTGGGAAACATCATTCAAGGGGATGTCATTCTGATGAATGAATTTTTGGGAAATGTCATACAATCCTTGTTATGAATTTTTCCAAACATCTACTATCGAAGCATCGCAGTGCCTAATGCAAACATCAGATACCCTGACCCGCGCCACCCGTCGGAAGTTCCCGGCTTCCCGCGGCGAAGCGACAGCGCGCACGGCACAAGTGAGCCTCCAATTATTAATTAGTAATCACTGAGCTGTTAAACGGTGAACGTTGTGCCTTGTGTGATTTATGGGAACGGTCTCGTTTAGCGAATAGAAGCACCACAACAGTGCTGCAGCGCCGCGTAGAATCGGTGGACGGGAATCGGCGTGTGATCAATGCGCTCTGCGACGCGGGTGGCGAAAAGCATCTAAAATAGTTTTCCTTCTAGAGAGGTACGCTCGTCCTTCATCAGCTTAGTAAAGTGAATCTCGCACAAAAACGAAGTTCAATTGCACAATTTAGCACACTAACAAGCAGTGGCTAATTTCGATGATGCCAGATGGATAACGACGTTGATATGGATCGAATAGTATAGTGCTTGATTTCAAGACGATGTGATGCCCGAAACTGTTCCACGAATCAGATAGTGATTTTGTGACGTTCGCCTAGTTTTCCGAATTCTTGCGAAAATCAAACCTCGACACTATGGACACTAGGTGAAGGACGGCATAAGCCGGAAAACTGGAGCATACGAAAGATAGAGGAGTTAAACTTATCGATGCGAAAATAAGTAATCAATGTTTTTGGGAAAAAATGTCGCCAATGGCTCAAAAAATCTCTTTTTCCTTTTGAAATTTTCGTCATTAGTTGCAATCGTTATGATTATTACTTATTTATTTCATTTTACATCAATTAATTTCATAAAACCTCGTCAACAATATTTCGCCAATTCACTCGGTTCATGGACGCCTCTCTCCATCCTCGACTGCGATCCACGCTCTCCAAGTCCTGGTGCACCTGGTCAATCCACCTAGCTCGCTGCGCTTTACGCCTTCTTGTTCCGACCGGATACGTGGCGAACACCATCTTTACTGGGCTGTTGCGCGGCATTCTTGCAACATGCCCTGCACAGCGTATGCTTCCAGCTTCAGCCACCTTCAGGATACTGGTTTAACAGTAGAGTTGAGCGAGCTCGTGGTTAATTCTTCGCCGTTCTCCTGTACGCCGCTGAAGATCGTCCTTAGCACTCAGCGTTCGAAAACCCCAAGAGCTTGCAAGTCCTCCTCGAGCATAGTCCACGTCTCTTGCCCGTAGAGGACTACCGGTCTTATGAGCGTTTTGTACATCGCCCTCAGAACCGACTACCAGCATGTGCTTTGTTTTCGACGCATTCACCATTGACCCGACTCTTGTTGCTTCGCATTTCAGGTGGGTGAACAAATCTGCCACCGTTTCGAGTTTTCTCCATGTCGTCCGCGAAGCAAACAAATTATCCGGATCTCGTGATAATCGTGCCTCGACTTTAAAGTCCGGCTCTCCGTATGACACCTTCAAGTGCAATATTGAACAACAAGCACAAAAGTCCATCGACCTGCCGTAATCCCCGCCGAGACTCAAACGAACTGGAGTGATCATCCGAGATCTTCACGCAGTTTTGCATACCTTTCATCGTTGCTCTAATCAATCTTGTGAGCCTCCCGGGAAAGCTGATCTCGATCATGATCTTTTATAGCTCTACAGGTCAATAATGTCGTATGCCGCTTAGAAATCGATGAACAGATGGTGCGTAGGGAACTAGTACTCTCGGCATTTCTGGAGAATTCGCCTCTCGGAAAAGATCTGGTCCGTTGTCGAGCGGCCGTCGATGAAACCTGCTTGATAACTTCCCACGAACTCGTTTGCTATAGGTGATAGACGACTAAAGATAATCTGGAATAGCACTTCGTAGCAGGGTTGGGAAAATATCTGAAATTTGTTCTACAGTAGCCCTACAAAGCCAATCGCAGTCAGCGAAGCCTGTGAAACTCACGCCTATCGCTGCTGTAGGCAAAGAGCCTTGAAAATTGCAAAACACTTGTTGCTAAGGGCAACCCAAAATTACTGTAGAAAAATGTTCTATTTCCCGCTGCATTTCCCGCATTTAGAGCCTTCAATGAAACTAACGATTTAGAAAACTCATGCATCCAACATAGGCTACTTGATGAGATTCACGTTTTTAAACTACTGTACTGAGAAAGCCACGTGATTTTCGCGAAATTCAAGCCTACTACTATTACCATTCCCAGCACTGCTTCATAGGCGGCGTTTAGGATAGTGATTTCACGATAATGTTTACACTCCAGTTTGTCCCTTTTTTGTAGATAGGCCATATAACGCCTTGTCTCTACTCCTCCGGTAGCTGTTCCGTTTCCCAGATTCCTTGTTGTTTTAGAGCTGCTGAAAGGCATCTTTAACTTCCCGCATCGTGGGAGCTGGTTGGTCTGTCCACTGTGCTGACGTAGCCATCGCCTTCGCTGTGCTGACCTTCTGTGCCTGTGTTCTCTGCGCCATTCAGGTGTTTATCGTAGTTCTGCTTCAACCTTTCGATCACCTCGCTTCCGTCCGTCAAGTCCTTATCCCAGCACATTTCAGCTCGCGGCACGAAGCCTTTGCGAGATGTCTTGAGCTTCTGGTAGAACTTCCGCGTTTCTTGAGAACGGTACAGCAACTCCATTTCTTGGCACAATCGTTCCGATATTTAGATTAAATAATCCACCTCTCTTTTCACTTCTCCTTCGTAGAGAAATTTCAAGTTATATTCTCTTTAGACATTATTATAATCACTTACCTGCTGTATTGAGAAACGAATGAACTTAATAGTTTAAAGCCTCGACAGGGGTTTTCAAGCTTTTTGGAACGCGAAGCACCTGGCCTAAGTCGATCCAAAAATACCAATGGAAATTACTACCGTCGTTGGGGTGCGAATGGGTCAAAAAAGCATATGTACGAATTATTTATTGAATAACTATCGCAATTTAACTCCAACAAACTTCAAATTTGGTGTGTATGTACTTTGATGGTACATTAACAACTGTCCAAAAAAATATAGAAAAATATTTATTCACTACGGCACTACAAGTGAATGAAAAAAGACCCAATCTCACCCCATAGAGGGGTGACATTGGGTCACTGTGATTGAAATAACTTGTTTTTGAAAATATGATTGCAAAATCTTTCACAGCCACTTAAAAGTATGATTATACTAAAAAATTGAAGAGCAATGAGAAAGAAAATTATGCAAACCCAATATTTATCGTGAAGTTTACATAAATTTTCTTGTTTTTTTCCTTCAAATTATCTTCAAAGTCCCATACCCATTGTCTATGAAGTCAATTTAGTTTCTCCAAAGATGTACTGGAACAGTAATTATTTCAAACCTTAGCAAATAGTTAAATTTCACTGCAATATTCGATGATGAAAAGATTTCAGGCAGTTATTGACGTCATAATCCCGATATTTCAGCAATCCAACTCATTTGTAATTCCGTGATAAGTTTCTTTGATATGAAAGTACAGTGGGATTCCGTTTTGGCAAAAAAGTCGAAATTTTCAGTTGCCACAATCGGAACCCATTTTTAAATCCAAAAAATATCATTAGGATGTGGCTACATCATATTTATGGAGCTAAATGATGGCCAAACTTCGAAACGGTACCAAACTGAATGATTTTTTTTTCAATTTAATGAATCTAAAAAAATCAATTTATCTTTGAATCCCTAGCGGTCATGGCTCTTCCACTTAATGTTTCTTGCACATATGCAAATATGCTTCATATTACTTTAATTTGAAATGAGTTTTTCTGTATTTCCGAAGTTGAGCTTGTATGTTATGATTCAACCATATTTTTGAAACCAACGTGAACTTGCCAGATCTCGCTATTTTACCCCAAGAGCCTGATAGGAATCTTCAGGTGATCCTTAAGAATCCACAGAGACCCGCTAGTACGTTGAAGTAGTTTGCTACGAATCTACAGGATTTTGCTTACAACTTTCAGTATCTTGCATAGGATTAATATAGTAATTGACATCTGTCCATGAGCTCGCTAGGAATTTTAAGGGCTTTCTAAGCCTCTGCTGCGATATTGCTGAAAATTCTCAAGTCTCTAACTAAAATTCTCCAAAGTATGATAGTCATCAAATTCCTCTGGAAACTTATTCAGAATCGTCAATATTTTGCCAGGAATACTCGAAATACATTCTCAGGAACCCGAAAGAAATCTGTAATGTCCGATAGAAATATCTAGATTTACATCAGTATCATCAAGAAAGCAGGATACTCTAGCATAAGCACCCTTGGTGTAGAATACTGGATCGCCTCTTAATTTACACGTCATGTCACTTCACTCGAGGCAAGAATTGTCACCTCGCTTTACGACACCGACCATTCTCACCTCACGCCACTCGTAGAACAAACCCAAGCAACTCGAATTATAGTTTCCCAAGGTGAAACTTTTATGTTTCTATACGGAAAGACTTTCGAGAGTCTGCAACAAGACTATCTATCTGTATTATTAGCTGAAATGTTTCATTAATCATATTCTTCCGTTTTGACGCAATCTCAGCCCGTAGACCCATTGTCACCCCATCGACGGTATGTTAGATTTTTGTTAGCTAAGCTACTATAAATTTTAATGTTATTATCAGGGTTTGGGAAAATATGAAAATTCACTCTACAGTAGCCAAGCAAAGCAAATCACAGTCAGCAAAGCCAGTAAAATTTACGCCCATCGCTGCTGTAGACAAAAAACTTTGAAAATAGTAAAACACCCGTTGCTAAGGGCAACCCAAAGTTACTGTAGAAAAATGTTCTATTTCCCGTGACATTTCCCGCATTCAAAGGCTCAAAAATCCATCATTCAATCATCAGTAATCATCAAAAATGAAAAACCAGTTTTTTTTTGCAAATTTAAAGAAATCCTTATAAAAATATATCATTGCAATCCAGAGAGCAAATGTAATGCAATGATAGATTTTCTTGAAGATTGCTTAAATTTTGAGCAAAAAAAAACTGGTTTTGAAAACTTGTAAAACGATGATGGTTATTTTCCTCTTAAGGCGAAGTAGGCCATCATTGAAATTTGTACGCGTCGTTGATGATTATTGCTAATTCATCTCACGATTTCGAATCCAAGAAAATCAGTTGTTTTTGCACTGACACAGCTGAAAAAGTATCAGCATACTTTATGCATGATAGCGCGTACATTGATACTTTTTCAAGTCAATATAAACTATCAAGACTGAGTTTTATCACTTTCAAATTGCAAGCAGCAAAGTCATCATAGCTACCAAAACGAATGACGGGCTACTTAGCCTTAAGTGACACTAATGATTTAAAAAATGCATGCATCCAACATAGGCTACTTGATGAGATTCACGTTTTTGAACTACTGTACTGGGAAGAACCACGTGATTTTTGCGAAATTCAAGCCTACTGCTATTATCATTCCCAGCACTGGTTATTATCAAACTGTTGATGCCAATTAGAAAGGGTATGTTTACTTCAATTAAGCAAGTTATTCCAATTCACGTTAAAATTCTCGACAATTCGGGATTGAAATGGAGTTGTACTTGGTTTGACGACTAATATTCTTGAATTCAATGGGTCAAACAGCGTCACAGCTGTCATTTAAAATGTTGTTGTTTTGAACTATTAGGTAAATGTTTTGTAGCGATATATTCCTAATTTTGTCATAAATTCTCGTGAACTTGTACATGAGGCTGCTCGTGTCTCACATAAAAATAGTATAAATATTACAGATATATTTACGCAGTAATCACCCAAGTCATCCGACATTTCCATAAAAAGCCAACAGGTACATCAATTAATAGTAATTAATTGGTTCAATAACTTTCTTCGAATACAAGGTGGGGAAGTGATCATTATAATTCACTTCACGGCGAAATTTTCCCTCTATCGCTTTTCAACAAAACCTGAAAACAATGGTGCACCTGTCAACTTTGACAAGTATTGGCACCACACAATGGTCTAAATTTTCAAATTGCTGACAAAAACCCAATTTCCAAACTAAGTTTTAAGTTGAATGACAAATTTAAACATCCATCTACTGTATCAGATAGTTAAGAATACGTACGAGAATTTCAAAAGCAAAATATTTGTCTACATGTTCGGAAGTTAAATAGCTGCACATGTTCAAAAACCTTAATATTTGCTTCAAAACTCAACTAGGGTGTCTGATCCAGTCATAGTGTGTGTACCAATAATAGTGGTAGTGCCGTTTCAAGCGTGTTATAGCCAATTTTTATTTTTATGTGTATTTTTCTAACATGGACATTGTCAAAATGATATGAATGTGTGAAAAAAATCTTGTGAAACAGTAAGGAAATAGTAGAAAACAATTAAAATCCTTAACTTTTTTGCTCCTTTGCACCAGTTATAGTGGGGCGTTCCTATAATAGTGAGTCTCAATGGGAAATCAATGTAAACCACTATTATCTGAACAAAAGTTAGCAAATTCCACTATTACTGGAACGTGTTCCAGTAATGGAGGAAATGCTTTTTTGATAAATTCAATGATTTTATCATTCTAAGATTATTTTTTACGTTATATTTCACGTAAAAAATAATCTTAGAATGATAAAATCATTGAATTTATCAAAAAAGCATTTCCTCCATTACTGGAACACGTTCCAGTAATAGTGGAATTTGCTAACTTTGTGGAAAGCTTTCGAATGACGTATTCAGATATAAAAAACGATTTTTTATTCCTCAACCCGTTACTATTGCCACTATCACTGGTACAGACGCCCTAATTTATTTTCACCAAAACCTCGTCGATAACTCATTCTTATATAGATTCAGCATCCTCAAATGCAAATTTATATTCAAGTGTCACTAACCTTATTAAATGATTACATATTGTTGTACATTCTTCTTCTTTTCTGGCGTTACGTCCCCACTGAGACAGAGCCTGCTTCTCAGCTTAGTGTTCTTATGAGCACTTCCAGAGTTATTAACTGAGAGCTTACTGTGTCAATGACCATTTTTGCATGCGTATATCGTGTGGCAGGTACGAAGATACTCTATGCCCTGGGAAGTCGAGAAAATTTCCAACCCGCAAAGATCCTCGACCGGTGGGATTCGAACCCACGACCCTCAGCTTGGTCTTGCTGAATAGCTGCGCGTTTACCGCTACGACTATTTGGGCCCCATATACATATTTCGAACAATTAGAGAAGAGCTTCTTTTTACCTTACAAATCGCTCCCGCTATTCCCCACTGAGATATATATTGCCCAAAGACTAAGGAATCGATTGAAGAAGATTTTTCTTGCCTAAGTTTGCCTAAAAAGTTGAAAAAGATGAGAGGCAAAAAATGTATGGAAATCAGTATTTTTGTTAGAATTTTTCTCAATGAGAACCCAAAAAATGGCCAAATATAGTAAAATATTGGAAATGCGTAATTTCTGCCATGATTTTTATTAAATCTGTACCACTATACACTAGTGTGGGACATAATTTCGATTCTCGATCTAGTCCACTTTTTGAATTGCATTTAGGTCCCATAACAACTGTGCAAAATTTCAGCTTGATCGGAGAAACTATATTTTAGCGCCAGCCGTTCAAAGTTTGTATGGGATTTACTATGGGAAAACTTACTTTAACTAAGAAAAATCGCCATAGATCGCCCATTGACCTCTATAAAAATTCAGAACACACACCTCGATAGGTTGTTGATGCGGTTCGCCCAAGGGGACCGTAACTTCGGGCATTTCAAATGCCGTCTGTTTATGCTGAGCGCGCAGAGAGCACTGCGCAGCAGAAAACTATGCTTGCATGTGTGACGTAATAATTAAACCGAGAAATGAACGAAGGAGAATATGGGGAAAGAATCGGTTCGTTCTTTTTCGTCGCTTTTTTCTGATCCATGCTGATCAAATGAACCGACTCTCGCCAAAAAAGAGCCACAGATCACTAGTTCTTTTGAGTGATCTGGATCTTTTGACCGGCTCCGATTCTTTTTGCCCATCTCTAAATGCCACCTGGATTTTTTATTGTAATTTTTGAAAAAAAAAATGCTTCGGTCTTAGAACCACTATAATATTGCTAGTAGGGGGATAAGGGTAAGCAAATGCTTATTTCAAGACCATAAAACGGCAATATATTTCAGTTGAGTTAGCCATGACATCCACTTTACTATGGTTCTCTAACTCGATATCGAAATTAAGAATGCCAAAGAAGTTTAGATTAATCCATCCAACAGTAAAATTGCCTTTTGGTATCCAAAATATTACAATTTGAATAGCTCAAGTATTCACGGTTTTTCTTAATCTAAACAAATCTGATTTTCCTTACATCCCTTAAGTCTATTAACGTTGAATTGTATCGTATATTATTTTTATTTTTGGCGTTACGTTCAACTGGGACAGAACCTGCTTCTCATCTTAGTATTCCTTTGAGCACTATCACAGTATAACGAAGCAGTAAAACGAAAACCTTTCAGATTTTTGGAAAAGTCAACCGGTTCGCAGTTATTCATATAGCTCCATAGGTTTGGTGAAGTAAAAAAGGCCAAATCCCATAGTACTGGCGACACTCCTGTATAAGCGACGAACGAATTCTCAATGATTCACTAAATGTGCAACTTTCTCACGAAACGGAGCAATTGTTTACATTGAAGGTGATAAAGAAGACACCACAACACGTTATCTTGAATCGTTGTTGGTTATCGAAAATTTTGAACCAGCCAGTGCAAAACGGCCTGATAACGTGTCTACCGTTTGGCCTAGCGTTAATCAAAAAAAGATTAATGCAATCGGTATCAATGATACGTAGCCAAGATTATAAAGTATGCTCAATGCCATGACGACACACACTGGAACAGAATTGGAGTAAGATCAAGTTCAATAAAATTACCTGCCTGATTGTATCATTCGACGTCAAAATTCATGAGCGAAATTTGAAGATGTAAAGCTGAAATTACCTGCGACAACATTGAAATAGGAATTCACTTTGGTTTTTTCAATCGAATTGAAAAGATTCGTACGGTTATCCGACGCAAGAAAATTAGCTTATGAATGAGCATGGTTTAAGTTTAGCTGAGAGATATACCTATTTATTACACAAATGTTCGTTAATTGAAAAAATAGAATTTTTGGAGATTCTGTGTGGGGAATTACGGCAACGAAAAACGTTGCCGTTCATCTACCTTACTAATTATACAAATCACCCTCGTCAAGCCCATTATATAATCTTTACACCTTTAATCCCAATGAACCTGCCATTTACGTTAGCATATGTGTCACTAGTCAGCACAATCTTCTGATTGTACCTTCTACCACCCAAATCAACAGATGTCCATCACACAATCTCTGTCACATTTGAACTTGTAAAGTACCTTCCCGCAAGATGAGGGAAACCCATTTGATGTTTCCGAGAACTGAAAAGCTCCGAAGCACAAGTCCGGTGTGGCACAGAACCACAATAACTCAATCGAACACAAAGTTTCCCATTATTCACACTCATGGGAAAGCTGCACAAATCAATTGAGAAACATCGATTCAGTCATCACTACTGAGGCAGACCCTTTTGCTGACCTACTTGCAAACGATAGCCATTATTGTAAGAGAGGAAGAGAGAGAGCGGGGCCAAAAGGACTCGAGTTAATCAACAAACCACATTCACTCTCGAAGTCACCTGCCAAAATACAGTTGGAACTTGTCGACCAACCTCCATTGCTATCATTTT